>NC_063349.1:14859940-14961904 GCF_021869965.1 Rhincodon typus
CATCCCAAAACCAGTCCAGCTCGTCCCTGCCTCCCTAACCTGTTCTTCCTCCCACCTATCCCCTCCTCCCACCTCAAGCCGCACCTCCATCTCCTACCGACCAACCTCATCCCGCTCCCTGGACTGACCTATCCCCTTCCTAACTCTGTACCTACACTCACCTTTACTGGGTCCATCCCCGCCTCTTCGACCTGTTTGTTTCCTCTCCACCTATCCTCTCCCCTATCCCTCTTCTATCCGCCTCCCACTCTCTCCCTAGTTGTTTCAAAACCCCCTTCCCCTCCCCCTTTTCTGATGAAGGGTCTAGGCCCGAAACGTCAGCCCCTCTGCTCCTATGATGCTGCTTGGCCTGCTGTGTTCATCCAGCCCTGCACCTTGTTGTCTCGGATTCTCCAGCATCTGCAGTTCCTACTATCTCTGATTCAATGTGTATACATGTTCTTTCTGCCTGCAAACTACAGGGACTTGTGTATTAATCTATGTAGCTACCAGTAGACACAAACCCAACTGACAATGCTAAGATGATTATCAGCGTAATTCTTTGCACAGTTAGCATTATTTTAATATTGGACATTATGTTGTGGGTTTTGCAAGTGCAAGCTATTTGTATACAGTCTTGTATCTTGCTGTTTGCAAACATCCAAAGGGGTATGATGTTTGATACAATACAGTCAAACATGATTCTGAAATGGACATCAAAGCTATCCTGTGAAAAATGGCTACTCTAAGGCTACTCTTTTGATCCTGAACATTACCCAGTCAACCTCAGGTTACCCTGAAGAGTAAGATCATTCAAAAATTTGACCAACCGTTGAAGCTATATATTTGACACTGCTACAATGCAGTAGCAACTCAAGTGGTGCTTGCCCCTTTTCATCTTGCACTCATCAGGACAGTTTGCAAGAAATACCAAAGCAAAGGGAAATTTATATTTTATAAGAGCAGAGTGCTGATGAGTTGGAAGGTTGACTTTGATTAGTAGAAGCATTACCATATAGAATCCAGGTTGTTGCCAACAAGATATCCTGTTTATTATACAAATGCAGCATATGAATTTCGTGTGCACGTGTGATGTGAGTTATACAGGCAATACATCCCAATGACTGGTGGATCATATCAAATATACATATCCCTTCAGCTTTTCTTGTTATTCGTTCACAGGATGTGGGTGTCGGTGGCTAGGCCAGCATTTATTGCCATCCCGAATTGCCCAGAGGGCAGCTAAGAATAATCTACATTGTTGTGGGTCTGCAATCACATGTAAGGTGACCAGGTAAGGATGGCAGATTTTCTTCCTTAAAAGACATCAGTGATCCAGATAGCGTTTTTCTCCAACAATTGACATTGGTTTCACGGTCATCATTAGAATATTAATTCCAGATTTTTAACTGAATCCAAATTCCACCATCTGCCATGGCAGGATTTCAACCTAGGTCCCCAGATCATTACCAGTGTCTAATCTAACAATCTAGCGATAGCACCACTAGGCCATTGGCTCCCTTTCACAATAAGCATAGTACCGACAATAGCCAGCCATCCATGCTTACAACACCCATAAACACAGTGTCTGACATTAAATACATCTGGACAACATTGACAAAATAACCTTGGGTCGATGAAGAATTAATGCTGATGACCAATCTAGGATTGTCTGTCAGGCTCGCAGTGTAGCCCACTGTGTGCATTCAATGCCACATATACAAATAGACAAGACCTTTTACAGACAGAAAGAATGCATACACAGTTTGTACTTCTTTCAAATCAATACAATACATGACCGCTATTCTCTGGTTTAATTCTCAGGGCAATGCCTTGTCAAATTGGAGTCAAACTGTCTGGCTTAAAATTTAAACCAAGCCTGGCAATTATCTGTCAATCATTATTTACTCATGGATACTACATGGCAGTGCTTCTACCAATCAAAGTCAACCTGGAAACTCATTAGCACTTTGCTCGCAGAAAATATAAATGTGATTTTCCCTTCGCTTTGGTATTTCTTGCAAATTGTCCTGATGAGTGTAAGATGAAAAACCTCGGCAAATTGTGTTTTTTTTTCTCAGCAATATTGAAGTTATAGATAACCAAGAACAGAAAATGTTGCTAATGGCTGGTGTATTGGAATAATCAGTAGTTTGGCATGTAAACTAATTTGCATAATTACTTGCTTTTCATGTTTCTTAGTAAATTTGTTTTGCTTTCCTAAATATCTAATATTTTGTTTGAACTTGTTGACACAAAAGTCATGGCCTTTCCTAACTAATGGACTTGTATTACACAGTGTTGAATTATTGGTACCTCAATCTCAGTGATAGCTGAGTAAACCTCATATTTCCAATGATACATAAACAATTCAGGTCCTTTATGATGTGTAGTGATTATGTTATAGGACTAGTATTCCTGAGACCAAGACTAATAATCCAGAGAGTGCGCCTTCAAAGTTCATTGTGGCACTTCGAGAATCTGATTTCAGTTTTAAAAATCTTGCAAATTATAAGTTGGATTCAGTAAAGTGACTATGAAGCTATTGGCTTTATAGCTTCATTGGGAGCAAGCTTGGCTTCTGCTATACAGTTTACCAGACTGAATGCAGCTCTTGTGCAGTAAATAGAAATATATATTGCGCCGGATCTTCTAGGACTCTGGCGAGGTGTGCAATAGAATTGGGCTACATGCGTAATGTTCACTCCATCTTTTATGCTTTTCACAAACAGTGTGGTGAGATTCTCGCTATGCAACAACGAGTTGGCAATTGATAGAGATCATTGCTCTTTAAATGCCTTTTTAACATCCCAACTCACCTGATTAATATTTGGCTTCCTAGTTTACCAAACTTACTAACAAAATTCAATGCCTGGAAATCTCTACAAGGAAGGCACATAGTGGGTTCTGCTCACCATTTTCTCAGAATGACCCCCTTGTTGGACACTGGCACCACCATCTCAGGACCTGTTCTGAGGGCACCAACAACACACAACCCATATGTACAGTCATTGGCATCTGACATGTGCCAGCTTCAATTAACTTACATGACACCTCTCCAATCCATTTACAGGACACTCTGCATTTCAACGCTGCAAGTAGGGCTGCACTTACAACAGTTGTTGTAATGCTGCAGCAAGGAGACAGTGCGGTCAGAGACATGCACCCAGTTCATGGTGTGAACCAGGACAGATCTCTGAGCCCTTTGTTTGCTCTCTTAGCACTCGCTCTGAATCCTACCTGGATTCTCACAACACCCTTGCCTAACCTTGACTTTTTGTGTTTTGCCCTCTCAACCAGAGATACCAGACCCACAATTCTGCTTCCTTGCCTTAGCACAAACACAAGGACAGGGTCCTTGCCGTGGTTGGTCTCCCAGTCCTCAACTAAGCCAAGGGAGATAGCCGTCACTCGGGGGATTCTGATGCAGTAAGTCATGGGCAGCTATTGATGCCAGCCTGCTCGGGGTGGTCGGAGTCAAGATCCACTCCTCTTTAGGGATGAGAAGCAGAATATCAGGCAGTTTGATACACAACAAGCTATATGAACCTTCTTTGATAAATGAAGATATATAGACATACCTGATTGAATAATGGGTTCCTATTGATGTTGACTGGTATGTTGACCACAATGTAATGGAACAGCAATTATCTATTGTCAGAACATCAGCAGAAGCATGCAGATATCTTCTAGGATTAATAGATTCGGGCCTTACTGACTTTCATTTGCAATATTAAGCCAAAGTCCTATTTGCCTTTTTCTGTACTTCAGGCAGATATCCAGGCAAACACTTGTTCCTTAACCAACATTGCCAGATAAGACAGCACAACAACAGGGGAGGTGATGGCCTAGGGGTATTATCACCAGAATGTTAATCCAAAGAGCCAGGTAATGTCCTGGGGACCTGGGTTCAAATCCTACTATTGCAGATGGTGGAATTTGAATTCACTTAAAAAAAAATTCTGGAATTGAAAGTCTAATGATGACCACGAATCCATTGCCGATTGTTGGGGAAAAAACCTATCTGGTTCACTATAGCCCCTTTAGGGGAGGAAACTGCCACAGCAATGTGGTTGACTCTTAGGTGCCCAGTGGGCAATCAATGATCAGAGGTATAGATAGAGTGGACAGCCAGAGACTTTTTCCTAGGGTAGAGGTAGTTCTTACGAGGGGGCATAGTTTTAAAGTGAGTGGAGGTAGATATAGGGGAGATGTCAGAGGTTGGCTCTTTACTCAGAGAGTGGTAGGGACGTGGAATGCATTGCCGGAGAGGGTAGTGGAGTCTGCCTCATTAGGGTCATTTAAGCGGCTATTAGATAGGCATATGGATGATAGTATAAGGTAGGAGTGGAGGTTAGATAGACCTTAGGTTTAGGGTAAAAGTCCAGCACAACATCGTGGGCCGAAGGGCCTTTACAGTGCCGTACTGTTCTATGTTCTAATGCTGCTGTGATTGAATAAATTAATCGAACACTAACTACATTAACTCTCCGTGGGCCTGTTGTGCCAAATGTGCCTGTTTAAGGATAATTATTAGATTTTAAAATGTAAGTTATTGCATGTGAAGTACTTTGACTCATCTTAAGAACTTGATGACACTCAGAATAAAGGCAAGCTGTCTTTCTACTGGGTAAAAATGAATGTGGAGATGGATATAGTTCAATGGATCTCGCACACAGCAATCAGAAAAGTAGCAGGAGAATTTCATTTGAATGAGCAAGGGGCATGGAGAGAGAATAATCAAGAAAAAGTTAGGCAACCGTCAAAATACTATGAATTGCGTCAGGAATATGATATTGCATCCACAGACCCTTGGTCAGCTGTTCATTGTTTTAAGGTCTTGCAGTATTGTGTCAATTAATTGCATGTAATCTAATGGAAGAAGGAGGAGGAAATTTTAACCTGATACATTGTTTATCACACTGCATAGTGTGCAGTTTTAAAACAATGGAATAAGGAACGACTACAAGATATTTGTATGTATTCATTCATTGAATTGAAGATGGAGCAATTATTCAGCATCATCTCAACACCCTTTCAGAATATATTAGAGGTAAAGTGCACAATTCACAATGGCCCTTTCATATTTCCACCTGACTAATTCTCACAGAGAAACACATTTGTTGTGGTACAATAAACCAAGTAGGGAGCAAGCTGATACTTGTGACCCTTCAATAAATAATATTCCTTTAGTATATAATTGGTTCAACCACAATTCCAGATGAAAGGGCTTCTGGAATCCAAATTGGTAGCATAAGGCTTACAGCATATCTCACAGTGTGGAAAATGCTCGACTATGGCAGAATCAGTCACGCACAAGGAGTTTCCCAACAGATGCTTAACTAGAGATTGAATTGTTGGATGGCTGAAGTCTGTGACAATTCATTCTTTCTGTAGATATATGGATACACATTGAGGGGGAATGATTTAAATTAAGCCATCAAGTGGCAGCTCTTAAAAAGCTCAAGAGCTTTACATTAACAGCGACAGGAATGGTCTGTTTTCTATAAACTTGGGCTTCTCAGTGTTTCATTTATTTATATATTAGGTAGACAATGAATGTTTTATAATAAGAATGTTTTTCATGTAAACTTTTAGATTAATTCTGTCAGCGTATCATCTTCTATGGCACTTAGTCTGAGCTGATTAGTTTGCTGAGGTGAATAACTCCAGTCTGTCTGCTTTTCAGTGTTCATATGAGGGTAGAGGTTGAAGAATGAAGCTCAAAATGAGAAAGTTGTGATGTAGCCATTTTGTAGGTTGATATGTTTCGGTGAACATCTTTTGGATACCATGGCACAAGACCAACAATGATCCTTTAGCCATGCTGTTTTGTACTGATGTTGATGTGAAATGTCCACAACACACTCCTGTCATCTTTAAGAATAAGGAAAATACCATAACTAACACCAGTTAGCAGACTGAGACAAATTACTCATTAAATTGGTATATACCTGAGTTGCACAGAAGTAGATTCACAAAGAAGATAACTAGCATTAAAAGTACTATATGTATTACATCAACTGTCCAACAATGGATTTTTTTTTTTTACAGGTTCATAAGTTTTCAAATAAACCGGGGTGTACACTTTTGAGTTCTGGGTCTGGGCTTAAATCAGAGTCAGAACCCTGCGCAATATGGGGAATTCAGCTGGCAGTATTTCTTTTCCGATTGGTCAGTTAGTGGTCAGAGGACAAATTGGTTGTCCAATCAAGGACATTGATTAGGGAGTTAAAACTGGAAAGTAGCAGATTGGGGGGTGGTGGGGAGGTTGGTGGAATCTGCAGCCTTTTTCAGATATTACAGAACAAGAGGAAGCCACCACTTTGAACCTTTTAAAAAGTTTAATTAAACAAATGTCTGAACAGCCTATCAGCCATTATGAATCCTCAACGTGGTGGCTCTTAGTAGTGACTGTACCCAGGCTAGCAAAGAAGAGCAGGAAGCTGCCCTAACCCAGTCGGCCACTGGGACACCACCTCCAGGCCTCATCCCTGATGCGTGAGCAAGCACAAGAAGCTGACTGGAAAGTTCCAGTCGGGCTCTGATAATAGACCTAGAAGTACACTTAATTGACGCTACCTGATTGTAGGCAGATAGCCCTATCAACTTCCCTCCTGCTTCTGAGAAAAATGGTCCATAAATGAGATGATGCCAGCAAGCTAACATGATGGCTGTTGATGCAATTTGTTTTCCTACATATCAACAGACTGGAATTTTGTCTGACCTGAACAATTCCTAGAACCCACTGTTGTCACTTCAATGTGCAAAGCAAAGCATCAGGAATAACCTCTACGATAAAGTTTCTTAGGATTATAGCCCTATGCTATTTCTAAAGATCAATCAGAATGCTCAGACGTTAGAAATTTTAAAAAAGTTATCTTAGATTTATTTTTCTTTCAATCAAGAAACATTGTGATTGACTCATTAGGGTGGCACAATGGCACAAAAGTTAGCACTGCTGCCTCATAGCTCTAGGGACACAGGTTCAATTTCCACCCTCGGGCGACTGTCTGTGTAGAGTTTGCGCGTTCTCCCCATGTCTCCGTGGGTTTCCGTTGGGTGCTCCGGTTTCCTCCCACAGTCTAAAGATGTGCAGGATAGGTGAGTTAGCCGCATGAAATATGGATATAGGGTGGGGCATTGGATCTGGGTGGGATGCTGTTTGGAGGGTTGCTGCAAACTCAATGGGACGAATGGCCTCTTTCCACACTGTAGGTTTTCTATGATGCTTATTGCTGCTGTAAAAACTAGTTAATTATATATATATTGGAGAGAAATACAGCTACACATTAAAAAGAATTTACAATATTTGTCGCTGCTATTTGGGAAGATTGAAAAGAGAGGAGCTGATTCATCTCAATACCTGATCATAACAAAAGCTAGATGAGGAGAGATTATACAAACTAAGTATGCCATTCCTTGGAACATTAAAAGCTATGGGTTGATTTGATTGAGGTCTTTATGCTTTTGAAGGACGTGATGGAGGAGACAGGGAAATGTTTTTCGTCAATAAGGGACTCTAGGATAAAGGATATAACATTAAAAATCAGAGCCAAGCCGTACAAGAGAGAAATTAGTAAACATTTCCTTGTACAATGGGAGGTAAAAGTCTGGAATTCACTTCCACACAAAACAGTAAAGATAAAATCACCATTGTCTTACCAGACTAATATGTGTTTGGGGGGTAGAGAGAGAGAGAGAACTGCTGGTGGCTTAACCTGAGGGTCACTAGATCTCAGGCGAGGGGAGAACTTTGGAAGGAGAGTGTTGCATAGTAACCTCAACCTGTGTAGGAATTGAACGCAGACTGTTGGTGTCACTCTGCATTGTAAACCAGCAGTCCAGCTAACTGAGCTAACCAATCCCCAGAAAGCAGTAGAAGTTACCTTCATTAAAAATTTAAATGCACGATGGATAGATTTTTGCTAATTGAAGGATATGAAAAAATATGCAGCCAAAGCAGGTAGAGATCACACTTTTTGAAGGCAGAACAGGCTCAGGAGCCAAAAGGGCCTGTTCCAATATTCGTTTGTTCTAAAGTTCCTTTGTGCTTCTTCCCGAGTAGAATGGTAAAAATCACAGGGCACGTCAATTTGGCCAACACTGTGCATCTCCTTGTCACTGGTTGCAATCCAGCATTGGTACCAGCCTGCCAGCTGCTCATCTAACTGCCCAAATACAATCACCAGAAGGTTGATGTATTGGGAAGAAAGTAAGATTATGGTGCCAAAAATAATTCTTCCTTTTGTTGCTCAATAAAAAGAGTAAACTTTGTAATATTAACAGAAGAAAGTAATTATATTTTAATGTATTATTATAAGACAGGCCTGGTAGTTTTAATGAAAACACACAAAGTGAGCATTAGATTTCAAACCTGAGACCTTTTTCTGATGTTTGCTTGAAAATGATAGCGTTACATATGAATTATTCTCTGCTAATTAAATGGCTTTATACTGTTCAAACTGCTTTACTTTGCTTTATTCACCTGAAGACCAGCTATTGTGGAACTAGACACTAGATACCTGAGGGATATAGTTACAGGGAATGCTTACCTGTAAAGAATTGAATACAACCAAACATGACACTAAAGAACTAAACCAAACAATGAGGACAATAGAATCAATGTTGAAGTAGATTGTATTGTAGTCTGTTGCAAATGGACTTGTTGCCTGCTCACTAAATCAACTAGAATTTGAAGACTTACCAAACATGGTCAGATGTTCATTTAGCATGTTGATATTCAGTGATCTTTCATGGTACAGTGTAAATAAATCCATATGATACCAACAAAAAGTTACAGTGCATGAAATATGAGTGCTGGAAAGCATCATAATAGCTGAGTCTGCGTATGACTGAGACACTGATAGGTGTTTCAGCAATATATGGGCTGTAGCAGTGTGGTATAATCCACAAGGGACAGTGTTTGTGTTGGAAAGAATAGTAACTTGGAATATCAGCGTAGGGTCAGATAGAAATGAAGATGTGCTTAATTTTTACTGTCTGAGGCAGAGGCTGAGAAAGAGAATAGAACTTGTGGAAAGTATAAGGTTTTCACGGCAAGGACCAAAAGAACAGCTTAAGTTTTATCTGTGTTTAATTGAGGGAATTATGGCTCACCAAAGACTGGATTTTAGACAAGCAATCTGACAGCACAGAGGCAGTGGAGGTATTGAGAAATATCACAGAGCTGGAGAACTAAGAGTTATCACACATGTAGACACTAGCACAATGTATTTGGATGGTGTCATTAAGGAGACGGCATGTAAATGAGGAGGGACCAAGAATTCGATGCTTGGGAGACTCTAGAGATAATGATAAACCATATTTCTTTATGATTGGATGAATAAGAGTAGAACAAGCACCAGTAGTCCCACTTAGTAGGAAAATAGAGCAGAGCTATTGGAGAAGGTTAGTGCAATCAATCACGACAAAGTCTACAGGGATGTCAAGGAATCCAAGGACGAATGGCATACTATGGTCATAGACAAAGAGGATGTCATTTGTAATGCTGATTCAAGATATTTCAGTGCTGTGCAAGGCCATAAATCTTAATTTGAGAGATACAAACCTGGAGTTCCGGGAAATAATGACTTGGGAAATAATTATTATAACTGAATGTTCTTTTCCAAAGTGTACGAAATTAGCCCTTTTTAAATGAATTGATAACATTGTGGATGATATTAGATAATTTGATTATGAAAGCTTCTAGATTGCAGAGAAACCCAACAGCTTCGCTAATGTTGTTTAGGGAGTGGAACATACTACCTATCCGATCTGGCCAACATGATGTGGCAAACTTAAAATGTTTTTAAGACAATTAAGGGTGAATTACCAATGCTGGCTTTCCAATTTTGTTAATATTTGTCGAAAAAAAAAATATAGCAGCTGAAGATGAACATGTAAGTGTTTACCAGCTAATACCTACAAAAGTAATAGTTACAAACTGAGATATTAAGCTATTCAATACAGTATTTTGCCTTCAGGTATTGATTTTCCAATTTTTGTCATTGGCGGAAAATCCCACAATACATTGCTGGATTGGTGCACACAAAGAAACAATGCCACAGTATACAAAATAATTTGGAGAAAATAAAACTCTGAGCAATCACAACAGTGAGGTTTAGCAGTTCATGAACCAATATTTGAGTCTGGAGATTGAATTCTCTGCTATAGAATTTAATCACAGTTGCAATCATAAGAACAGTGCATTGTCCAGTTGACACTCATTTCACTTGAAGTACAATCTATTCTCTGATGTCTTGTATAATTCAGAGAAATTGGGTGAATTTTCAGCAAAATCAGAAACCAATATAAAAGATCAAAATATATTTTACTGTAGGTTGAATGGAACTGTGCATGTGCATATTGACTCACTTTATTCGTTTGGGTTTGATGACATGCTTTGATTGGCATGTCTGTGACTGAAGAGTTGGGGGGAGCTCACACAGGCTAAAAAAGGTCAGCCACACAGCCATGTAATGGGACCCAAAAGGGCAAGAAGTCCTGCCTCAGGACCTGTTGGCTAATCGGAGGCTGACAGCTCTCCAGTACCAGAAACACCATTAGGGTGGTGCCCACTTCTAGTACCATACTCAGGTCCTGAGGAGTATGCTGTGGTGGACCTGTCACAGGATTTAGGTGTTTTGCCCAGTATGGTGGTGGCATGTAGCAATACAGCGGACATTACATCTATTTCAGGGCCTCAGTTGGCCCACTGATGATCAGTCCCTCCAATACCACACCCACACCTGCCAAAAATATGGTGGGAGCAAGTGCGGATGTTACCAGTAGTGGAGTTTAAAATCCAACCATTATGTTAAAATTGAGAGAATGCTGCATTGTCAGAGATGACATTTTTTAGATATTAAACCAATAGACAGATATAAAAATATCCTATGTGACTATTTGAAAGAAGAGTAACATGGCCAATGTCTGTCTCTCAATCAACATCACAGAAAGAATGATTATTCATTGCTCTTTATAGGAGTTTGCTGAACACTGTGTTTCCTTCAAAAATAGTTCAGTCAGGTTTAAATCATTTTGAGAATTTTAGCGGTCATGGAAGGTGTTATATAAATGCAGGAATTTCTTTCCTAAGGATTTCAAATTACTAAGCAATTTGAACAAAATGACTTCAAAATAACAAGAGCAGATTACTATATTGATATTCTGTGGATTCATTTAGAAGTGTATTACTTAGCATCATGTGAGAACAGCATCTTTACCAAAACATTAATTAGCAGAAGCTATAACTTATGACTGCCCACTCAGCCACCTCTTATATGAAGTAAACTTTCTTACAGAAATAATAAAAAGGAACACATTCGATTGAAATCTAGAGATGCTACCCTGGACGTTAATTTGTCCACAGTAATCAGCCTTGAAGCAAGTCTCATTTTTAACCATTTCAAATAAAGATTAGTGGAAATTAGGTTTCTTATGTTTGCACAGCAATATACAATTTAGGAAAATATGATCCTGATCTTCATAAAGAGTCAGATCAATTATTTACATATACATATTGGGATTCTGATCTCTTTTATTTAAGAATATCAGTGCTAAACTTTTAAGTGGGGATGGAAGGTAGATTTACTATCTTAATGTATAATCTTAATGATTTAACATTTCATTTGTAGTGCTTTTTCGATTTCAAGAACTTTTTCCAATCAAAAATTAGTAAATGTCACCTTGGGCCAGTTCAAACTGTGCTCATCTATCAAGGTATCTTTTCTTTCCCTAATGAGTGCCTGCAACAAAGGGGTTTTTCTCCCTCCTTTATTTAATCTCAGTCAGTCTATCAGACAAGCAGTGGTGTGATGGTTGTCATGGTTACAACTCTGCCAGGTTCTTTCAAGCAATTTCTGGACTGCCGAGCTGTATCATTACTTTGTGCATATCAATTGCGAAACCTGTATCGTTTGATGAAAATTGTCCTATGACAAATTGAGCAGTGCCCTATTAAACGTAGCACGATAAGTAATCACTGAACAATGCTGGAAGAAACAGAATTATGTTGAAAATGTTGTCGTAATTATCTCTTCTTTATGTGCTAAATATGCATCAGAATATTTTGTATGGTATGCTACGATTCAAGGTATGAATCTTGGATATTCTGTAAGCTTTTCAAAAATGGGCAATTTGTAGAATATAAAGAGGATTTTGCAGAGAATAATGAGATCACAAGCAAGCAGATTGAGGTAATGCATTGAGGCATCAAAGGAAGGAAAGGGTTTTTCCTTGTTAAAAGTCCACTGGTTCATTCTGAAAATGTTTCAATGTGAACTTGATTGAAATGTTGTCACTTCTATTAATTTGAGGTTCCAAAGCTTTGCAGTTTATTGCTCTCATTTGAACACCATAGTAACCAGAATATCCTGTGGATCTCTCGGGTATTGTTGGAAGGCAGAATGATGTTGCAGACAAATGAATCACAGAATGGTCCTGAAGCTATTGAACTATTTGTCCATGGAAGAAAAGTTTGATCCAAGAATGATAAAGCAAAGACAGAGGCCATTCAGCCCACTGTGCCTGTGACAGCTCTATAAAATAACTATTCAATTGTTCTATTCTCACAGCCCCGAACACTTCTTTTTCCAAGTTTTATTCCTGCTTTTTCTATAGAAGTTACTACTGAATCTGCATTCAGCAACCTTTCAGGCAATGTATTCCAGATCATAACAATTTAGTTTGTAAACAAAATTCTCCTTATGTTCCAAATTGTCAAATTAGTGTCTCTGGTTACTTATGATCTCCAAAGAGACTGAAATATTTTGAAATGAAATTTGATTTCTCGATGACCAACTCAATAGATCACCCAAGATTTCAAGTTTTAATACTTTTAGTGTAACAAAAAAACTAAAATCAACATCGACAAAGCATTATTTATCAAACAGCTAATACACTCAGCTACAGAAAAGATATCCCTTCCTGACTTTTAACACACATGAAATCCTTCCACTACACTTAAACATTAAATCACAATCTCTGCAAAATTTTACAGTCTAAAGTTATTCACAACTTCCAACGAGCTCATTTCTCACTGTTTTATCAGGTTGTAATGTTCAATGACCAACCTTTTGAGAGATGCTGAACTGAGCTCCAGGAGCATAGTTCTCCTATGATTTAATTCTGCTAGCTGGACTACTGGAGAGCAAATTCTTCAGTAAGTGTAAATTTCCACAGGTTCTATCACTCTGCCATAAACCCACATTCTATCTGCTAGCTAACAGAGAAACCCACCTTTTCCTCAGCAAACCACAGTATTGGCTGTTCCTACTTCTCTCTCTGGGTTTCTCTCTCTTTCTTCTAGCTTCTTAAAATTAAAGTTCCATAAGAGCTTTCTTTTGAGGTGTTAAACCTGGTGCATAGATTTCAATAGCATATGATCTGGGTCTGTATGTACATGGCAACTAGGCCAGCTAGTCATAGGACAGGACTAGAAGAAGATCTGTAAGATCTTCCTCCCACATTGTTGGAGGCTTTTTCTTCCAGTACATGGTTGTTTTCTGACACAGGAGTCACTTCCATACCCACTGTTAGAGCTTGCACTGCACTTTCCTATTCCCTAAACTTCCATTCCATTTATAAACCTGGCTTCTTCACCATTATCCTGAACATTGAACAAATATTTAAACTTTCCTGCATATTCCATAAAAGTCCTATCCCTCCATTCATTAAGCATCTCTGGTACATGAACCTCTCTACTTGTTCTAGGCAATTGACCTTTGAATGTGATTGCTCAGTCCTGTCACTCACATAACCCTTGATCTACCATATTCTGTTTGTTAAGACCATAAGACGTAGGAGCAGAAGTAGACTATTCAGACCATCACGTTTGCTCCACTATTTATTGAAATCAAGGCTGATGTGATAATCCTCAACTCCACTTTCCTGCCTTTTCTCTATAACCCTTGATTCCCTTCATGATTAAAAGTCTGTCTCTCTGAGTCTTGAACATGTCAATTGACCCAGTTTCTATAGTCTTCTGCAGTTAAGAATTTTACAAAATCACCACCATCTCAGAGAAGAAATTCTTCCTCATCTCTGTTTTACATATGTCATTCCTTGTTTTGAGATTATGCCTTCTGGTCCTAGATTCTCCCACAACGGGAACTAAACTCTCCATATATACCCTGTCAAGTTCCCAGGGATTTTTTTATGTTTTGGTAAGGCTGCCTCTCATTCATGTATATTGTGAGCATAGGCCTAATCTACTCAACCTCCCGTCATAAAATAGTCTCTCCATACCTGGTATCAACCTAGTGAACCTTTTCTGGAGTGCCTCCAATGCTAGTATATCTTTCCTTCGATAACGGCCCCAAAACTTTTCACAGTAATCCAGCTGTGGTCTAATTAGTTTCCTGTATAGTTTTAGCAAAATCTCCCTAGTTGTAGACTCCATTCCCTTTGAAATAAAGGTCAATATTCCATTTGCCTTCCCTATTACATACTGAACCTAGATGCTAGCATTTTGTAATTCATACTCAGAGATTCCCAGATCCCTCTGTTCTGTAGTTTAGAATCTTTCTCCATTTAAATAATATTCAGCTCCTCTGTTCTTCCTGTCAAAATACATAACCTCGTATTTCCCACATTATTTTTAATCTGCCAAGTTTTTGCCTATTCCCTTTAACCTGTCTATATCCCTCTGCAGGTCCTTTGTGTCATCCTCACCATTTGCCTTCCCACCTATTTTTATGTCATCTGCAAACTTGGTGATAATACATTCACTTTCATTATCCAAGTCATTAAAATATATAGTCAATGATTATGGTCCCAGAACTAATCCCTGTAGCACACCATTTGAAAATGCCCTGATTCATATCCCAACTCTCTGTCTTCTATTCATCAGCCAATCCTTGCTAATATTCTGTCTCCAACACCAGGGCCTCTTATCTCATTAACACACGTAATGTGGTACCTTATCAAACACCTTCTGAAAATTCAAATATA
Organism: Rhincodon typus; assembly: GCF_021869965.1. Lineage (NCBI taxonomy): Eukaryota > Metazoa > Chordata > Chondrichthyes > Orectolobiformes > Rhincodontidae > Rhincodon > Rhincodon typus. The sequence continues at coordinate 14,874,875 of NC_063349.1, forward strand.
CTGTGTCCACTGTTTCCCCTTTATCTATCTTCTTGTTACCTCTTCTAAATTTGTCAGGTGTGATTTCCCCTTTGTGAAAACCATGCTGACTCTGCTTGATCATACAATGCTCTGCTATTACATCTGTTACAATAGACCTTAGAACCTTCATCACAAACAATATTATTGGAAGAACAAAGTGCTTCTTTCCTTCCATTAAATGGTCAGACACTGAAATTTTCTAATAAATCCCAATTAATTATGAGGAATAGGCCATAAAAATCTGATTTCCATGTTTAACACTTACTCTCTTACCTCTTTGACCTACTAATTTACCACAATGTTTCCATTCTTTATGACCTTTCCATACCCCACACAATGCCTGTGTATTCTCTGAATTTTCTCAGAGATCTCAGCCTTGATCAAAGCTTGAATCTCCATGTGTAAATGTTGATTATATGCAAAACAACAAAGGCAGAATCATATACAGGTCTGAGTGAGCTGGACTACAGCCAGATTTGTGGCAGAATAGGATGGAGGTCCAGCAAGGCCCATCCTGAGATTGGGATCATCTTGCTTTATCTTTTACGCTCTTGATGAATGGTATGGTGGACTTCTCCCTATCTGTTAAGGGGGATTATTGCTTAGCAAATGTCTAGTTGATGGCTCTGTTCATCTCATTAATATTCAGATTTCAAACTTATCATTGCACCAAACAAAGTTGATGTCAAGAAAACTCTGTGGAAACCAGAGTCAGCTCACTGCTTGTTCTCAACGACCTCCATGCATATGAGCAAACAGCACTTCAGGGTATGATCCGCAGACACCAGCCACATACACCCCTCATCCACAGATATTGGCAACCAGCATTTGTCAACTGTCATGCCATTTCTCTGTTTCTTAAGACGCAGTGCATCAGACTTGCATTGCAGGGTGCATTGGTAACTAGCATTGTAAAGCTGCTGTAAGGACTTTGTGCGCACAGACAAGTGCCCAGCTCACAAATTGGACCAGGCTACATCTATGGTCTGTACTGGATGCGGTGTGGAGTTGAGCGTTAGTCGTGGGTCTGGCATTAGAAAGGTGTCAGAGCACTGCTGGCACTCCTTTCTGATGCCATGTCGTGGTCTTTCAGCCAGCGTGGTACCTTCACCAAATTGGTGCATGCACTGAAGCTGAAGCTGGATGAATGATGGAGATAGGTCCCTTGTTATCAGAATGCAGCAACATCTCTCTGTGCAGCCTTTATCACCAGGGTACGACTGTATCGAAATCTAATAACCTCTTTCACTCCTTCTGCTCCTAATATATGTCATTTCCCCTGAAGGTCTTGGTGCTGTTGGTGTGATGTTGGTCACTGTGGCTGTGTGCCTGAGGAGTTGAAGATAGATGCAGGAGGACCAGGACTGACAGTAAGCCGAACAGCAGGAGGAGGGTGAGGTGCACCCAGGTCAGGGAGAGGTCACTGTTGCTAGGCCTCTCAGGATGTGTGGGGTGAGCAGGAGCCCAGAGACTTTCCTCTATTTTCTGGGGTGAAAGTAAGGTGCAGTGTTGATACAGATTCTGTATGTTCTGGGACAGTATGGGACAGAAGGCTTTGCATATAGACAGGATGGTGAAGAACACGTTTGGTATGCTTGTCTTCATTGGTCGGATCATTGAGTAAAGGGGTTGGGACGCCATGTTGCAGCTGTACAGGATATTGCTGAGACACTTTTAGAATACTGCGTACAATTCTGGTTGTCTTTCTATAGGAAGGATGTTGTTAAACTTGAGAAGGTGCAGAAAAGATTTATAAGGATGTTGCTGGGCCTGGAGGGTTTTATTATAGGGAGAGGCTGAATAGACTGTGGCTATTTTCCCTGGAGCATCGGAAGCTGAGGGGTGACCTTATAGAGGTTTATAAAATCATGAGGGGATGGATAGGGTTAATAACCAAGGTCTTTTTCCCAGGGAGGGGTGTCCAAAACCAAAACATATAGGTTTAAGGTGAGAGAGAAAAGATTTTAAAAAGGCCAGAGGAAGTGGTGGAGGCTGGTACAATTTCAACATTTAAAACGCATCTGGATGGGTATATGAATAGGAAGGGTTTAGAGTGATATGGGCCAAATGCTGGCAAATGGTACTAGATCAGATTGGGATATCTGGTCAGTGTGGACGAGTTGGACAGAAGGGTCTGTTTCTGTGCTGTATGTCTCTATGACCCTAATTGTTCTGGATGCTGGAGCAGCAACTGAGGGCTGCAGGACTGGGAGGTCACTCTCTCCCGGTAGCTGTGAAGATCACTGTGGCTCTCATCTTCCATGTTACTGCCTCATTTTAGGGAGTGACAGGTGACTTGTCTGGGATCTCTCAATCAGTTAGCTCAGTTGGCTGGACAACTGGTTTGTGATGCAGAGTGATGCCAGTAGCATGGGTTCAATTCCCACACCAGCTGCCATTACCACGAAGGACTCTCCTTCTCAATCTCTCCCCTCACCTGAGGTGTGGTGACCCACGGGTTAAACCACCACCAGTTGTCTCTCACTTTCCTTCCCCAATGGGAGAGCAGCTCTATGGTCCTCTAGGACTGTGGTAACTTTACCTTTACACACTCAACTGCATCTGGACAGTGACTGGGCAAGATCACACGGGTTCGTTTTCTTCCCGATGATGGGTGCTGCGGCCTGGGCCATATGACTTGGGAACATGGCTGGCTTCTCCCAGGAGCACAGTGTCATCGACTGCATACACACAGCACTAAGAAGGCTGTGTCACAACACTGAAATTTATCAACAGGAAGGGCTTCCATTTCATTAATGTCCAGGCAATCTGCGATCATCATCATCACTTCCCAGAGGAGTGTGTCCACTACCCTGGCAGCTCCTTCATCATGGGGCATTTGAGAGTCCAGGTGCTTTGCAAGGCTTGTTGCTGAGGACAAGTTCTGCCCACCGCAACCATGGCTCATGAATCCATTGCGCAAATCCCCCTGACTGCCGTAGAACACAGGAGCCCATGCCTTGACCAGCACCAGCAGAGCATCAGCCTGGTCAGGATGAGCTTTGCGCTGCATGGACTAGTTTGGGGATTCCCTCCAACATTGTCCAGACAGAGGGTGCTGCACTCTGCCAAATTGGAGCAGGCAACGAGGTGGTGTCCAGGATAGAGAGGAACTGGGGGAATAGGAGCAATCTTCAGAGCACATTTGGGAGTTCTCCTTCTCCATGAAAGAGCTCAGCTACATCAGGTGCTGCAAGAGAAATGCACCTGATTGACACCTATTTCCATTGGATGAAAGCTGGGTGCATCTGACCATCATGGACTGTAAAATATTCATTGATCATGATGCAGATGTCTGGTCTGCACTGTGGGGCTACATCTCAACCTCTATTGGTTTTGTTTGTGTTCAGTTTGGGTGAGTGCAAATAAATTCTCCTGATAGCATTTGTCGAAGCACTTGCTTGTATGTGATGTTCCCAAGCTTTAGGTCTACACAGGCACTGGGGACAAGGTAGAGTTGATGTAGCAGGTGTTCAGACAGGATGAAGCAATGGACAGGTAAAGAGTGTGGCTTGATGGTTAAACTGTGATTGGGGTTGTATATGTGAGAGTGTGTGTTATGGACAGGGTGACTGCAGTGCCGTGACATTGCTGGTGAGGAGCAATGCTAGATTGTCAACACTTGTCCTGATGAACAGCGGCTTTTCAAAGATGGCAGAGATGCAAGACATGCTGGTATTTCGGAAGATGTTTGCTGTGTGGCAAGTTATTCTGGGAATGGCATGTAATGTAATGAGGCCAGAGTCAGACATGAAGGACACCATCGGGCCACGATGGGTAGTTAATGCAGTGAGTTTGGTAACATTCGGTCAGAGAAGTCACTGGGCATCAGAGTGGAAATCCCTTCAAAAAACGCAAGTCAGACTTAACAAAAAAAAAGTAAGATTCAGCTCATCGGAATTAATTGTGTTAACTTTTAGAGCAGGAGTAACGATTGCAAAATAGAGAAAGCAATCTGGGTTTTGCCCTCCAACCAATTGACAGGGTTATGCCCCTCACAATCATCTGAAGTGAATTGATGATATGAATCATCCTTGTTGGGGCGGATGTCAATTTGCAGTTTGATGTATCAGCCAAAGTTTTATGCAACGTTCCATCAATCTGCACTTAGATTTGTTTAGGGTTGATTTGATTGAAATTTATAAAACCCTGAATGGCCTTGACAAGGTGGACATGAAAAGGATGTTTCCTTTTGTGAGTGAGTCCAGAACCAGCCGACACTGTTCTAAAATTCTGTTTCACCCCTTTGGGATAGAGATGAGAGTTTTATTTTCTCTCTTAGAGAGTTAGATGCCTTTGGAACATTTTGTCCTGGACTACGGTGGAGTTGGGTCATTTAACATTTTTGAGGTGAAGTTGGATATGTTGTTCTTAGACAGGGAATCAAAGGTTGTCAGAAAGAGATGGGATTGTGGCATATGGAACACAAATATATCAGCCATGATCTTATTGAATGACAGATCAGGCTGAGGAGCTAAATAGCCTATTTCCCCTCTCAATGTATTTAATTAGCACAATTGATAAACAATTAACACCAATATAGCAATTTTTACTTTCCATCAAGCAGAATTCTAATGACCAGTGGGCAATGACGACAACTACTTTAAATTGCTGTGATAAAAATGTCAGGAAATGTGTAGATTGATTAAAACCTTGATTTACAGCTCTCTGGAAATATGTACACAAAAAGGCAATTAATAATAGTGCACATGTTGAATGGGATTCAGAGTTGACAACTCACTTTTGGAAATGCATATTAATCACTGATCCATGTACTATATAACATAGTGTAAAGAAAGAATTAACTTCAAAAATGACTGAAATTATTTTCTAATATTTGTGTCTAATTGAAGCTAAGTGGTCTGCCAGGATTTCCTCATATCATTATTTATTACTGTAATATGATACAACTTGGTATCTTACTAGGCCATTCCTAAGGACAGTTAATAGTTAACCACATTGTTGTGGATTTGGGGTCACACAGAGGTTAGACTAAGTTATAGAGTCACGCAGCATGGAAACAGACTGTTTGGTCCAACCAGACTATGCAACCATAATCCCAAATTTAGCTAATCCCACCTGGCTGTGCTTGGCCCATATCCCTTCAAACATTTCTTATTCATGTACTTATCTACCCATCTTTTAAACCTTGTAACTGTACCCGCAACCACCACTTCCACTGGAAGTTCATTCCACACACGAACCTGTGTGTAAAAAAAAATTGCCCCTCATGTAATTTTTAAATCATTCTCCTTCCACCTTAAAAATATGCTCCCTAGACTTGAAATCCCCCACTCTATGGAAAGGATACCTGCCATTCACCTTGTTTATACCCCTCATGATTTTATAAGCCTCTATAAAGTCACCCCTTAACCTCTTACGCTCCAGTTATCCAGCCTCTCCCTATAACTCTCCTAAAAAAACCACCCATTCCCAGGAACATCCTGGTAAATCTCTTCTAAACCGTCTCCAGCTTAATAATAGCTTTCCTATAACAGGGAGGTCAGACACAGTACTCCGAGTACATACAGAACTAGGTGGGGTGGGGGGGATTGATTTCCTTTCCTAAAGGACATTAATGAATCAGATGGAATTTTCCAACAATTCAGTTGTTTCACAGTTGCCATTACTGTTCTTAGATCTTTTTTATTCCAGATCTCTTTAAGTAACAGAAGTTACGTACCCCAACTGCAATGGTCACATCTCGAGGTTGTAAATCCAGGCCTCTGGAATACGTATCCCGGAACAAGACCATTCTGCCACCACTCCCAGCAGCATGGTAGTTAGCAAAGTAAAGAGAAAATAGTGACACACTTACAAAGTTAAATAATTTACATTTTACTGCATGAATGATATTTTTAAACAAACAGGCTATATTGAGCCACAAATTAATAAAATTGAACAAATTCAAGGTACTCGTTAGTAACTGGAAATTACCAAGTTCATGTTATTTTCATTTTTGCCTTTTTAACAACATTAGGCAGCAGTCTCTTCCAAGGACCAAAATCTCCAGATTGAAACATAAATTTCTATTGATGCATATGGATATCCTTCTGCTCTTTTGCCAGTGGGAGATTTGACACTTTGACTCTTTGGCCCACCATAATGAGAGTTTCAAACTTCTGAGGAAGGGTCACCGGACCCGAAACGTTAACTCTGATTTGTTTTCTTCACAGATGCTGCCAGACTTGCTGAGCTTTGCCAGCAACTTCTGATTTGTTCCTGATTTACAGCATCCGCAGTTCTTTCGGTTTTCATAATGAGTTTGATTTGACAGTATACAATTCGTGATCATTTACTTTGTTTTCCTTCAGTTGTGATGACCAATACAAAATCTTTCAACATGTGGCCTGTGTGCTGAGCTGCCAACATCTCGTCACTTAGCAGCAAATAATTTCTGCAGCAAAATACCTGAAATAACATTGCACACCACTTACTGCTCAGAAATCTTAGTTTATCAAAATTTGCTTTGATTTCAAGTTCATAGACAAGAGTTACAGCTATTAATAGTTATTATGATTGACACCGTATGTTCTGTAAAAGTTTTGTTTTATTCAAAACGTGCACTTCTTGTTACATATTTCAATGGATTCTATTTTTGTTTTGCAGAACAAACCGGACCATTTGTACAGGTCAGTGCAGCATGGTCCTCAGTGGGGATAGTGTGTGTTGTGGATCACATAAACCTCAAACTGACAACTTCACAAAGTTCAGCCAAAGAACTTTAGTAATTATATTAAGTTTTGTCATTTAATGAGTATGACTAGTTATTTTAATCTTGGCTTGTGATTAAATTTACATCCGTTGAAAACATAACAACTGATTTATACAAGGTATGCAGAATGATTGTCATAAAATTACCACATGCCCATTAGTTGAAAGTAATAACCTAAGCCAATATGATACAAAATATTCTTATTTTGCTGAAATCTGAAAATAGCAACATGGGAAATAATGGTCAGAGAATGACATGAGGGGCAGAGAGAAAAACTGAGGAGTAGACGAACAATCAAGACTAGATGTCACAAAGACAACAAACGAAAAGGCAAAACTAAAAGGTCTGTATTTAAATGTGTATAGCATTTGTAACAAAGTAAGTGAATTGATAATGCACATTGAAGTAAGTAAACATGTTGCCATTACTGAGGCAAGGCTGCAAGATGACAAGGCAGGAGCTCAAATATTGAGGGGCATATGACATTCAAGAAAAGTAGGAAAGCGTGGAGGGATAGCTATGTTAATCAAGAATAGCATTTGTTCAACAGGCAGAGATTACCTTGGTTCAGGAGGTCAGTTCATTGAATCGTTTTGCGTGGAGATCAGGAATAGTAGAGAAAGTGCTAGTAGGAGTGGTCTACAAGCTCCCTAACAGTAAACACAATGTGGAACATCGCATACAATAATAAATAATGGTTACTTATAGTAAAGGGACAGCTATAATCATGGGTGACTTTAATTTACATGCATCGACAGATTGGCATTAGTAGCCTAGATGAAGAGTTCATAGAATACCTCCAAGATAGTTTCTTTTAAGAGCACATTTTGGAACTGACCAGAGAGCAATTTATATCAGAATTGATATTGTGTAATGCATATTCTGACAGGATTAATTAATGAACCAGAATTAAGATCAGCTTGTGTAGCAGCAACTAAAAATATGATTGAATTTTATGTCAAGTTTGAAAAGTAGAAGAATAGGCTTAAAACTGGTATTTTAAAATCTAAATAAGGGCAAATTTGTGGGCATGAAAACTAAGCTTGCTAAAATGATCTGGGCTACTAAGGTGGGGAATAGATCAATAAACACACATTGGCAGACATTTAAGGGGATATTTCAGAATATTCAGAATTCCTACTGCAAAGAAAAAATCTAAAATGGAGGATCCACCCATCTGTGGTTAACTGAAGAAGTTAGGGAAATCATCAGTCTTAAGAAAAAAAACATATGACTATGCAAAGATTAGTTGAAAGTCACATGACGACTGGTCAGAATTTAAAGAATGGAAGAGAATTACTGCAAGGTTGATTGGGAGGAAGAAATTAATATGAGGAGAACTTAGCTAGGAATGTAAAAATGGATAACAAGCAATTCTACTGGTTTTTAAAAAGTAAACAAGTCAGTGAAGTGAGTATTTGTCTTCTAGAGAGTGAGAATGGCAAGGTAATAGCAGATAACAAGGAAATGAAAGATGAAATGAAGAAAAATTATGCTTCGGCCTTCACTATGAAGGATACAAAAGCAATCCAGCATTAGCTGTAAATCAGGAGGTGAAATAACCGGAAAAACTTACAAAATTACAATCACGAGGTATGTGGTACCAAGCAAACTGATGGAGCTGTGGTCTGTAAGTCCAGATGGACTTCATCCTGAGGTTTTAAAAGAAGTTGCTAATGATTTGGTAGATACATTGGTGTTAATTTTCCAGGAAAAGTGCCATTGGACTGGAAAGTAACAAATGCAATATAGCTCCTCTATTCAGGAAGAGAGAGAGGCAGAAAATAGTAAACTATAGACTAATTAGCTTGATGTCTGCCATGGGGAAGGTGTTAGATTCAGTCATTAAAGCGATTATAGCTCTGCCTCTCAAAAATCTCAAAGCAATTGGGAGCCATCAGTGTTGCATTAAAGAGGAATCATGTTTTATCAATTTATTGGAGTTCTTTGAAGGAGATGGACCCTGTAGCCGTACTATTTTTGGAATTCCAGAAGGTATTTGATAAGATGTGATAAAAAATAAAACTGTAAGTGATAACATAACAACATAGCTCTTACTGAATAGTGAAGCTTGTTCAAGGGATCAAAGTCTACGCTGCTCCTATTTTGGACATTTGTATGTGCTATATAGTGGCTGTCTTCAAAGCATTACTAAACAGTCCAACAAAGATGGTTTCTGTAATCATGCGACTGGACTTAGCAAACTGGTAATCACATAATTTAAAGTATGTTTCTTGACAAAACTGATGGCTTTTAGTTAGTGGTTTAATTAGCATGGCCTGAAAATCCTCACTGCAGTGTATCAAATGAGGGGCAGTGATGAAAAATCTCAGGAAGGACACAAAGGAATTTAAAATTTATGCAACTTGTAGCAGAATCATTGAGTTCTTACAATGTGGAGATCAGGTAGCATCAGAGGAGCAGGAACGTCGTTGTGAGAAGGAAGGTGGACAGATTGTGTCAGGTCAAGGAGATGGGCATGAGAGGGAGCACCGGACATTGGATGAGGATGGGGGTGGAGAGATTTTGAAGCTGGTGAAGTCTATGTTGAGGCCATTGGGCTGTAAGTCCTGGAGGCAGAATATAAGGTGTTGTTCCTCCAGTTTATGTATGGCCTCATTGCAACAGTGGATGAGGCCCAGGATGGACATGTCGCCAAGGGAGTGGGAAGGGGAGTTGAAATGGCTGGCAATCGGAAGGTGACGTTGATTGGAGCGTACAGAGCGCAGATGCTCTGCAAATCGATCACCAAATCTACGCTTGGTCTCTCCGATGTAGAGACCACATCGGGAGCAATGGATGCAATGGACCAGATTGGAAGATGTAACAGGTGAATCCCTGTCAGATTTGGAATGATTGTTTGGGTTTTGGACGGAGGTGGGAGGGGAGGTGTAGGGGCAGGTGTAGCACCTCCCTGCGGTTGCAGGGATAAGTGCCAGTTGTGGTGGGGTTGGTGGGGAGTGTGGAGAGGTCAAGAGAGTCACAGAGTGAGTGGTTCCTATGGAAGGCAGACAGGCGTGGGGAGGGGAATATCTCATTGGTGGTGGGGTCTGATTGCCGGTAGCAAAAGTGGCGGAGGATGATGCGTTGGATTTGGAGGTTAGGGGGAAGGGGTTTGAGGGCAGAAGTGTAGGAAATGCAGGAGATGCAGTTGAGGACATTATGAATCATGGGGGAGGGGAAGTTACAGTCCTTGAAGCAGTCCTTGAAGCAGGAGGACATCTGAGATGTCTGGGAATGGAACCGTTCATCCAGGGAGCAGATGCAATGGAGGCAGAAGAATTGGGAGTATGGGATTGCATTCTTGCAGGAGGGTGGGTGAGAGGATGGGTAGCCAAGGTAGCTATGGTTGTTGGCTGGTTTGAAATGGATGTCGGTGCTGAGTCAGTTGGCAGAGATGGAGACAGAGAGGTCCAGGAAGGGAGAGAGGTGTCAGAGATGGTCCAGGTGAATTTGAGGTCGGAGTGAAAGGTGTTGGTGAAGTGGATAAACTGTTTGGGCTCCTCATGGGAGAACAAGGCAGCACCAATACAGTCATCAATGTAGCGGTGGAAGAGGTGAGGGATGGTGCCATTGTGACAGCAGAAGAGGGACTGTTCCACGTATCCTACGAAGAGGCAGACATATCTCGGACCCATACGGGTGCCCATAGCTGCCCCTTTAGTTTGTAGGAAGTGGGAGGAGTTAAAAGGAAAGCTGTTGAGGGTGAGGACAAGTTCCATCAGGCAGATGAAAGTGTCAGTAGAGGGGGAGGCTGTTTGGGCCTGCAGGAGAAGAAGAAATGGAGGGCTTGAAGGTACTCCTCATTGGGCGGTACAAATGTAGAGAGACTGAATGTCCATGGTGAAGATGAGGTGATGGGGATCGAGGAAATTGAAAGTCTTGGAGGAGGTGGAGGGTGTGGCTAGTGTCCTGAACGTAGGTGGGGAATTCCTGGACCAGGGGGAAGAAAAAAGAGTTGAGGTAGATGGAGATGAGTTCAGTGGGGCAGGAGCAGGCAGAGACAATACGTCGATGGGGGCAGTCGATTTGTGAATTTTCAGTATCGGTGCTGCCTTATGCTCTCATGAGGAGCTCAACAGTTAATCCACTTCACCAACACCTTTCACCCTGACCTCAAATTCACCTGGACCATCACCGACACCTGCCTCCTTTCCTGGACCTCTCCGGCAACAGACTCAGCACCGACATCCATTTCAAACTCACCGATTCCCATAGCTACCTTGACTACACATCTGCTCATTCACCCTCTGGCAAGAATGCGATCCCATACTCCAAATTCCTCTGCTTCCGCTACATCGGCTCCCGGGATTAAGCATTCCACTCCGAGACATCTCAGATGTCCTCCTGCTTCAAGGACCGTAACTTCCTCTCTCCCATGATTCATAATGCCCTCAATCACATCTCTTGCATTTCCTGCACTTCTGCCCTCAAGCCCCCTCCCTCCAACAACAATAAGGATAGAGTCCACCTGGTCCTCACATACCACCCCACCAACCTTCAAATCCAACGCATCATCCTCCGCCACTTTTGCCACCAACAATCAGACCCCACCACCGAAGAGATATTTCCCTCCCACGCCTGTCTGCCTTCCATAGGAACCGCTCACTCCGTGACTCCCTTGTCCTCTCTACACTCCCCACAACGCCACCACACCCAGCTCTCATCCCTCCAACCACAGGGAGGGTTACACCTGCCCCTACACCTCCCCTCCCACCTCTGTCCAATGCCCCAAATATTCATTCCAAATCTGACAAGGATTTACCTGTACATCTTCTAACTTGGTCTATTGCATCCATTGTTCCCGATGTGGTCTCCTTTTCATCAGAGAGACTAAGTGCAGACTTGGTGATCAATTTGCGGAGCATCTGCTTTCTGTATGCTCTAATCAACACCAACACCAATCAGCCATTTCAGCTCCCCTTCCCACTCCCTTGGCAACATGTCCACCCTGGGCCTCATCCACTGTTGCAATGAGGCCAATCATAAACTGGAAGAACAACACCTCAATTTCCACCTCGGGAGCTTACAGCCCAATGGCCTCACCATAGACTTCGCCAGCTTCAAAATCTCTCCATCCCCGGCCTCACCCCTTGTCTAGTGCTCCCTCTCATCCCCACCTCCTTGACCTGACACAATCTGTCCATCTTCCTTGTCTCCTGTCCACTGCACCATTCCCATTGACCAACCTCCAAAACCCCTTACTGCATTCACCTGTCACCATCCCACCTACCTTACCCCAGCCCCACTCCCCCTCTTTATTTATTTTTGAGTTCCCTTCACCCTCCCAAGTCCTGATGGAGAGTCCCGACCCCAAACGTCAACTTTCCTGCTCTTCTGATGCTGCCTGACCTGTTGTGTTCCTCCAGCTCCACACTCCAGCATCTGCAGTTCTTGCTATTTCCAAGGTTGAGTTCTTATTTTGTCATCTGAATCATCTGCCCTTTCAAAGAGTTGTACTTGGAATTGGTGACAGACATTTGAACTGGAATTTGCTGGTGACGCATAATATTATTAACATGCCAATCAGTCAGCAACTTGTAGTGGGGAGAATATACCTAGTGAGCTGTGATTCACCTCAAGTTGTTAATTCATTTTCACTGTTCAGCTATCAGCTTTGTGGAAATCACACCTCACAGTTTGCATCCCTGTGAGTTTCTTGATGTTGTTGAACTTGTGTATTAATTGCTTATTTTACTCAAAACGGAAGATTAAGTCTAGTCATTAATAGAGCAGGGATGGACCATAAATGCAGTCCCTGCCAGTGACACTCACATCCCAAAATGAATATGGACTGTTACTGTGCAATGGATTCCCTCAAACCCGCTACTGTGACATGAGTGTACATTCCAATGGCCTATTATTGAATACATTCTGCTTAGATATGCTCAAAGGCCACCTCGAATTATGAATATGTTTGAATTGGAGAATTGCACAAATAATGATTCAGTATTTGAGAGCTGATTTTCATAGCATTCTTAATCAATGGTATTCACTCAGACAGTGTTTCAGACCTTATTCATTCTGCAATGATTGATGGATGGCTTCAATTAGAGAAGACTAACAACATACTTGTCACAGGTTCTGTTCTTAGCATTAGAAAGTTTCCACTGCACTACAGCATTGTGATACTCTACAGCAACAGTGAAATAAGTGCAGGTAAAATGCGTGAGTTTGATTTAATCCCAGCTAATATGCTAGGGTAAGGGAAAGTTTTTTTTTGACTTGCATCAAACTCTTTTGAAACTGAAACTAGTAAAACATGGAGCTACACTGCAAGCTTCAACAGGTCTCTGCAGTGATGTCTGGTTCATTTCAGAGTGTATTGGAATAGAAAGGTGCCTGATGATTCAGCCACATGTTATACACTTATCTGCCATTTAATTCCACTGACTGTGTGGTTACATTTGACCTGAAAGCAATAACAATATGGATATTTATAATTACTTCAAAATATTTGAGAAGTCCACATTTGTTTTTAAAAATATTTGGAAAGGAATTTTGTAGAATTATAATAGATCAATTGCAATTTTGTTGAATCAGTATTGTAGGTTCATGTGCCCTGGTGACCCTTGACTTAGAAGCAGGACCAACACGAAGATATGGAAGGCATGTGAACTGACATAGATTTGAGCTGTAAGGCAAGAGAACTGAATGGCAAAAGTCAGTCAGCCCATAGATGCTGATTAAAAGAGAAGCAGAAGTTGAAATCAGACAAAGAGTTGAGAAGGAACTGCACTATGCAGGGAAGATCATATAGGCAGAACCTTATTTACACAGACACTGTAGACTATGGAGAATCAGCTTAGTCCTGGAAGGAAAGTGCTTAGAAGGACGTGTGTATTTAAAATAGGGACCTAGAGGCAGCGCAGACTGAATATTTTATTCATTTTGTAGGCATAGTTGTGACTGTTATTCCATGTGCAATTTAAAGTTTGTATTGACTGAGATTTGCCTGTTAATTTGTGTTTAACTTAGGTTGATTCTGATTTGTGTCAAAATAAAATTTACAAAATGTGAAATCTTACTGCTAATTTCTTTATTTTGGAGATAGTTGAGTCATTAATTTGATAATTTGTTTCATGGTTTCCCTCAAGGATTGGAATAAAATATGCTGCGGAGCACATTCTGTGTTACAATCCAAGACAAATTTCTACCTAAGGATATTTTGAAGTGAGGCAATCCTGACGGTGTTTGACAGGTGGAAGCTATTTTGCAGTTTGTATTATTAAAACAAAGCCACGTCAAAGTGTATTATAAAAATGATGCAGAAGTTTGGAAAAGCAAACACCCAGCAGTCCATTTTCTTCATAATAATGATGCTTGAGAGGTTTTGAGAAAGTTGTGACCAATAAAGCCAAAGCTTCAAATTTTCTCCTAAACTTTCTTAGTCACAGATTGTGTGTTAAAATCCCTGCCCAAGCACTACAGCAAGAAATTCAGACTTACATTTTTCAGAAGGAAGTGCAATCACTCAGATGACAATCAGAACTTTTTTGAATGTAAACAAAGGAAGAGAGAGGTCAAAGTGAACATAAGCCCCTTAGAAAATGAATCTGGGGAGATGGTTATGGGGACAAGAAATGGCAGAGAAGTTAAACAGATATTTTGCATCAGTCTTTACAGTCAAGGATATTTTAAACATCCCTTTAATATTAAAGAATACTAGGAAGGAATTAAATGCAGTCACCATCACTAAAGAACTAGTATTAGACAAATTAATAGGGCTAAAGACAGATGGGTCCTTTGGCCTTGTTTAGCTTATTTCCTAGGATCCTAAAAGAGATATCTATAGAGGTAGTGGATACATTGGTTGCAGTTTTCTAAAAATCCTTGAACTTTGAAGAAGTATTGCAGGTTTGGAAAACTGCCAAATGACATGCTTATTCAAAAAGGGAGGGCAGCAATAAGTGAGTAACTATAGGCCGGTTAGCCTAATATCTACAGCTGGAAAAGCATTGGAATAAATTATTAAGGAAATAATAACAAAACATTTGTAAAGTCATAATCTCATCAAGCAGAGTCATTGTGGAAATTTGTGTCTGACTAATTTATTAGAGTTTTGAGGAAGTCTCAAACAGAGTAGATAGAGGGAAGCCAATAGATGTTTTGTATTTGGACTTAGAGGCAGGGTACCTCACAAAAGGTTACGCATCATAAGAGCCCAAAGTGTTGGAGGTAGTATATTAGCATGGATAGAGAATTCATCAATGGGCAAGAAATAACGCATCGAGCAGATAAATAAATTAGTTGTTTCATTTCTGCTTCTGTAGTTGTCTCCTAGTTTCTTACATTAGAATGGGATCAATCATTCAAAAGGATCTCACTAGATGTAAGTGTATTGGGACTTTTTGAGATCATGAAATATAATGCAAACTTTTTTTTTACATTTTACAGTTATTGTGGAAGTTATAACTAACTTCAAAAGCTGCTATGCTACTGTACTGTGAAGATTTCAAGGCAAATGTTACTCAGTCACAATAAGTGGATGAAATGTTGTTCTCATTATAACAAAGAATAACGGAGAAACTCATCAGGTCTGGCAGCATCTGTGGATAGAGAAACCAAGTATGACTCTTCAGGACTAAATGGAGCTGGAAAATGGTATGTTGCTTTGCTGTTGACAGAGGGAGAGAAGATACAAGTAGAATAGATTTTTGGACAGCATTTTCTGTTTTAACTTCAAGCAAGAACCATATTTTGCTTTTATTTGCTGTTCTTATTAGATTTTTTGATCTGAGGATGCACAAGGATCATCACTTTGTGACTGGTGATTTCAAGGTCAATTTGTAACTATGCTAGTCTTGACTCTACAATTGTCAACTCTCAAAGTAGTAGCAATCATTATTTTTAAAGACTGTTGTCTAGATTTTGGCCTGGGGTCGAGCAGTACAGCCTGAGGCGAGGTCGGGAAACCCAGACAGGCAGAATTCCTGAATATCTTTCTGAATTTACCTAAGGGATTTTCTTTTTTTTTAATATATTTCTGGGAGTTTCTAAGCGAAGGCAGTCTAACTGACCATTTGGAAACAATGATGAGAAGATAGACATACTGGAAAACAGAGAGATCATGGGGGTGAGCCCAGAGCATGGAGGGAAGGTAGCTCATGCAGGATCTGGACTGTGGAGGTTCTGAATCATGGGTCTTCTGAATTGTAGGGGATTTAGAATGGCAGGATGGGTGCAATCCAGATATTAGAGTCCTTAGCATCACAGTGGAGAGGGGTTTGGAGTTGGGGAGGGAGGGAACTCAATCACAGACAGAAATTCAAATGGATTTCGTGTGGTAGGGTGGGAGTTGGAGGAGCGGGATGTCCTTCAGATTGCAAGAAGAGAGTCAAGGTGGATTTATGTTGGGACTGGTGGGGAGATTACATCATGGGCAGAGGGGCAGGTGATTTCTGGGGGTGCCACACCCCATGGATAAAATGTAAAATGGCTACTGGAAGATTCAGATGGAGTTCAGTGAAGGAGCAGACAGATCACTGTAGACAGGTTGTGTGTGGGGTTAGTGGAGGTGGTTGGGCAGTGGATAAAAGGAAATTGTTCCTGAGTTGATGTCAGATGTGCTAAACTGAAAATTTCATTGATTTGATTCATTTTTAAACAATGGAAATTAAATTGTAAGTCTTAGCCTACAAGTAGAGCTAAAAGGGCACACATTTTATGGATTCTGTTCCCCTCATCTCCTTTAAATTACAAAATTCCACAAAATCTGAGAAACCCACACTTCTGTGATTAAAAAGAAAACAACTTTCAAACAAAGCCACAGACTCATTACACTGTTTAAATGGTTTAGTCCCCTGTCCTTCATCCTGACTGTTCAAATCAGAAGTGAGCAGGTTCCTCTAGCATTTTCACCTCTGGTGTGATCACAACTCATCCGATTCTGGGAGTTAAGACTGAAGTGTAGGATGTTGAGGGGTGACATTACAGAAGTTTATAAAATCATGAGGAGTAAAGATAAGGTGAATGGCAAGTGTCCTTTTCCTAGGGTGGGAGATTTCAAGACTAGGCAGAATATTATTAAAAAGAGAGGAGAAAGATTTAAAAAGACATAAGGGGCAATATTTTCACACAGTGGATTGTTTGTGTGTGGAATAAGAGTGATGGATGGCGGTACTGTGACAACGTTTAAAGGATACTTGTCTAAGAACATGAATAAGAAATGTTTGGAAGCATATAGGTCAGGAGCAGGCAGGTGGGACTAGTTTAGTTCGGGATTATGGTTGGCATGGATTGGTTGGACCAAAAATTCTGTTTCATGCTGTATGATTCTATGATTCTATATACCCTACTTGAGCATTTTTTACCCCAGCTTGGCACAAACTACATCAAGTTTGGAAAGCCACAAGTGTGAAAAATGAAATTGGGCTCATTTTCAATGCAGTGCCGATTGGATCAGACATTTGATAATCCCTGGAGAAGTTGAACAAATTCAAGATACATAGCTTCAAGAATGATTGATTGCAGTACTTGTACACAGAAATTAGTCCATCTTTTTAATTTTGTGCATTTATTTTTAATACATTGGTAAGTTAAAATCAACATCCTTTTCTTAATATAATCAAATTTATATATATATATAGGGCCAGTAATATAGTCTCATTACATCCATTCAACTCCTCCATCACCAGCCAAGTGTAGAAGTTGGAAGTATTAAGAACTTTTTGTTTAAATGTTGAGATGATGATTTTTATGGAATGCTATTTTCAAAATAGTCTATTACTCTACATGACATGCCACATGATAAACAGCATTCGAAATGAACAATCACTCTATCTCCAATGAGCCCTCAGTCTGGCAGTTCTTAAAAGTATCCTCATTGCCACTATCTCAATGGCTGCTCAGTCCCCATTAATGGGCATTAAATTATTTCACTTCTAATATGGCTTTACACCAAAGTCATGAGGATACTTCATTTTCCCTGCAGTCATAACAACAGACGTGTGTAGTGCACCCTTCCTCCAGAACATCCATTTTTAATCCTCCAGGCCTACGAGTCCCAAGCTTGAGTTTCAACACCTTAAGGTATTTGGACAAAAATATATCATGATATGGACCACTGCCAAAAGCATTAAAATATAACTATAATAAACCTTCTGTGTCACCAGGAAGAGATTCTGATCTCTCAGGCATTCCCACAGAGAAATTTGCATAGCAAATGCTACTGGCATCTGCTTTCTGAAGTTGTATACTATTAAATAATGTTAATTTATAAACGGAAAAAATTCTGACAGTCTGTCCAACCTTTACCTGTTAACAGTTCACCAGAAAATAAATTACATGTCTCAGTCTGCAATCTTTTGAAGAAATACCTGTTTCATAACCTTTTCCATCAATTTCAGGCAAAGATTATTCAACTGGATAAATTCACCCATCGAATGATACTGCACAGGAAACCATCTGACCCATTCTGCCTACCAGGGTACTTTGATAAAACCGTCATATCTATTCCACTCCCAGGCTCTTCGCTGATACTCCCTTAAAATTCTCTCTTTTAGTTATTCATCCAATTCTCGTTGATAATTGAATCTGCTTACATTAACCTTTCAGTCAGTACATTCCGAATTCAACCTCAATGTTGAAATTAAATTTTTCTTCACCTCACTTCTGGTTCTTTTACCAGTCATCTTAGATCTGAGACTTCTGATTGCTAATCCTTCTGCCATTAGAAACAGTTTCTTCCTTATTTATTCTGTCAAGATTTTGATGTTTTTGAACACTTCTATCAAATTGCCTCTTACATTTCTTCTAGCTTCCCCTGACATGCCAAAACATCCGATGCCAAACATCTTTACACATTTTGGAAGTCCTTGCCCATAGCCTCAGCATATTATCCTCATTAACCCTCTTCATTACTTCATCAAAAAACTGTTCTGAATTGTCTTAACAACTGAATGGACAGATAAATTGGAAGTAATTGATTGCTATTTTTAAATTCCTCAGAGCTAATTGTGGCAGATAAAAGAACCTGCTTTTTGCCCCTGTAACCGGCGAAGGTGCAACATCTGCCCATTTACCTCCTCCCTCCCCAGTATCCAAGGGCCCAAACATACCTTCCAGGTGAAGCAACACTTCACCTGCACTTCCCAGAATTCAGTCTACTGCATTCGCTTCTCACAATGTGGTCTCCTCTACACTGGGGGAAACGAAGCGTAGACTTGGTGACCGCTTTGCAGAACGTCTACGTTCTGCTCACAAAAAAGACCCTGAACTACCTGTTGCCTGCCACTTCAACGCACCACCCCTGCTCTCTGGCCAACATCTCTGCCTCTGTCTTGCTGCAGTCTTCCAGCGAAGCCCAACGCAAGCTGGAGGAACAACACCCCATTTTCCGCTTGGGGACCCGACAGCCCTCCAGACTCAATATTGAAAAAAGAAAAAAGAAAATTACAGCACAGGAACAGGCCCTTCGGCCCTCCAAGACTGCGCCGATCCAGTTCCTCTATCTAAACCTGTCGTCAATTTTCCAAGGATTATTGAGTTCAATAATTTTAGGGCCTAAACTCTCCTGTATCCCAGCCCCCTACCCCACACACCAGGCCTTGTTACCACATAGCCTGCCATTACACACCCCCTGTTGTTAGTCACTAACAGTCCCCATTAACAACTATTCACCCTCCCAGCCTGATCATTAGCAACTCCTTTGTCTATCCAACTGTCTTTCTCTCTCTTTGGGTTCTATCCTATCGTTTACTCCCTAGCCCACCCTCTTCCCTATTTTCTGCATATAAACTGACGTTTTCCCAGCCATCATCAGTTCTGAGGAAGGGTCACCGGACCTGAAACGTTAACTCTATTTTTCCCTTCACAGATGCTGCCAGACCTGCTGAGCTTCTCCAGCAACTTTGTTTTTGTTTTTGCCCCAAATACTTGTTTGTATTGTAGGAGCAGAGACTGGACCAATCCACGTTCTCTTTACTTACGAAGAACAAGGGGAGAGAGATTGGGTGAGACCCATTCAGACTCTAACATGATAATACCAGCTGGAATCAAATGGCCATTTGAGGAGAGCTTGCTGAGTGTGTTCCTCATCAAATGGATCAATGGTTGTGGTTGGGTAGGGGCTGGAGGCGGCATGGGTCCATGATGGTTAGTGTTGCTGTGATGCTCTCCTGCTTTTCCTGGATCCAGACCTAAAAGCTTACCAGTTAGGTGGCAACCTCCAAAGAGATTTTAAAAAGAAATGAGGAGCAAAATTTTTACACAGAGGGTGACTTGTGTGTGGAATGAACTTCCCGAGGAAGTGGCAAATGCGGGCACAGTTACAACATTTAAAAGACACTTAGATAAGTACAGGACCAGGAAAGGTTTGGAGAGATGTGTGCCAGGAGCTGGCAGGTGAGACGAGTTTAGTTTGGGATTATGCTCAGCATGGACTGGTTGGGCCAAAGGGTCAGATTCCATGCTGTATGACTCTATGAGTGAAGGCAGTTAGGCTGCAGATGCATTCAAAAAACAGAGAGAAGCATTTATACCTTAGACTCTGCAAAGTGATGCCATATTTTAGAGCAATGTCACAAAACAACATTAGGCCGCTAACTAACATATACAAGAGAAATCCCCTGTTTGAGACTGTCACCATGGACACCTAGGTAGGCTGTCATTTCC
Organism: Rhincodon typus; assembly: GCF_021869965.1. NCBI lineage: Eukaryota > Metazoa > Chordata > Chondrichthyes > Orectolobiformes > Rhincodontidae > Rhincodon > Rhincodon typus. The sequence goes on from NC_063349.1 coordinate 14,895,225, forward strand.
CCCTCCATAGCTCTTTGAGTCTGGCGAATGGGAGAGGGTGAGGGTCAGGGGGTGGGGCAATATGGTTCCACTTGATTTTCCAGTCACTGGTCAGAGATCTTCCCAGGCTGGAATTCCAGCCCTAAAAGATTGTGAAGAATGTGTGAAAGTTGTGAACCCATGGGCTACAGTGATGTTGCTATTTAGCTCTAAGCTGTTCCCAGGATCATTCATTTCCGAACGGAATAACAGGAGCCAAAGTTGTTTCACAGATTTATGTGAATGTGTACCGTACAGGATAAATGTCGCTGATTCTATGGATGTAGGAAGACTGCAGGGAACATTTATTGACACTCATTATGAAACCATTAATCAGCTCATTTCAAATTTACTGGCTGCTTTCCAGTAAAGATATTAAATGACTTACATTAAATTTTTCAAAATAAATAGCCCAAGGAATTTCACCCATGCATTTAGATGCAATAATTTAAAATGCTGTCTAACACAATCCCATTCAGAATTGACTAACATTGAATATTTCAACAAATGCTATAAATACAAACTGAAGTAGTTAGGCGGTGGCTGTATGTTTTCCCATCTGTCAATTTTTGTTGAGCAGGGTGGTTTTAAATTTCTGAAAGGGCTTTCCAATTGCTCATGCTAGCATCAACTGAAGAACAGCAAAAAAAATCAGCTCTATTATCTTTTTGCCGTTCCTCTGGCCGTTTCTGCTGGTCTCCCATCAAAGTCATGACAATCATCCAGGAAATATTCCAATCCTTTTTGGTGCCTTTCCACTTTGCTTATGTGCACAAGTGCCAGACTGCTTTTTTATTCATTCAATCTTACACACATTCACTTTGGACTAATCAGCATTTCTTTCTTTCTAGTTTAAATTATGTCATTCTAGGCCAGGTAGTGTTTTAGGTCTCACAACTAGTCTGTCAGTATACCTTTAAGAGGTATGCTCATGTCTTCATCACTGTATCATAGCATGTGATCTTAGGATCTAAAGATTTCATACTCCATCTTACCCTGCGATCACTTGAAGCATGGCACTCTATTGTAAGAATGCTGCTTCTATGTAACTTAACAACTTAATGTTGACCCAGACTCTTACGTGCTGGTAGAATATTAGGTTTATACAAAATAGTTGATTGTAATAAATTTCTGTTGGATTCTTCAACACCATGATATCCAGGTCAAGTTTATTATGTTATGAGGGATAACACAAGCATTCCCGAATCAGGTAAAACACCCTGCTGGGGGCAAACGGACAGCACCAAGGTCTGGAACCAGAATCAAATATAGCAATCTCCTCAAGGGCTCATGTGCAACTCCCAAACTCCATCAATCAAATCCAGTTTGGGATAATTAAATGGCTTGTTTCACTTTATTAATATTGTGCTTGTGGGAATATATGTCAATTAACATCTTCTTAGTAAAAACATCTAAAAGTACTGTTGAACTACGTCTCAGCCTTATTTTTCATTATTACTGGCATTCGAGTTACAGTATTCCAGGTTTTAGGATGCGGCGTTTTCAAATAAACATAAAAATGGGGCTCTTCTTTTCTTAAATGTTGCCAATTTGTACCATAGGGGTTTTGTTTTCTCAAATTGCAGCATTCCTTCCTTTCCAGCTTGCTGTTCCCACTCCACTGAAATTTACAAGTTAAAGGAGAAAAATCTGTCACCGACAACATTCAAAATGTGTAATACACCCAGTAAGTTAATGAGTTTCACTTCATTTCGCTTGGGTTATAGCTGCAGTCGGCTGTGCACATCGAGACAGATTAACATTAGCAGAACAGCACCGAGCCTTTTTCCTCAGTCTTGTTACAGACAATTCACCACTTTGATCACATGACTTAATTTACAGTTTATTGTCTTAAATTAAACACAGTTTCTTTTTAAGTGAGACATTTGACATTCTTCACACTGAACAGGTTCTTTGGATGTGGCGGCAAAGTGAATCAGGAAACCAGAAAAACTGCAGAGGGCAACAGAACTTGAAAGCTCCTGGCCCAAACTGATTGTACCCGTCAATGATTAGGCCGTTGATTAATCGAACGTGGCTAAATAACACTGACAGGCTGATTTGAAAAAAGTAGGACTGGGGTCAAAGTCTTCTATTGATGTATCTGAATGTGGAAAAATGGTTCTCCTCTTCTCACAAGCTGCTGCTCATTTATCTTGACAGCAAGTCTTCCCTGGCCCCTTTGCAAATTCAATTATCTATTGTTTAGCCTATATTTTTTCCGCTGATGTATACATCCCCGAATACCATGGGGCCTTTTTAATTATTGTTCAACATTTTAATTCTAAGGATTTCCTTTCTTTAGGCTCTGAAACCCCAGAATAGCACCAGAGCAATATTGAATTGGAAGTTGGTGGTAATTTAAAAGCAGTTATAGTAATTATTTCACCAGTAATTTCTGAGCTGGTATCTACAATCTTCTACTTTGACTGCGAGAAATGGAAGCTCAATATAAATGAGCCTCATGTTTAATTCTCAGACTTTTTTTGATGTTTTCCCTTTCCTCTTCCTGATGTTTCTAGTTTCCAATTAAAACGATTTCAGGCAGCTTCATTCATTTCCCAGAGGTGATAACAAATTGAAAAGCATTAAAATTGGCATCGATTGTGACTGGAGCATGACACATTGACACAATACAGGGTAAATTGTCAAAATAATGTCAGGAAGTCTTCTACTGCAACAGACACATTTTATATCAGATTGTTGTTGGTTCTGTTCCTGGGAATGACAATAAAAATTTATCTTCCTAATCTTACTGTCCCTGAACACTGATTATAAACTGCTTCCTGCATTGTAAGGCTTTGATCACTTTTCATCCTGTGAATTATTGGTGACTTTCTTTGGGTGTCACTTCTTTTGCTGTCAGCTTTTTCCTTTTCATTCTCCTCTCCTGAAGGCATTGACTTTTGGACGTGATAACTTCTGAACCATGTCTGACTAACCATTCATTATCTGTATCTTTGTTAGGGTATGTAATGCTGGCAAAACTACCTCCAACATCAATTCCTTGCTACCCTCTGAAACAGCTTTGGACCTTCATCTACACAGACCATTGTAGTAATGGTGCTGTCATGGTGGGTTTAGGGTGTAATTCCAAGATTTTTACCAGCAACCATGAAAAAGGATTGAATATGACTGAGAGTCATAGTCATAGTCACCGAGTCATACAGCATGGAAACAGACCCTTCAGTCCAACCAGTCCATGCTGAACATAATCCCAAACTAAACTAATCCCACCTGCATGGTCCTGGCCCATATCCCTCCAAACCTTTCCTATTCATGTACTTATCTAAGTGTTTTCTAGACACTGTAATTATGCCAACATCCACCACTTCCTCAGGAAGTTTATTCCACATGTGAACCATACTCTGTGTAAAAAATTTGCTTCTCATGTCTTCTTTAAATCTCCACCCCCACCCGCTCACCTTAAAAATATGCCGCCCAGTTTTGAAATCCCAATCCTACGGAAAAGACACCTACCATTAACCCTGTCTATACTCATCATGATTTTATAAACCTCAATAAGGTCACCCATCAACCTCCTGGGCTCCAGTGCAAAAAGACCCAGCCCATCCAGCCTTTCTTTATAACTCAAACCTCCCATACCCGGCAACATCCTGGTAAATCTCTTCTGAACCCTCTCCAGCTTAATAATAGAGATGATGGTGTTCTTATAATTGTAACACCTTTAAAGGGAACAGCAGTATGCATCAAGCTGGCTCTGGCATTCAAAACAATCATGGCTTATCTGATTGTGGCCTTCCCCACAATACACAAGCTCCACCCCAATAACCCCTGACTCCCTCATTTATCAAATATCTGTCTAACTCAATCTTCAGTATACTCAATCATCTGCCCTTCGCTCTTCCCTAGGGGAGAGAATGTCAAAGATTAATAACCTCCTCGCTACAGTGGAGTGAAATGTACAAATTTGGATGATGTAACCAGTGATGTTACTCTGACATCAGCCAGGAAGAACAGAAGAGAATAGAGCAGGAGATGAGATCAGACAGGACTAATTGAGGAGAAGACTCAGACATTAGAAAGCTCTAGCTTTGTGGATGAGAAAGCTCTGTTCAATCAGTTGTAAATATTTGGAGAGTATTACAATACTGAAGAGTGAGAAAGCCTTACTTTGGATAAGGACAAACAAGGGATGTTAGTTTGCAAGAGTGGTAACCCAGTTAAAAGAGAGCAGCCTCTAGGTATATATGTGTTGACACTCAAGGTTCAGAGGTATTTAGAAAAACATATCAATCTATAGCAGCAACATCTCAAACCATGGTGACAAAGTAATAATGCAAGCTGGCAGCAAGGGAGACTTCAAAATTGTCAAATTGAAATTAGATCACAGTCTACAAGATGTAGGAAAAGAAGAGGAAAGGCTCTGGAGGGCAGAACAGATCCTCGAAGCTTTCAAAGACAAGTCATCACAGTAGGAAGACTCCAAAGAAGAAGTAGAGTTATTTAGAAAACTTTGAGTCATACAGCATGGAAACAGACCCTTCAATTCAACCAGTCCATGCTGACCATATCCCAGGCTAAACTAGTCCCACCCGCCTGGACTTGATCCATATCCCTGCTAACATTTTCTATTCATGAATTTATCCAAATATCTTTTAGACATTGTAACTGTACCCATATCCACCACTTCCTCTGGCAGTTCATTCCACAAACAAACCACTCTATAAAAATTTCTGAAGAAGGGTCTAGGCCTGAAACGTTAGCTTTCCTGCTCCTCTGATGCTGCTTGGCCTGCTGTGTTCATCCAGCTCTACACCTTGTTAACTCTGTAAAAAAGTTGCCCCTCATGTCCTTTTTAAATCTTTCTCCTCTTACCTTAAAAATATGCCCCCTAGGTTTGAAATTACCCACCCTAGAGCAAAGACACCTAATCTATATTCACCTAATTTATATCCCTCATGATTTCACAAACCTCTATAAGGTCAGCCCTCAATCTCCTATGGTCTCGCAAAAAAAGTTTCAGCTCCTCCAGCCTCTCCCTATAACTCTAACATTCCATTCCCAACAAAATCCTGGTAAATAGTTTCTGAACCCTGTCTAGCTTGTTAATGTCCTTCCTATATAATAGGATGACCGGAACTGGACACAGTACTCCAGAAGAGGCCTCATCTACATCCTGTACAACTTCAACATGTCTTCCCAACTCTTCTACTCATAGGTGTGAGCAATGAAGGCAAGTGTGCTAAATGCCTTCTTAACCATTCTGTCCTATACGTGATGCAAACTGCAAACAATTATGTATCTGAACTTCTAGATTTCTCTGTTCTACAACACTACACAAGGCCCTACTTTAGTTGTACCAAAAGAAGAAAAATAGTTCAACAACTTACCAATGTCAGTGTAGTACAGTGATTATTCAGGATGGAAGTTCCAGTAGAGATATTGCTATTGTCACTGCAATTTGAAAGTGTTGAGGACCACATGAGGCATTGGGTGGGAGCTCTGGAAAGGGCATTTCCAGAGCTACAAGAAGGATCAAAGTGGTACGCAGAAGCATCCGGTCAGTGTATTCCTATATGCAATTGGGCCTGAGCCTAAGGCATTACCATGTGACAAGGTATAGGAGAAAGTACTACCAACTTTTAACCATTAGTCAAGGCAGTTAACACATGTCATTGAGTCATAGAGTCATACACCACAGAAAAATGTCCTTTGGCTATCCAAAAGAGAATTTGGTCATAGAAAAAATAAGGTTTAATCAACATTCCAGCAACAAGGGCAATCAACTGAAGCAAATTAAAAACTTTTGCACTTGATTTTTAACAGTTTTCCAGGTTAGCAGCAAATTGTGAATGTGGATTCTTAAAGACCAAGCCATTAAAAGGTCACTGACATAGATGTGGGAAATGGTCAAAGGAGTTCATGCTGTAGCAAGTGATTAAATATGCTACTCTCAGATAAATCAGGCCTCAGAACTGACCTATTTCTCATGGAAATGCCAGAAATTCTTCTGATATTGTTGAATATACAGGCTTGAGGTGGCATTGTCACCCACACAAAATCAAACCAAGATTCCAAAAAAATTGGAAACAATGTCATCGATAATGCTAGGAAGTTCAAGGTGTGGTTCAACATAACACCACAAATGTAATACATATCCAATGAGGCAAGTTGGATGTTAGCCATGTGAACAAGTAGGTCACTTCAAAAGATATAGCAAAGCAACATCAGAGGTACCAAGGTGCTGGTAAAAGGCATTAAAGAGGGTCATGCCCATCCTACATCATCACAGAAACCAAGGAAAAGCCCCACCAAGAGAAATATTTCTGACAGAAGGAAATCTTTTGGGAAGGAAAACATTCAAAAAATTGAGGATGAACATTAAGAAGTGGGTCAATGTTCTTCAGTGAGGACAAAGAGATTTAGTAGGAGTTCTGGACTACTAACTTACAAATTAAAGGATTCAATACAAAGTTTAAACTTGATACAGGGGTACCTGTTTCAATACTGGCTAACAGCCTGCTCTCAATGGGTGTTCAAGCTGCAAGCATCAAACTGCAAGGTACAGGGATCAGAGATCTTCATGTACCTGGTCAATTTACCACAAAATAAAGGAGCAGAGATCAATGAGACCCCCTATATAATGAAGAACCAGAACATATCACTACTTAATTTAAACACATATATTCAGCTCAGTGTCTTAGAAAGTACAATGCTACAAGAGAATTTTGCCAAGAGTTTCGAGAGACATTCAAAGGCTTAGAAGAAGTAAAACAGGAGTTTTACATTACTCTGCAAGAAGATGCTAAACTCATCTGTCTCCATACTCTGAGGAAAGTGCCTCACCCGCTAACAGGAAAAGTGAGGACTCTGTTAAATATTACTTTAAAAAGCAAGGCCTTATCATCAGTGCCATAAACAATGGTGCTCAGGACTGGTAACAGTTCCCAAATCAAATGGAGAACTAAGTCTGTCCAAGGATAATATTCAACTGAACTAAGGGGTTCAAAGAGATTTTCATCCAATTTCGGCAAATTGGCCAAATTAGCCAGAAGTAAATTTTTTACCAAATCGGATGCAAATAGCAGATCTTAGCAGATAACCATAAATTACAGGTCGTGATTACAGTACATTCACTTTGCCATTTAGATGATCCTATTTTAATCATTTGCCTTTCAAAATTTTGTCTGCACTGGAAATTTTTCAAAGACTGATGTCAAGGATTCTTGAAAGCAAACAAAGTATTATTTGTCATATATATAATTTCCTAGCAAGGAGTACGACCATATAGTTAGAAAAATTTTAAGAGCGTTGCAAATGCAGGCCTTACATTCAATGAGAAGTATCAATTCTCAGACAATAAAATCACCTTTTTTGGGACATGTAATGCACGAGCAAGATATTGCAGTAGATCCTGGAGGGCTACCAAATGTGTAAATGACATACAGCACTTCTTAGGGTTCATAAGCCATGTGGGAAAGTTAATCCTTAAGTCTCATTGAACCCATAAAAGGAGCTTTTGAAGAATGACTATCAATGGTCTGGAGTTTGGAAAAGACTGCAGCTTTCCAGAAGATTAAGGGGAAGCTGTTCTCCTCAGAGGTATTCATTTGCTATAATACAGGCTTATTTACGGTAGAATCTGTGGATGCATCACCCACGAGATTAGCTGCAGTTCTCATTCATGTTCAGCATGATGGAACTGGGAAGGTTGTATACTTCATTTCAATAGCATTGAGTGAAACTGAACAGAGATATGTTGCAATTGAAAAGGTATTACATGGGAGTGCAAAAGATTTGCAGGTTATCTCATGAGATTGAGATTTCAGGGTAAAATTGACTATAAGCCACTAGTCACATTAAAGGATCAAAGGAAATCATAAGAATGTCATTGTTGATACAGATGTGCAGGCTCAAATTAATGAGATCTCACTACATGTTAGTCTAGGTCACAGGAAATATACAGATTATGGCTGATGCACAATCAAGGGTTGTAGTGAATCAGACTGACAAGGAAGACATAATTCTTATGAACGAAGAAAAAACTTTTCTACTGCAGTTACCAATTCACCATCAGCAACTAAGGAGAAACACAGAGAAATTCAACATTATGTACATAAATGTCAAATTATCTGTGTAGAACAGTGATCTTGTTCAGTAGATCAAATTCAGAAGAGGTATAATAAACAGAAACAACAATTAACAAGTGTAGAAGACCTATTGGTAAATGACCTCAGAGAATAGGGACCCTTATAGATCAACAAGGCCACCTATGTGAGTAACCACAGGAAATGAGGGAGATACTAAACAAGTATTTTGCATCAATGTTTACATTGGAAAAGGGTATGGAAGATAGAGAATGTGGGGAAATAAACAGTGACATCTTGAAAAATGTCCACATTACAGAGGAGGAGATTCTGAATGTATTATGACACATAAAAGTGGATATATCCCCAGAATCTGATCAGATGTGCCCTAAAACTCTGTGGGAAGTGAGGGAAGAGATTGCTGGGCCCCTTGCTGACATATTTGTATCATCGACAGCCACAGGTGAGGATCCCGGAAGATTGGAGGTTGGCTAACGTGGCACCACTATTTAAGAAAGGTGGTAAGGAAAAGCCAGGGGACTATAGACTGGTGAGCCTGACATTGGTGGTGGGCAAGTTGTTGGAGAGAATCTTGAGGGAAAGGAATTACATGTATTTGGAAAGGCAAGGACTGATTAGGGATAGTCAACACGGCTTTGTGCATGGGAAGTCGTGTCTCACTAACTTAATTGAGTCTTTTCAAGAAGTAATGAATAAGATTGATGAGGGCAGCGCAGTGGATGTGATCTGTTTGGACTTCAATAAGGTGTTCGACAAGGTTCGTCATGATAGACTGCTTAACAAGGTTAGATCACATGGAATACAGGGAGAACTAGCCATTTGGATACAGAACTGGCTCGAAGGTAAAGACAGAGGGTGGTGATGGAGGGTTGCTTTTCAGACTGGAGGCCTGTAATCAGCAGTGTGCCACAAGGGTCAGTGTTTTTCATCATTTATATAAATGACTTGGATGTGAATATAGGAGGAATGGTTTGCAGATGACACCAAAATTGGAGGTGTAGTGGACAGCGAAGAAGGTTACCTCAGAGTACAACAGGACCTTGATCAGATGGGCCAATGGGTCAAGGAGTAACAGATGGAGTTTAATTTAAATAAATGTGAGCTGCTGCATTTTGGAAAAGCAAATCACAGCAGGATTTTTCCACTTCATGGTAAGTTCCAGGGAGTAGTTGCTGAACAAAGAGACCTCAGAGTGCAGGTTCATAGTTCCTTGCAAGTGGAGTCACAGGTAGATAGGATCGTGAAGAAGGCATTTGGTATGCTTGCCTTTATTGGTCAGTGCATTGGGTATAGGAGTTGGGAGGTCATGTTGTGGCTGTACAGGACATTGGTTAGGCCATTTTTGGAGCACTGCATACAATTCTGGTCTCCCTGCTATAGGAAGGATGTTTGAAAGTTGAAAAGGTTCAGAAAAGATTTACAAGCATGTTGCCAGGGTTGGAGGGTTTGAGCTATAAGGAGAGGCTGAATAGACTGGGACTATTTTCCCTGGAGCATCGGAGGCTGAGGGATTACCTTATAGAGGTTTATAAAATCATTAGGTGCATGGATAGGATGAATAGCCAACATCCTTTCCCCGGGGTGACCGAGTCCAAAACTAGAGGACACAGGTTTAAGATGATAGGGAAAAGATTTAAAAGGAACCTAAGGGGCAACTTTTTCATGTAGAGGGCGATGCTTGGATGGAATGAGCTGCCAGAGGAAGTGGTGGAGGCTGGTACAATTACAACGTTTAACAGGTATCTCGATGGGTATAATGAATAGGAAGGGTTTAGAGGGATATGGGCCAAACTCTGGTAAATGGGACTAGATTAATTTAGGATATCTGCTCGGCAAGGATGAGTTGGACCAAAGCATCTGTTTCCACACTGTACAACTCTATGACTCTATTTATACTAGTGTCTGTATGTGGCAAAACATCCTAAAATGACTTCATAACAGGCACTTTGAAATTGAAAAAGGCACAGCTAGAACGTAACAGTCTGAATGGTGCCAAACATTTCAACGCAAATGGAAAATTTTATCTTGCTCTGTTACCATGTCCTATCAATGGTCAGGTGCCAACAGAGGTATTAATATCTTCAAATTTCCAGAGAGGGCCTGGAAATTGATTTGGTTTCAAAATGAAGACACACTTAGTTCTGGTAGATTACTATTGAAGATTGACCAAAGTTATTTCAATGCTGAGTCAGAACCACAAACTATTGTGAACATTTTAAAGTTAGGCGATATGGCCAAGATTGGCTGCAGATATAAATTAAGTGGCTGTCTAGAGTGAGAGAGAGAAAGAGATCAATTGAATGTAACATCTAATGCACAAATGAAACTTCAAACAGACCGAACTGAGATCTCTTGTGACCACAAAGATCATGAGGGTCTAAAAATCCCTGCTGAACAACAAACTATCCTCTACAGATTATGTCCCAAACTACAAGGCTATATTGTGTTTATTTTTCCCTTTAAAGAATACACAATGGGAGAGTTTTAAAAAGACAGTTTCAACTCTGCTGAAGGATGCTAGTGGGATTGAATGCTGTCACGTGTAGGCACCTGGGTTCAAGTGTTTACTCACTGTGATGGTCAGAAATCACATGACACTAGGTTACAGTCCAACAGGTATATTTGAAAACACCAGCTTTCAGAGCTTCACTTCATCTTCTGGTGTTACTGGTAGACATAGGATCAGACATAGAATTTATAAGTAAAAGATCAAAGGGTCCCACCACTGATCTCTTACTTATAAATTCCATGTCTGATACTACCTCTCTCACTAGCACCTTAAGAAAGAATGAAGCTCCAAAAGCTTGTGTTTTCAAATAAACCTGTTGGATTATAACCCAGTGTCGTGTGATTTCTGACCTTGTCCACCCCAATCCAAGACCAGCACCTCCACATCACTGTGATGATCACAGACGAAGAACTATCCCCAGTTACAACCATATTGCATGCTAGAAATAAGCTAACAAGTAGGTAGGCAAAAAGGAAGACCCTCTTTCACTCTGAGTGCCACAAAACAGTTTAAAAAAAGAAGCTGGACAAAGAAACTTTGATCAACCTTCAAAGCTAAGAATCTCAAAAATTCAATTGCAATGTCAATATTATGGGTGCAACCCAATACCGGCTGCAATGTAGTCTTATGCATTTCTCTAATCTTTGTTTTTGTGTGGCAATTTTATTTCTTCTCACGTGCAGTAATGAATAAACTTATAGTTTGTCAATTCAAGAAAGCCTGGTTAAATTGGCTCCTTTAGAAACTAATTGAGTTGAGAATATTTCAGTCTGGGGGAAAGGTATTTGCAGGAGAAGGGGTTCTTTTCAAATTAACCTTGTCACAACAAACTAAGGAGGGCATTAAATAAAGAAGGAGAGTCACTTCATCCGTCCACACTCAGGAGTTTAACAGTTTGGGGTAATCCATCTACAATGTAATGAATTGGGGCCTTGTCCGAGGTCAGGTTGAGAGGCTCTTGTTGCAATTTGAACCCACACACAAAACTAAGAAATTATAACCAAGAAGTTATCCCTGCAAAATTTGAAAGGGAAGCTCCTGAAAAAGGCTTTCTTGAGGTTGTGTTGCCATTTTGTAGAAATGGCTGCATTTGATGCCCTCACATTCCTAGTAGAACTAGGAATAGTTATTTCTGAGGATTTAAAAGTTTGGTCCCTCAAACTTTGCAAGAATATCATGGAACTGCACATCACTGAGTATAATTACCATAGAATGGGTAGTGTTAGATAACTAGCTGGAACACTCTGGAACTCAGCACCAGACCAGACTACAACACAGACGTGAACACTTGAGTAGATAGATTAGTTCTTTCTTAATGTGAGATCTTGTTATTTCTATGGATTATTATGTATAGTAGTAGTTAGTATAAATGATATGTATATATAAATAATATTACTTTGAAGTCTGAGCCTGACACATGTCTTGAATTTGCCTTTTCCTTGACTGACTGTAAAGATTCCAAACTCATGGAGAGCCATCCAATTGTGCAATAAAAATGGGAACATCATTAGCAATGCACTTCACTGCATACAGGAGCGTACTAACCTTGTGTTTCTGCTCTTCACAATGCAAACCCAGTGCTGTTCAATATCTCTAGAATTGCTTTCTCCATGACTCCCACTGCTAGCCTTTGTGTAGACCCTTGAGGTCTGCAAATGGAAGGGTCAATGTTTGGTCAACTAGTGCTAAAATCACTACCAATTCTGAGTTTGTCTTTCACCAAGTCTCTGAAGTAGTCTTCTTTTGATTTTCTTTGGCTGTTAGATTGGTGTTTCCAATGCTGCTACCATGGTTTGTGGATTGGTTCCACTTTGAATAATATTCAGATGTCTTTTTTGGGTTACTTGTGTCCTGTTCTATATTAGGAAGGTTTCCCTGTAACTAGCAATAGCTAAGCTCTGATTCTCATGGGCTTCATCAAAACTCCTTTATTTACACATAGTATACTATACACTTCCAGGTAAGTACATCTCTATTTTGGACAGGTTATTACTGCTTTCATCTCAGACTCTAACACATGACTGCTGATGTTGTTGTTACATTATGACATGATTCACTGGGGGTGGTGCACTGGAAAGCAAGCTCCCTGTATTTTTAGAGTTGTCACAAACGTTAAAGATTTTACAAAGAATGCAGAGTTTCCCAATTTGCCTGACCTTCAGACCCAGATTAACAGACAATTAAATATGAATGCCCTGGTCGACCCATTGTCTCTGCCTGCTCCTGCCCCACCGAATTGATCTCCAACTATCTGGACTCCATTTTCTCCCCCTTGGTTCAGGAACTCCCTACCTATGTCCGTGACACCACCCACGCCCTCCACCTCCTCCAGAACTTCCAATTCCCTGGTCCCCAACACCTCATCTTTACAATGGACGTCCAGTCCCTCTACACCTGCATTCCCCATGCAGATGGCCTAAAGGCCCTCCGCTTCTTCCTGTCCCGCAGGCCCGACCAGTCCCCCTCCACTGACACCCTCATCCGCTTAGCCGAACTCGTCCTCACCCTCAACAACTTCTCTTTCAATTCCTCCCACTTCCTACAGACAAAGGGGGTGGCCATGGGTACCCGCATGGGCCCAAGCTACGCCTGCCTCTTTGTAGGTTACGTGGAACAATCCCTCTTCCGTACCTACACCGGCCCTAAACCCCACCTCTTCCTCCGTTACATTGATGACTGTATTGGCGCCGCCTCATGCTTCCATTCCAACCTTAAGTTTACCTGGACCATCTCTAACACCTCGCTCCCCTTCCTGGACCTCTCTGTCTCCATATCGGGCAACCACCTAGAAACCGATATTCCTTTCAAGCCCACAGACTCCCACAGCTACCTAGAATACTCCTCCTCCCACCCACCTTCCTGCAAAAATGCTATCCCCTATTCCCAATTCCTTCGCCTCCGCCGCATCTGCTCCCAGGATGAGGCATTCCACTCCCGTACATCTCAGTTGTCCTCGTTTTTCAAGGACCGTAACTTCCCCTCCTCGGTGGTCGAGAACGCCCTCAACCGTGTCTCCCACATCTCCCGCACCTCATCCCTCACACCCCGTCCACGCAATAAGAACCAAAAAAGAATCCCCCTCGTCCTCACGTACCACCCCACCAACCTCCGGATCCAACGCATCATCCTCCGACACTTCCGCCATCTGCAATCCGACCCCACCACCAAAGACATCTTTCCCTCCCCACCCTTATCTGCTTTCCGGAGGGACCACTCTCTCCGTGACTCCCTTGTCCGCTCCACACTCCCCTCCAGCTCCACCACACCCGGCACTTTTCCCTGCAACCGCAGGAAGTGCTACACCTGCCCCCATACCTCCTCCCTCACCCCCATCCCAGGCCCCAAGAAGACTTTCCACATCAAGCAGATGTTCACCTGCACATCTGCCAATGTGGTATACTGCATCCGCTGTACCCGGTGTAGCTTTCTCTACATCGGGGAAACCAAGCGGAGGCTCGGGGACCGCTTTGCAGAACACCTACGCTCGGTTCGCAATAAACAACTGCACCTCCCAGTCGCGAACCATTTCAACTCCCCCTCCCATTCCTGGGCCTCCTGCAGTGCCACAACGATGCCACCCGAAGGTTGCAGGAACAGCAACTCATATTCCGCTTGGGAACCCTGCAGCCCAATGGTATCAATGTGGATTTCACAAGCTTCAAAATCTCCCCTCCCCCTACCGCATCCCAAAACCAGTCCAGCTCGTCCCCGCCTCCCTAACCTGTTCTTCCTCCCACCTATCCCCTCCTCCCACCTCAAGCCGCACCCCCATCTCCTACCAACTAACCTCATCCGGCCCCCTTGACCTGTCCGTCCTCCCTGGACTGACCTATCCCCTTCCTAACTCCCTACCTACACTCACCTTTACTGGCTCCATCCCCGCCTCTTCGACCTGTTTGTTTCCTCTCCACCTATCCTCTCCTCTATCCCTCTTCTATCCGCCTCCCACTCTCTCCCTATTTATTTCAGAACCCCCTTCCCGTCCCCCTTTTCTGATGAAGGGTCTAGGCCCGAAACGTCAGCCTTTCTGCTCCTATGATGCTGCTTGGCCTGCTGTGTTCATCCAGCCCTGCACCTTGTTGTCTCAGACAATTAAATATGTTGTGAAGTTTAGTCACTGTTGTCAGATGAGTAAGCTGTGACAGTCAAGAAGGAGTGAGATGGTTTCCACCTGAATCATGCTGGGACCAGTGTCCTGAATCACATAACTCGAGCTGTGACTAAGACTTTAATTCAAATAGTGGAGCAGCAGTGGGTTCAGTTTATGAAAAATATGGATAAGTTAAAGGAAGGGGAGAGCTCAGTAGAGGTTATTAGCGTTTCCAGATCAAGTAATGGGACAATGGATATGGAAAATGTCAGGAATCTAACTTCAAGCACAAGATATAAGGGGGCACCTATGAAAGGGGGGGCTGTCAGCTTAGGACTAAGGGTTTTGTACTTACAAAATAAAGTAAATAAGCTTGTAGCGCAGACTGAAATTGGCAGGCATGATGCTGTGGGTATCACAGAGACATGGCTGCAAGGGGATCAAGGCTGGGAACTAAATATCCAAGGATATGTGTCCTATCAAAAGAACAGGCAGAGAGAGCAGTGTTGCCTTGGTAGGAAGAAATGAAAATTAAATCTATGGCAAGTGATGTAGAGTCAGAAGGTGTAAAATCTACGTGGGTAGAGTTGAGGAAAAGAAAAGCAACAAAGACCATGATGAAAGTTAAGTACAGGGCTCCTAGCAGTAGTCAGGATGTGGGGAAGGAAATAATTCAGGAGATAGAAAGGACATATAAGAATGGTACTATTATAATAATCATCGGGGACTTCAATATGCAGGTGGACTGGGAAAATTAGGTTTATAATGGATCCCAAGAAAAAGAATTCATGGAATGTCAATGACATGATTTTTGGATCAGCTTGTACAGCCCACTGGGAACTGACAATTTTGTGTTTAGTGATGTGTAATGAGGCAAACTTGTTGAGAAGATGAATGAACCCCTAGGGAGCAGTGACCGTAAGATGATAGAATTCACTCTGCAGTTTGAGCAGGAGAAGCTGGAATCAGAAGTAACATTATTACAGTTGAGTAAAGGTAACTTGAAAGAGGAGCTGGCCAGAGTTGATTGGAAGGGAAGCTTAGCAGGGAAGATGGTGGAGCAGCAATGGCAGGTGTTTCTGGGGGTAATGTAGGAGACACAGAAGAAATTCATCTCAAGGAAGAAGAAACATACTAAAGAGAAAACAAGGCAACCATGCTTGACATGGGAAGTCAGGAACAGCATAAAAAGAAAAGTAAAGATATACAACGTGGTGAAGAATAGAAGGAAGCCAGAGGAATGGGATGTCTTTTTAAAAAAACAGCAGATAACTGAAAAAGCAATAAGGGGAAGAGATGAAATATGAGGGTAAACTAGCTAGTAATATAAAAGAAAATTGCATGAGTGTTTTTTCAGATGTATAAAAGGTAAGAGAGAGGTAAGAGTGGATATTGGATGCTGGAAAATGAGGCCAGATGAGTAGTAATGGGGAACAAAGAAATGCAGGTTCAGTTAATAGTTAGGAAAGCAAACGCAATGTTAGCATTCACTTCAAGAGAACTAGAATGCAAGGACAGAGATGTTCTGCTGAGGTTGTATAAGGCTCTGTTGAGACTGCATTTGAAAAATTGTGAGCAGTTTTGGGCCCTGTATCTAAGGAAGGATGTGCTAGCATTGGAGGGAGTCTAGTGGAGGTTTTCAGGAATGATCCCAAGAACGAAGGGCATGTCAAATGAGGAGTGGTTGAGAATTCTGGATCTGGACTCCAATGGAGTTTGGAAGGATGAAACTTACAGTGCTATGGACCAGACAAAACCCCCTCTAACTATCTTAAGAAGATAGCGTAGACCCTCACTTTTACTTATTTTAAAGGTTAGTGCCAAACAGTGCATTCCAGATAAAATTCAATTGGTCAAACTATTCAACTTTAAGAAAAACACACATTATTTTACACTACAGTTAAAACACAGTCAAAATAAAAAGAAACGAAAATAATTGGCTTAACTCTAACTCTATCGAGACTCTTAACAACAAATATATATTAACTACTACTAATTAATTCTTCCAATATAGTAATATCCCATAAATACATCTTTAGCAAAGGCAAATTCAATAAAACAAATTGTCTCACATGCGATTCTAGCAGCAGGAAGAGAACCCCAGCTTTTAGCTGTAACAAAGACAGGGAAAAGAGCTTCCATATCCAGCTTCAAGATCCCGGCAACTGCAGAAAGTTAAAAGTAAAAATCTCGGTTGTGTGGGAGGTTGAGCCCACCCATTCAGGCTACTTCTATTGTTCCAACTTTTAAAAAAAACCAAGGCTTCACAGGTTGTTTACTTTAAAAGGTTTGAGCATGCTGCTCAGCACCTCCATTTCACTTTTGTTCATTAAAAGAAAAGGACAAAATATATCTCTTAAAGACGTAGTACATGTACATAGGACATGGAGAAGATATTTCCACTAATAGGAGAGACAAGGACCTGAGGGCACAGCCTCAAAGTGAGGGGATGACCCTTTAGAACAGGGATGAGGAAGAATTTCTTCAGCCAGAGGATAGGGAATCTGTGGAACTTATTGCCACAGAATGGTGTGAAAGCCAAATTATTCAGTGTATTTAAGACAGAGATAGACAGGTTCTTGATTAGTAAGGAGATCAAGGGTTACAGGGAGAAGGCTGGAGAATGGGATCAAGAAACATATCAGCCATAATTAAATGGTAGAGCAGACTTAATGGGCTAAATCTGCTCCTACGTCTTTTGGTCTTATGAGAAATGTGGCAACTAATTTGCACCCAGCAAACTCCCAGAAACAACAATGTGAAAGCGAAGCTGAAGAACTGTGGATGCTGGAAATCTGAAACAAAAACAGAAATGTCTGGAGAAATAGCAGGGTCCAGCAACATCTATGGAGAGAAAGCTCTGAAAGAGTTAATGTTTCAGGTCAAGTGACCCTTTTTTGTAACTGACAGTTTCTAGGAAAAGGCAATATACGGCAGCTCAGTGGTTAGCACTGCTGCCTCACAGCGCCAGGGACCCGGGTTCGATTCCACCCTCGGGCAACTGTCTGTGTGGAGTTTGCACATTCTCCCTGTATCTGCGTGGGTTTCCTCTGGGTGCTCCGGTTTCTTCCCACAGTTCAAAGATGTGCAGGCTAGGTGGATTGGCCATGCTAAATTGCCCGTAGTGTTCAGGGATGTGTAGATTAGGTGGGTTATGGGGGAGGGGTCTGGGTGGGATGCTGTAAGGGTCAATGTGGACTTGTTGGCCGAAGGACCTGTTTCCACTCTGTAGGGATTCTTTGATATATGCTGAAGACAGGAGCTGCATGTATGTGCGTGTGCGTGGACACAAACCCCAGAGGAACTTAGAGATGGTTAGGTAAATGAAGGGATCAATCATGGTAAGCCAGGGAAGGAGAAAAGCTTATAATGGGGACAATAATTAAGTGAAATGGCCTGGCTGTGCTGAAAGCAGGCCACGTGTTGACAGAGCCTGGGGGGTGGGAGTGGTTAAAGGACACGGAAGAAGGTGGTCAGGCCCTAAAAATATTGAACTTGATATTGACTCCTGAAAGCTGCAGTGTTCCCAAGCGAAAAATGAGGTGTTGTTCTTTCAGCTTGCACTGAGCTTCCCTGGAGCGCTGCAGCAAGCCCAAGACAGGGATGTTGGCCAGGGAATAAGGCGATGTGTTGAAGTGGCAGGAAACAGGAAGCTCAGGGTCAATTTTGCAGACAGAATGTCGGTGTTCTGCAAAACAGTTGCCTAGTCTGCATTTTGTCTCCCCACTGTAGAGGGGACCACATTGTGAGTAAGGTATACAATAGGCTAGATTGAGTGAAGTGCAGGTAAATTATTGCTTCACATGGAAGGTGTGTCCAGGGCCTTGGACAGTGAGGAGGGAGGAAGTAAACGGGAAGGTGTTACACATACTGCGGTGGAATGTGCCTTGGAGATATGGGGAGGTGTTGGGAGTGAAGGAGGAGTAGACCATGGTCCCTTGGAGGTAATGGTCTTTGCAGAAGGCTGACAAGGGAGGAGAGGGGAAGATGTATCTGGTGGCGCCATCCCACTGAAGGTGGTGTAAATGCTTGTTAATAATCCTTTGGATGTGGATGCTGGTGAGTTGGAAGTTGAGGGCTGGGGGACCCTGTCAGTATTGTGGGAGGAAAGAGAGGGGTTGAGAGCTGGAGTGTGAGAGATGGCTTGGACACAGCTAAGGGCCCTGTACAGTGGTGGGGGCATCCACATTTAAGGAAAAAAGGGGACATTTCTGAGGACCCTCTGCAGACAAACCATCAAGAGCATAGATGCAACGGAGATGGAGGGACTGGGAGAATGGAGTCTTTACAGGAAGCAGAGTGTGAGAATATATGGTTGAGGTAACTGGGAATCGGTGGGTTTTTACTGGATCTGGTGCCCAGACTGTCCTCACAAATGGAAACAGAAATGACAAGGAAAGGAAGGAAGGAGTGAGAGATGGACCAGGGGAAGGTGAGAATGGGGTGGCAATTGGAAGTGAAATTGATAAAATTTTCCAATTCCAAACGAGAGAGGGAGGCAGCACAGATGATGCCATTGATGTACCAGAGAAGTTATGGGTGGGGGCCAGAGTAAAACTGAATCAAGAAATGTGCCACATTCTCCACAAAGAGACAGGCAAAACTGTGGACCATACAGGTACCCATGGCCAGCTCCCTGATCTGAAAACAGTCAATGGAGTTAAAAGAGAAGTTGTTCAAAGTGAGGATGAGCTCAGCCAGGCAGAGAAGGCTGGTTGTGGATGGGAACAGTTCAGCACTTTTTTCCAGGAAGAAGTGGAGATCCCTGAGACCATCCTGATGGGGGATGGATGTGTCAAGGGATTACACGTCCATCGTGAAGAGGAGGAAGCTTATGGCAGCAAACTGGAAACTCTGAAACAGATGTAAAGTGTCAGAAGAACCATGGATGTAAGCGGGAAGGGACTGGACAAGGGGAGAAAAACTGAGTGAAGGTAAGCAGAGATAGGTTCCACGGGGCAGGAACAGGCAGAAACAATGGGCCTGCCATGGAGTAGGTCCTATTTGTGGATTTTGGGAAGAAGGTAGGAGCGGGCTGTATGGTGTTGGAAGACTGATTTTGGAGGCTGAGGGAAGGAAGATCACGAGATACAATGAGATTAGTGACCGCTGTGGACACAATGTTCAATGGTGGGGCCATGGTCGAAGGGGAGATAGGAGGAGGTGGCCAAGAACTGGCATTCTGACTCCACGATGTAGAGGCACAACAATGTGCTAATGACCAGATAACCTGTAACTGTGATAAATATTGACCAGGGCACCTGAGATCATTCCCTGCTCATCTTCAAAATAGAACCATAGGATCTGTTAACGTCCACCTGAAGAGATAGATAGGACCTTGGTTTAAGGTCTGATCCAAAAGACAGCAACTCCAACACTGCACTACCCCTCTCAGTACTGCATAAAATGGTAGACTTCATTTTTGTCCTCAAGCCCTGGCCTGGGGCTGGAACCCAGGACTTTAAAAGCATATTTGCTACCAATTGAGCCACAGCTAATGTTGCTCTTCTAGGTCGGGGGGCACTGAGTCTGGGCAGTGCTCTCCCAACTCTGCCTGTACTGAGATCATTTTAATCTGTGTGATACAGGGATGAAACCCAGACCCTCCCGGTCTGTGGAACTTGATTACTCACTAGCCTCACCAGTTGAGTCAGTGGGGGAGCGAGAAATAAAATTGATTGATTGATTTGGTTAACACAGCTCCCCGTCTATATCATTTTTCCATGAAACAAATCATCAATTACAATGATAACACAAAATAGCTACTTCAAGCATTCTTCTCTCAACTGGCTGTTTAGAGTTTCATAAGAAGATTCGTCTTTATATCTCGCAGTCTCACTCCCCCTGTCCAACACATCAGTCTGTGGGGTTAGTGATTCCCATCAAAACAGAGAATGTGGCTGGAACATTAGCTGAACTCCCCCTGGATACATCTGAGGTTTTATGAGTGTGAGACCATCTCTGCCCATCCGTAAAGGCACATCAATGTTCAATGTTTCTCTACGGTTTCCAGATGGTTTTCATTCCCTGGCTATTTTGAGACATGTACACTTCACAACAATCAGATGTGCCTGCAAGTAATGAAACAGTTAACAGATTATGTTTTCTGCCATGTTGAGTGATACATGAAAACTGCACTGCTGTCCAAGTGCATTATTCATTTCTTTATTGATGTGTCAAGTACACATTATGCATGCACACACAAACCTGAAGCAAAGATATGACCAGTTCATTGGTATAATACATTTTATTCATTTGCAGAAAACAGACGAGGCTGTTAGTGAAGTAAGGGTCCATTTTGTGTGTGACCAATACAGCACACAAATATAAATGCCTTTTTCCCCACAGCATGGTGTCCACATTTGAATAAGCCTATTTGAGGAGCCATCTGTTGCAGCCTCAGAGCTTTTATATTGTGAAGATTGGCATTCTATATTTTCCTCAGTGTGAGGAACAGCTCTGGTACTGGCTCTAGGTTTCCTTTTTAGCTTGCTCACCTGCTGAGCAAGCTCTGGCTCCAAAACCAGTCAGTGGTTGAAATTGAAAGTAAATTAATTGGGCTCCTTTGCTTCAGCTACCTTTTGTAAATGTCTTAACTAAATCACTCTGTTGGCATTGGTACAAAGTTGATGTGAACTAGCATGTCATTGAAATGCTGTCAAGGCATATGGACGAATTGCTAGCTGTGAATTTTCACTGCTGAACAGAATTAACAACATCTGCTTGTTCTGTGGCTCCAGAGGGGATGATGTGCTTGTTATTTTTTGTTAACAATAACTGCTCAAAGCTCAAGTGATGCAATTTGAACCAAACCTGCCACACAACAATTTGCAGTTCACAGGAGTTGCTAAATAGACTTGTGTGAAAGCGAAAATAAGATTCAAATGAGGTTTGTGGAATTCACCATGATTCTTCAATGTGAGCCATGTCCTGTTTGTACTTCATAGGCAGTTATTGATGTTGACGCAAATGGCAATGGGAGGTGTTGTCCAACAGGTAGGAGGAATCGATTGCTGTAGGGAACACAAAAAGCACAATCAGCATCGTCAGCCCCTACCCATCTCATAGAGTTATTTGAGATAATGGAAAAGGCTATTCAGCCCACTTCCATGCTGTGCAGTCCAGTGTACTCCTGCAAGTTTGTTTCATTCAAGTGCCTATCTAATTTCCTTTTCAAATCATTGGGTTTTTTTGCTTCCATCATCCTGTGAGTAGTGAGTCTCTGCTAAATAAAAAAGTTCTTCCTCACATCTCCCCAACCAACACCTTGTGTTCAAAATCTTAAATGTGTATCCCAAGTCCTTATATCATCATTAATGAGAAGAGTTTTTTTTTGTTCAAATGATCTAAGCCTGTCATAATCTCATAACAAATCTCCTCTCAAACATCTTTACTCCAGAAAGAACAACTCCAAGCTTTATAACTTAACCTTGTATCTAAACCTCCTCATCTGTGGAACCATCTGTGTGGCACAGTGGCTCAGTGGTTAGCACTGCTACCTCACAGCCCCAGGGAGCCATGTTTGATTTCACCCTCGGGTGACTGTCTGTGTGGAGTTTGCACATTTTCCCTATATCTGTGTGAGTTTCCTCCAGGTGCTCCAGTTTCCTCCCACAGTCCAAAGATGTGCAGGTTAGGTGGATTGGCCATGCTAAATTGCCCATAGTGTTTAGGGATGTGCAGAATAAGTGGATTAGTCAAGGGAAATGCAGGGTTACAGAGTGGGTGGGGTGGGGGTGCTGCTGGGTGGGATACTCTTCAGAGGGTTTGTGCAGAATGGCCTGCTTCCACTCTGTGGCAATTCTGTGATCTGGTAAATCTCCTCTTCACTCTCTCAAGGCCCTTTACATCCTTCCTCAGATGTGGTGATCGGAACTGAATGTGATACTCTCATTGGGGTCAAACAAGAGCTTTATATAAACTTTCTTGTTTTTGTACTCAATGTTGCTATTTATGAAGCCCAAGACCCCAGAATCTTTCCTAATTCGTCTCTCATTATGTCCTGCCACCTTAACAGATCAATGCACCTGCACTTTAAGGCACTCTGTTCCGCCACATGCTTTAGAACTGTGCTATCCAGTCTACACTGTTTCTCCTTTACTCTCCCAACAGAATGCATCACCTTACACTTATATTAAATTCCATCTCCCAGTTGTCTGTCTATTCTGCTAGCCCATCTATGTCCTTTTGTGGTTGAATCATGTCATCCCCACTGATTATTAATTCTTCATGTTTGGGGATCATAGGAAAATTATGAAATTTTACTCTGTATTTCAAGGTCCAAGCCATCAGCCCTGTTCATCTCATGGAGTCATTTAAGATAACGGAAAAGGCCATTCAGCTCATATCCATGCTGGCTTCCCATTGCACAATCCAGTGTAATCCTACAAGTTTGTTTCATTCAAGTACGTATTGAATTTCCTAGGCCTAGTAATGGGGAAACAAAGAAACAGTGGAGGAACTGAATAGATACCTTGCATCAGCCTTCACCATGAAAGACACCAGCAGCACACCAGAACATCTAGAGAGTCAGGGGAAAGAGATGAGTGTATTGGCGATGACCAAGGAGAAAGTGCCGGAAAAGCTGAAAGGTCTGAAGGTGGATAAATCATCCTGACCAGATGGACGACACCCCAGACTTCTGAAGGAGATAACTAAGAAGATTATAGAATCATTGATGGTGACCTTTCATGAAGCAGTGGGGTCAGGGAGGGTCCCAAAGAACTGGAAAATAGCAACTGTAACCGCCCTGTTTAGGAAGGGAGGGAGGCAAAAGATAGGAAAATATAGGTCAGTCAGCCTGACCTCAGTCTTGGTAAGATTCTCGAGTTCATTATTAAGGATGAGATTGCTGAGTGCTTGGAAGTGTATGATTATATAGGGCTGAGTCAGCACAGCTTCATTAAGGGCAGGGCATGCCTGACAAATCTGTTAGAATTTTTTGAGGAGATAATGAGCAAATGAGACAAAGGAGAGCCCATGGACGTGATCTATTTGGATTTCCAAAGACCTTTGACAAGGTGCCACACAGGAGACTGCTAAGCAAGACAAGAGCCCATGGTGTCAGGGGAAAGTTACTGCCATGGATTGAGGATTGGTTACCTGGCAGAAGGAAGAGATTGCGGATAAACGGGTCTCCTTCAGGATGGCACCTGGTGACTAGTGGATTTGCACAGGGGTCAGTGTTGGGACCATAGCTATTCACATGATACATTAACAATCTGGATGAAAGAACTGAAGGCATTGTTGCTAAGTTCATAGATTACACAAAGAGGAAGTGTTGAGGGAGTGGGGAGGCTGCAGAAGGACTTGGGCAGACTAGGAGAATGGGCAAAGAAGTGGCAGATGGAATACAATGTGGGAAAGTGTAAGGTTATGCACTTTGGTAGAAAGAACAGAGGCATAGATTATGTTCTAAATCGGGATTCAGAAATCTGAAGCACAAAGTGACTTGGGAGTCCAAGGTTAATAAGTGCGTTAAGTTGGCAGGTCGGAAGGCAAATGCAATGTTATCAGTCATTTCAAGAGGACTAGAATACAAAAGCAAGGTGTCATGCTGAGGCTGTATAATCCCTTGGTAGGCTGCATTTGGAACATTCAGAGCAATTTAGGGCCCTGTATCTAAGGAAGGATGTGCTGGCATTGGAGGAGATCCAGAGCAAGTTTACAAGAATCACCCTGGAGATGAAGGGCTTGTCATTGAGGAGCAGTTGAGGACCCTGAATCTGTACTCAATGGAATTTAGAAGGATTAGGGGGAAACCGATAGAAACTTGCAGAATTCTGAGAGGTCTAGATAGAGTGGACATTGGAGAAGATCTTTCCTCTAAGTAGGAGAGACTAGGACCTGAGTGCACAGCCTCAGAGTAAAGAGATGACCCTCTAGATCAGAGATGAGGAGGAATTTCTTCAGCCAGAGGGTGGTGAATCTGTGGAATTCATTGTCGTAGAGTGCTTTGGAGATCAAAGTATTGAGTGTATTTAAGACAGAGATAGACAGGTTCTCAATTAGTAAGAGGATCAAAGGTTATGGGGTCAAGGCAGGAGGATGGGGTTGAGAAACATATCGGCTATGATCGAATGGTGGAGCAGACTCACTGGACAGAATGGCCTAATTCTGCTCTTATATCTAATGGCCGTTTAGATACAATAGAAAAAAAAAGTAGTGGTCTTAACGCAGACCCTTGTGAAACAATGCTTTCTACTGCCCTTCATTCAAAAAAAACTAGCTAAAACAACTTGCTACTTTCAGTCCTTTAGCCAATGTTTTTAGTTTATTGTACACTGGTCCTCCTATTCCATAAGCTTCAAATTTGCTAATCAGCCTTATTTTACCTAGTCAAATACTTCTTTAAAATTCATCACATTCTGATTTGTTTTTTTGCCACCAATTAATGATTCAAAAAACATGCCCACTGCTAATGTTGGATTAATTAGTTTTTAGTTGCTAGCTGTCCTTGAATCCTTGTTTTAATCAGGGTTTCACATTTGCCACTCTCTAATCATCTGACACCTCCTGCATATTTAGGGAATTTTGAAAAATTAAAGGACCCCTTCCACTATTTCTGTGACTGCTACCTTTAATATCGGAAACTAGTTGGGCATATAAGGTTCTTGAGTAGATTTGTAGCTTGTTTTGTGGATGCTGTGGTTGGTTCGCTTGCCAAGCTGGTTTGTTAGTTTGCAGACGTTTCACAACAACACTTCATCGGAAGATGCACTGATGATGTTACCCAGCAGGGTAATAAAATGTCTGCAAACTAACGAACCAGCTCAGTGAGCAAAGCAACCACAGCTTGAGGCATAGCCAGGCTTTCCTGTTGAAAGTTTCACATCATCCATTGCCTCCAAAACCTCCACATAACTAATATTTTGTAAAATTTATCTTCCTAAGTGAACATCACGACAAAGAGCCTATTAAGTATTCTAGTCTTTCCCTGCACCCCTAAGCATATAGAATCATAGTTATACAGCACAGAAACAGACCCTTCAATCCAACCAGCCCATGCCAAGCAAGTTTCCCAAACTCAACTAATCCCCTTTGCCTACATTTGGCCCATATCCCTCTCAACCTTTCCTATTTGTGTATCTGCCCAAATGACTTTTAAATGTTGTAACTATATCTGCATCTACCACATCCTCTGGCAGTTCATTCCACATATGAACTATCTTCTGTGTGAAAGATTTGCCTCTCAGTCTCTTTTAAATCTTTCTCCTCTCACTTTAAAAATATGTCCCCTAGTTTTGAACTCACCTACCATAGGGAAAAGACCTTTGCCATTCAGTGGTTACCACTGCTGCCTCACAGTGCCAGGGATCTGGGTTCAATTTCACCTTCAGGTGACTGTGTGGAGTTTGTCATTTTCTGCGTGAGTTTCTGCCCACAGCCCAAAGATGTGCAGATTGACCATGCTAAGTTGCCCACAGTGTCCAGGGAGGTATAGTTTGGGTGGATTAGACATTAGAATTGTATGGTTACAGGGATAGGGCAGGAGGTTGGGTCTGGGTGAGATCTCTTTTAGTATGGGCTGAATGGCCTGCTTCCACACTTTAGGGATCCTATGATTTATGAAGGCCTTGTTCCTTTGATGTACTGTTCTGTATTCCAGTGGGGATTAACATGCAGCCTGCTAATGGAGGCAGGAATACTATCAATTGACACAAGCTGACATTTTGAGTTTGATTTAAGCCCAAAGGGCTTGCACCACTGAATCGGCAAGTTATAGATTTGAACTCTACTGGAACTGCCAGATATCTCATTGTAGCAGTGAACAATTAGATCATTGTTGGAGGAGCTGTCTTTTGGATGAAGCATTAAGCTGAGGTCTTAGTTATTTTGTTTAGGTGGACACAAAGGATTCGAGTGACCAATTTGAAAAATGGAAATACAGCTCTGTTGGTGTCCTAATCGATATTCATTGCTCAACTAACACCATGTAAACTGATGATCTCGTTTACTGCTTGTGGGAGTTTGTTGTGAGCCAATTGACTACCACATTTGCCGAGCTAACAGCTAATAATTTGCTTAGGGAAAGCCTGAAGATGCAAAACGCACCTCTAAGTGCAAATTTTTTTTGTTAACTATTTTTGTACAGCTGTAATTTGGGATGCAAACAATGTCGCTGTCTTTTACAGTACCAGTGTAAACTTCCTGTTATACCAGCAAGATCCTCCTAAAAACCAATGTCATAGTGGGCAAGAATCCAGTGGTATACTGCAATGGTATATAGATTCTGTAATGGCAAAATTTTGCAGGCTAAATAATTGACTCCAAGAGCCATAAGGTAAAAGAAGAAATTCCTCATCATCTCTGTCTTAAATGGTTGATCCCTTAGTCTAAGGTTATGCACAGGAGAGTCTAGGAGCCAAGGGCATATTCTCAGAGTAAGTGGTCACCCATTTAAGACAGAGCTAAGGCGAAACTTCTCTCCTAGTTTCTCATCAGTACAGGTTCAGTAGGGTAGGCCTGTGCTGGTTGGAATGTAGAAGAATAAGAGACAATTATATTGAAACATTTAAAATTATTAGGGGAACTGACAGGGTAGATACAGAAAGGTTGTTTCACCTTCTGTACTCCAGAACCAGAGGGTGCAATCACAGTTAAGGAGTCACACATTTAAGACAGAAATGAGAAGGAATTTATTCCCTCAAAGGGTAGTGAATCTGTGGAATTCTCTGTAACAGAGAGCCATAGATGTTGGGTCATTAAGTATATTTCAAAAAAAAAACCAACAGACCTGCAGATGCTGGAAATCAGAAACAAAAACAAAAATTGCTGGAAAGGCTCAGTAGGTCTGACAGCATCTGTAGAGAGAAATCGGAGTTAATGTTTCGGGTTCAGTTCTGAGGAAGGGTCACTGAACCCGAAGGGTTAAATCTGATTTCTCTCCACAGATGCTGTCAGACCTGCTGAGCCTTTCCAGCAATTTCTGTTTTTGTGTCATTAAGTATATTCATGGCTGAAATATCTACATTTTAAATAGTAAGGGAATCAAGGGTTATAGGGGATAGGCAGAATCATCACATCAGCCATGATCTTATTAAATGACAGAATAGACTCAATGGGCTGAATGGCCTACTTCTGCTCCTATGTCTGTGGTCTCAAGTTTAAAAGGACCTTTTTCCATAGGTTATTGGGTTAGTTGTCAGTCTATCTTTTATACTGGATTCCTATCGATGTTATTACTTTGCCTAATGACTGGAATTTACTGCACAACTTAAAACGCTGACATTGGGATCAAATACGATCCCACGCCAATCCCCTACCTAAAGTGATACCAGTGGCAAAATCTTCCTGAAGGTGGCCTCCTAACCAGCCACCTCTGTGCTTGCCATCCCATCGAAGACATGTTCCCATGGTTACAGTCCCTAATCCTAGGGAAGCCACTCTTGAAATTTGACAGTCCTTTTGGGAAAAGTGTATGCTGCTGAGGCAGGTCAGTGCCTCACTATGAAGGTGTCTTGGAAGGTACAGTTCTAAAATAACGTTGGATCCCGATAGTGGAGGGAAATCCCATCTGGGTGAATCATTTTGACCTTTCCTGCATATGGTCCCCTCACGACCCTCTGACCTGCTGCAGGGAAACTGCCTCCATTGAGTTAGAGACATCGGCACACAGTGCAGGACAGCTCTGCCAGAGGCAACATTCCACCGAGCTTGCAAAATCAACCTAATCAGGCCATTGCACATCTTAACTAACAGCCCACTTCAGTGGAGATCCTACTTCCAAATTGCCCCAGATAGACTGTCCAGCATCAAGAAGCCATCCCTAGGTTGTTCCCTCTATTTTGTGGATGCAACACCTCATCTCATTTTTGCGCCCAAAGCTTACCACTATTGGGCCATTAAAATCAGGTTCCAGGGTTTAGGCAGCAATCACAATTTGGTGTAATTCCTCTAGAAGGGCTTTCAAGAGCTAATGTTGTTTTCTTTCTGCACACGACTCTAAGAAGTGTATCCTTACATTCTGAATAATGGAACATTTTCTGCTCTTCTAAATCTGTGTTGCAGGAACATTTGATATTCCTATTCAACAAATTGGAACATTTCTAAAGGTGGCTCTGCTCATTGTCTTTAAACAAACACACTCCTGTTAGATTTCGATTGCTGACTAACATTTGCTGATGAAAGTTTGTTTCTTGTGGCCTTGAACTTGAATTACTTTAGGTGAAAGTGAAGATCAAATCTGCAGTTGCAAAAAATGTACACTTTCTCACGTGCATAGATTCCCCTAAAGGTCTGAGATAGTGAAGTTTGAATCCATCCTTAAGCTGTGCCACCTCCTCCAGTTCCTCAATCCTCCTTGAAATTTAAAAGAAAAGCTTACAACATTTGCAATAATCTTACAAGATTTCTGTGTTGCTCAAATTCTGACTTCGTGTGTCCCCGATTTTAATTACTCTACAATCAGCAACTCTGCCTTCTGCTGCAAAGTTAAGTTCTAAACTTCTCTACCTCTGTACTGTGCTCTCCTCTTTAAGCTTCTTAAAACTAACTTTTTTCACCAAACCTTCAGTCAATTGTCTTCACTTTGCAGTTCCTCTACAAATGTAAGTTTTGTTGTTATTGTAAACTCACTACAGTTCCCTCATTCTCTTTTGGAGAAACATTTTGTGCCATTAACCCTGTCTTTTTCACCTGCATTTTTATTCTGGTTTCCCACTAATTGGCAACTGCCTTATAGTTTATAGTTATAGTGTAGAGTGTGTAGTGCAGATTGTAGAGTTTATAGTTATAGTCTAGAGTTACCAGCTTTCAGACCTAGCAAGATAGCAAGGGTGGCATTATGAACAGGAAAAGGGATAGTTTATGTGAAGTTTGCACATTCTCCCCGTGTCTGCGTGGGTGCCATCTGGGTGCTCCAGTTTCGTCCCATAGCCCGAAGAGGTACAAGTTAAGTGGATTGACCATGCTGAATTGCCCATAGTGTCCAATGTGTATTGGTTAGGTGGGTTAGCCTTGGGAAATACAGGGTTACCGGGATGGGGTGGGAATGGGTGGAATGCTCTTTGGAGGGTCAGTGTGAGCTCAATGGGCTGAATGGCCTGCTTCCACACAGTAGGGATTCTATGATTCTAAATAATTCTTATATGATCAATTTGGCTCAGTTGCTAATACTCATGCCTCTGACTCAGAGGGCTGTGAATTTAAGTTTTTCTTTGCTACATTTCAGCATGTAATTAATATATTTTAAGAGCAGAATGTTCTCTCAATCAAGATTCCACCAACATTACCTGAACAGATTCACTGGTCATTCATCTTTCTTTTTATTATTTCATGGGATGTGAGTGACAGTGTCAGCATTTGTCACCTAACCATAGCTATCATGGTAACTGTCTTCTCCAAGAGGCTGCAGTCTATCTCGTGCAAGGACGCCCATGATGCTTTTAGGAAGAGAGTTCATTTACATTTGTAGAAATTTGAGGAGTGCAAATGGCTGCCATCATAACAAACAGCCCAATTACAGTTGAAGTACTGGGGGGTTGTTTCCCCTAATGGGAGAGTTTTGCACCAGAGGGCGTGATCTCAGAGCAAGGGTTGCCCATTTGAGGAGGCAGTTTCTTTTTCTCTCAGTTCGGAGTGAATCTGTGGAATTCTTTACCACAGAAGGCTGTTGACATCGGGTGAACAAGTATATTAAAGGCTGAGATGGGCCAATTTTTAATTATGAAGGAAATCAAATGTAATGCGGATTTGCCTGGAAAGTGAGATATGATCAGATTGGCCATGATCTCATTAAGTGGCAGGGCAGTCTCAATGGGTCAAATGTCCTCCTTCTGCTCCACATTTTATGGTTTTATGTTTCTGAGAGATGAGGTTATATGAAATATAAATAATTGGGAGCAATTATTTATTCTTATCTGGTGCAAGAATGCAAAGAGAACAATGGCCAAAGCATGGCTTATAAGGGAAGTTAGAGATAGCATTAGATGCAAAGAGGCATACAAATTGGCAAGAAAAAAACAATAGACTTGAGGATTGGGAGCAGTTTAGAAATCAGCAAAGGATTGATTAAGAAGGGGAAATATGACAGATAGCTTGCAGGGAACACAAGAACTAAGTGTAAAAATTTCTATAGGTGTGTAAAGAGAAAAATACCGGTGAAAACTAACATAGGTCCCTGATGGAATTTATAAAGGGATAAATGAAATGGCTGATGAACTAAATTCATACTTTGCTACTCTTGGCACTGATTTAACCCAATATGATACAACTGGAATGGGATGTGTGTGCATTTAAGATGGCAAAAATCTTACTGGCCCACTCTTCCCAGAAATTAACCAACGTCCATTTCTACGGTGGAGCTGAGTTGGGTTACCTTACCGAAAAAAAAAGTGCTTCATGAATAAATTTAAATCGGGTTCTGATTTTGTAATTTGGGCCCCAATACGATCTCATGGTGTAACGTCTCCTTTGAGTAGACCCTTTATCGACTATCTTTTTGAACAAGTACAATAATCTATGATACTGGGATTACTGAGACTGCTGCCTGGTGCACTTCCTCCTCCATTCAAATAAAACTAGCAATGATAGCAGCCATTATCAAAAATAATGCTTATTGGGATTGAAACAGGACCAATCTGAGAGCTGGAAATTCACTTGGAAATCCAAAGAACACAAAGCTCAAGTGACTCGCTTACCTGCAATTGAGTGTACTTTTCAACACTGTGTTAAAATCTCTGAGACACCAAACCTGTCAGCTTTTACTGAGAGGTGTCTTGACTTTACACAGCAATGTTGTGGTACCAATTGCACCACAGGAAGGAGGATTTTAATATAGTTAAGAGACTCTTTTATGCTTACTGTGGGCAGCTTGGCCACCTCTGAAAGTTGTACTGTGTCGTGGGCAGGGTTGTATGAAGAATACAACTTTTGTTCAAAATAAGAACTCCCACCCCAACACCACCACCAAATCACCCAGTTAACGAATTAAAATGAAGAACAATTTTGAAGAAATAAAACAAAGAATGGTGGATGTTGGAGATCTTAAAAAAAAAACAGAAATCGCTGGAGAAACTCACCAGGTCTGGCAGCATCTATGGACAGAAAACACAGTTAATGTTTCAAGTCCAGTGACCCTTCTTCAGAACAATTTAAAAGCACTGGCCACCAGGGGCAGTGCAACAATAACAGAAGTGAAGGAAAGTTAGGAAGAGATGGAAAGGACTAAGTTAAAATGGAGTTGGAGGGGGAACTAATGCTCTTCAGACCCCACAGTGCCCACCTCTGGATGAAGAGCTTGCGGGTGTTGGTGGATGTTGCATGCATCCTCTCCAAGAACACCCGAAGTAGAATGTAGAGAACGTGATATTAAGTACATTATTGTAACCACTTAACCATTCCTTTCCCAATGTACAGAGCATTATAATCAGGACTTGTACTTCAGTGCACAGTGAAAGAAAGCAAATATTCAAAGCAATACATACCTAAACTAAACAGAAAATAATACTGTGGCAAAAGAGATATCAGTTCTGAAACTAAGTGCAATATGTTGATTCCATGTATCATTAGCACCAAGCAAAATCCCATGGATGAACCAACCTGAGTTATTAATTATCATGCCGTGAGTCAGTCATTAATCATACAATCAAGGTTATTTCTAGCATATTCTCCCTCATGCATCCATAAATCAAACACAGGACTTAATGCATTTAGTGGTGCACTGTAGTTTTTTTTACAGTTTTTATGTAGTGTTAATTGAGCCGCTGTGTACAATTGAAATGGGAATTTATTTTGAAGAGCGCTGAAGCTAAGGGAAATTTTCATAGACATTTATAACATCACTGCATGGAATTCTTAATTCATGTTTTTTTTTTGCCATCATAGTCAAAATTCTCATTTACACAGAGTTAAACTGTCAAACAAGGTATTGAATTATTGCTTCATTAAAATAAATTCCAGGAGTTTTCTGCAAAGGATTCTCCAGCAGCAGGTAGTCATGGTGAGGAGCGTACTGAGCAAGGCAGTTGGAATACTCGAATGCACCCTCCCTGGAACAAAGGGTATCTTTAGAGGAAGAAGGCTTAATGGGGAGGAGGATCGGATTTCCTCAAGCAGATATAAACCACAAGCTTGCTTCTATGTAAATAGTGTGGCAGAATCTTATGGGCTGAACGACATGGGCTTTGGTGAGATTTGTGGCAGAACTGGGCGAGATTTCTGGTGAGATCATTCTTGGCATCAGGAGAATCTAGTCCCATCTTTTACAACATGATGAGCTCACACATCCCATTCCAGTTGTATCATATTGGGTTAAATCAGTGCCAAGAGCAGCAAAGTATGAATTTATATCATCAGTCATTTCCTTTATCCCTTTATAAATTGCGTCAGCAAGATGAGTTTCTCGCGAGGCAATGACGAGTTGCTGATTAAGGGGATTGTTGCTTGTTAGCAGTCCAACACACCTCACTAATATTCAGTTTTCTATCTTACAAATGCACTGTGAACATGCAATACCTTGAGAAAACCCACTATAGAAAACAAAGCAGGTATCAGGCAATTTCAGCTCGCCGCTTTCTCTGAAAGACTTCTATTTGCTTACAACCACACTGCACCTCAGAGCACAAACCACAGGCATAAACCACATCCAGTATTTGCCAAGCCCTTTTGATCATCATGTCACCTCTCCCCTACACTGACAGGAGATGAAAAAAGCACAAATTTGTGAAGCAGGGTGCATTAGTAACCAGTATTGAAAGACTACAGCATGGTCACTTTCAATGCTTGGATACATACCAGCTCAAGGATTGGATCAGTCTGCATCTCAGGATTGTTCATTTGTTTTCATTGTGTTCACTTGGCATCTACCTGTAGGCTTGTACAAACTATGCCTGTAAGTGCATTGGTGCTGCAGGCAATGAGACAGCTATCAGTATATTCACATTGAGGTGACGCACAGACAGGCTGCTTGTCAGAAGGGAGCTGACTGTAGGTGCTTGTGGGTGTGAGGTGGGGCGTGTGGAGGTGTCACATCTTGATGTACGGCATATCGGAACATCAATCCAACAACTGCAACACATGCCTTGTTTCCATGCGGCAAGTACACTGTGCATTTATTCAACCAAATGGCCATGTTAGAAAATGGGTCGGGACTAGTTCTCAGTGCAGTCAAGAAGAAGCACTGTTGTCAGGGGGTCTCAGTACAGTCAGTCATGGACATAGTCCACTTACAGTCCAAAGACTTGGCAATGATCAGCTGTCACCATGACCACTCACAGTCAAGACGTCTGTCCATGTACAGTCTAGAGAACAGATGACTGTCAGTCCAGTAGGACCAGTACCAGCAGTCAAGGAGCTGCAAAGACAGCAGTCAGGGGTCTGGTCAGTCATGTTTAGGAGATACTTAGAGGTCTGGGATGAACGATGTCCTGGCCATTCATCTGTCACTTGTTCAGGAAGGTTTAACAGAGGCCTGTAAGGGCAACAGGAGGATCACTGCCAGAGGGGCTGGGAGAAACAAAATCATTTGCAGAGATGGGGCAAGTATGGTGATGAGGAGAAACTCAAGGTATATGGGAGTGGATGTGGGATAGCATCAGAGGAGACAGTAGGCCCCACAGCTATGGCTTCCATGGGGGCTCACTGGGGAGCAGAAAGCACATCATTATGGTGGAATGCTGGAAAGTTAGTTGAGCAAAGTTCAAAGTGAGGGTCCTCACATTGGAGGGTGGGGAATGAGTAGAAATGGGCTGTCACAACAGTGCAAAGTAAAAGGGGACATGGAAACTTTTCAGACAGTATCTGGTGACCAGGTGGAACCCAGTGTTGAACCGTGTTCCCTGTTATCACTTTCCTTTCTCTAGGTGTTACTAGAAACAGGTTGGGACAAAGCCCAAAGTGGACAAGACCAGTGTCATTTGATGGGCAATAGCATGGGGTCCACACTTGCCAGACACTAGCACATTAAAGTACTGTTGTAGAACAGAGGGATTTAGGGGTGCAGGTACATAATTCTTTGAAGTTTGCATCACATATAGACAGGATGGTTAAAAAGGCATTTGACATGCTTGCCTTCATTGCTCTGTCCTTTGAGTATAGGAGTTGGGATGTCATGTTGTGGTTGTGCAGGACATTGGTGAGGCCTCATCTGGAATACTGTGACCAGATCTGGTTACCAAGTTATAGGAAGGGTATTATGAACCTGGAGAGTGTTCAGAAGAGATTTACCAGCATGTTGTCGGGCGTGGAAGGTTTGAGTTATAAAGAAAGGCTGGATGGGCTGAGATTTTCTTCACTGGAGCATAGGAGGTTGACAGGCAACCAAGTTTATAAAATAATGAGAAGTATAGATAGAGTTAATGGTATTTGTCTTTTCCTTAGGATGGGAGATTTCAAGACTAGGGGCCACATTTTTAAGGTGAGAGGAGAGTGATTTTAAAAAGATATGAAAGGCTTTTTTTTTAATACAGAGGGTGGTTCGCGTGTGGAATGAACTTCTTAAGGAAGTAATGGATGTGGGTACAATGACAATGTTTACAAGATATTTGGATAGATACATGAATAGGAAAGATTTGGAGTGATATGGGACAGGAGCAGGCAGGTGGGACTAATTTAGGTTTGGGATTATGTTCGGCGGGGACTGGTTGGAACAAAGGGTCTGTTTCCATGCTGTATGACTCTATGATTGTGTAAAGGAACACATAGAAAGTATGTGTAGCCATTTAAGCCTGACCTGCCATTCAATAGCATCATGGCTGGTCATCCAACTCAATACTCTAGTCCCACTTTCTTCAAGGCAACTTGCACTATGTCATTGGCACTTGCAAACTGAACATGAGAATTGGCATGCTGTACTCTGCATAATTGGCGCAGGCAATGAGCCAATGTGTTGGATGCTCAGGTGCTGGCGTTGGGAGAAGTCTTCCAAGGAGAAGGCAAGGACATTGTGAAGGAAATGAAACCCTAATCAAATGTGAAGGATGTCATTAGAGCAGGGTAGCTAGTTAATGAGTTGAATTTGGTACAATAAGGCCAGAAAAGTCATTAGGCCTTGCGATGGATTTTATTTATTTAGCCAAAAAAAATGTAAATTTAGCCCTGTATCTTCCACGTTCAACATTAATTTTCTCTCAATTTGGTAATGAACTTATGACGGTGGAACAGAGAATCCCTACTTCATAATCGTTCGACTGGATATGTGTTCAAATCCCATGTTACACTTCCAAGCAAGTTTTAAACTTAATTAGTAGTTTAACCAAGGCTTAATGCTCCATGTATCAACCTGATCTGCAAACAACCGAAGTATCCAGTATCATATTAGAATTGTTTCACTCGACTTTTGACAGGCATTTTCTGTCTTTCAGTAACAGCCTTGGCTCAAGAGTAGCGTGCTTGTATTGGACTAAAGGGTTGAAGCCCCACTCTAGAGTTTGAGCACTTGTTCTAAAACAGCATTATCTAGTAGCTAACCGCAGATATGGCTGTGGTGAAACTGACTCAGCCACCCTAGAAGGAGTAAAACTGGCGAAGAAAATACATTCAATCAACTCATCTTGTATGCTTCCAACTGGAGGACTAGTATGTTCACTTCCAACTATTGCTGGTTTCCCATCTAGAAAATTCTCTAATTTTAGCAGACAAAGCATTAGCTACATGCGCAATATGGGAAAGTGTATTTTATGTGCACTTATTTATTTGCATAATCTATGACCATTCAGGGCAAAACCTTGCAGTCTTTATTTTTCATCATAGCTTAGGACTCTGGCATGTAATTGTCAGTCACAATGCATTCTGGTGCAGCTTCTAGGGCTGGGAGATGGGTAGATGCAGAAATTCACACCAACTTGCTAGCATGATCCCATCCAAGGGCCATTTTCCCAAAGAATGAGTGAGGGGGTGGAAGAGCTACCTGCCAAAAAACAGCGGGCAAACAACTGTAGCCAATGAAAGCCAAATATCAGAGGCTGCCTGAAAATTTCCAAACAGCGTCCTAAAGCATTGGGTACTTGGTCAACATCCTCCAGGTGACATCCCATTGACAAACTGTGTTCGGGTCAAGGGTGTGGGACATTTCCCACGCCCCAGGCAGGCACTGACACCCTCCCTTCTACCTAGCCACAGGCCACCCTGAGGTGGGTGTCCCTTCCACAATGTTTGCCCAAACATTGAGATCAATTTTTAATTTAATGCTTTAAAATGTGCAAATGCAATGCGTCAAAATACAGGCATCCCCCTCTGTCTCAGCTGATTTACAAACTTTGGCTCCTTCTGAGCTGGAGGGTCCCCTATTGATTTTTGAAAAAAGAGGGCCAAGCCTGCAGTGTGAAGGGCACACCCTCCTTTCTGAATTGAGTGATAAGCTCACCCTCTAACCCCTCATTGGTACAATCTTCATATTGCCCCATGAGCCTTTCCTAAACAGTGCAGTACCATGATCCCATTTAATCCTCAAGGAGAAAATTCTGTATTAGGTTTTTGTACACAAATGAATGAGTAATATGAGTTTTAAGTATATATAACTTCTACGGAATGATTGTTGTGAATGTGGACTCATACGACTGAGATGATCTAAACATGAATTCACCTTAATCAATCTTTAAACAGGAAATCTACTCTCAGGAAGGGAGCTGAGACCCACTTTGAACCAACTTCCTTTCAGTAATTTAAGAAAGTCAACAGATCTATTCCCTGTTTATCAAATTTTCAGAAAGTGGCTCTACTACTTTCTAAAGGTTTCTGAGGTCAGTGCAAAATGGATCTCTCCTGAACTGGAAGGACAGACTGATCAAAATCAGCAATTCTTCACTTTGTTCATGTGACCAGTGACTAATGTATCCATCAGCACCGATTTAGGCTCATCATCTGTGCAGTATCAGTGGAACGCCAAACTGTCGAATGCACCATCCATAGAATTAGAATCCCTACAGTGTGGAAACAGGCCCTTCGGCCCAACAAGTCCACACCGAACCCCAAAGCATCCCACCCAGATCCATTCCCCTATGACCCACCTAATATACACCCTCTACCTCCCTGAACACTACAGGCAATTTAGCATAGCCAATCTGCCTAACCTGCACATCTTTGGACTGTGGGAAGAAACCAGAGCACCCGGAGGAAACCCACGCAGACACGGGGAGAATGTGCAAACTCCACACAGACAGTCGCCCGAGGCTGGAATTGAACCCAGGTCCCTGGCGCTGTGAGGCAGCAGTGCTAACCACTGTGCCACCGGACAAGATATTCTATTAAAGTGGCACCTGCTATTTGAGATGCGTATTAAAGGTTACTTTGCATTATTCACAAGCCAGCATTATCACCTTCAACTTAATATGAATTAACTTTCCATTCATTTGCAGGACTTTGCTATTTGTAAAATGACTACAATATTTACTATCACAGCAACAGTGACTGCCTTTTAAGAAGTATGAGTGTTTCAAAACAGGCTGTGAAAATATAACTTGTTTCTTTCCTGATAAACTTCAATCTAATGGTATGCAGTTCGGATTTCTCATTATCTGATTTTCTAATCTTTATTTAAATGTTATACCACATAATGGCTATTGATATAACATGTTTCAATAGGTTCTGGTTGTTTTTGATGGATGAGGATGTAAACTAAACTAATGCAAACTGATAATCTTTAATAAATATTTACACTTGGTACACAAGCCTGGTTCAGTAGAATTTTACTCAAAATGTCTTCACTCCATGTCCCAACTCTATATCATTTGACATCAATGATGAAGCAGTCTAACTATTATCATTTTATCCTACGTATACTACAGAGAGCTCCAAAAGTCATTGAGATAAAAAGTGATCTTGACAGAACAACATGTCACCTTTTTCTTGACACTGAAGCATTCTGCTCAGTTGAAGCCATTTGGACAATGATGCCTATGGTGAATCTATGAAAGAATGATTCAGCAGTTCCATGGCCCTCAGCTTTCCTCCTTGTCCTGTAGATGTAAGGTAACAGCTTGTATTTATTACCACTTTAGTAGTTTACTTGTTCCAGAATCAGAAGTAATGTTGAACTGGCTTTGAATCCAAATGATGTACTTGAAAAGGCTGAGATCATCAATATGTGGTTACGAGCAGGATGCTCATGTACGTAGGTCACCTGTTGAAAATAAAATGTGAACAGAACACACAGATGGTTGATAATTGCAGTGCTGAACATATGGCAGTGTTGTCTAATGATCATTAAGAGATGTGATGGGAGTCTTCATGCCCCAAGGAGCCATATAATCTTGTTCCTGCGCAATGCTCTAATGCATTTCCATCATCAATTTGTCATTATTGGCTTCTGACTGGGTTGATATAATACTCCTGTTAATGTCACTTCACTGTCTGAGGCCGGTACTATTTTGTGACACCTGCCCTGAATACCAAACCTCTCGCAGGAGATCTTTTCCCCGGCCAGACCGGGCATTGAGATGGCAAAGCGGGACACCAACTTGTCAGAGGGGATTGCCCAGAATTGAACTGAGTTTTTCTGAAGGGTTACTGTATGTCAAGCTCTACCCAACAGTGAAGGTAAAAATATACCTCCTCGTTTCCAAAATAAATGACCCCCGTTCATTTTGTTTTCTGCTGTGAATCTCCACTGAATCTAATTGTTCATGTTTTGGGAAATTTAAAAATAGCAGGCATCGTGTGGGGATAGGAAACAGGGATGCTGAAATTTGTGAATTGAGGCTCTGAGACTGTAGTTATCCATTAGGTAATTCTCCAAACTAAGGCCTCAAGCATTATCCAGAATTGGCAAGGATGAAAAGGTAATTAAATTGTGTCAAGATTACTGGCCAGGGAAACTAGTCTTCACTGCACATGTACACGATCATATTAATGTTTTCAGCAGAAAAATGGAGAAATAAAGGATTAAAGATTATTGTGAGAATAATGTTGTTCTCTCAGAAGGCAGAAAAAATTTTGTAACCAAAGATTTCCTTTTGTCCCTAAATTTCAGAACATTTTTATGTTCTCTGAGATCAGCTCTATCTGTACGTTTTCCACTTGCACTCATCACCCTCCCAATATCATCCATTTCCTCCCCACCTATTCATTCCTGTTTCCATCAGAATCCAGTGCTGATTGGCCAAAACAGTTCTCTCTCTCGCTTCTCTGTGCTGTTAACATCATATATTTATTTAGCATCTCCAAAGTAATGAAATTGATTTGCAGAAGCATTATGAAGTATGACACTGACCCACATAGATATTAGGTCAGGTGACCAAAAATAGGCCACAGAGGTAGGTTTTAATTGTGAGGAAAGTGAGGTAGTGAGGCAGACGGGTGTAGGGAGGGCCTTGGCCTAAGCAACTGAATAACCAGCAATGAAAGCAATTAAAATTGGGGCTGCTCAAAAGGACAGCATAAGAAAAGCATTAATATTTTGGGATGGCACAGTAGCTCAATGGTAAGCACTGCTGCCTCACTGCTGCACCAGGGACTTGGTTCAATTCCAACCTTGGGTGACTGTCTGTGTAGAGCTTGCACATTCTTCCTCCGGGTGCTCTGGTTTGTTCCCAGAGTCCAAAGATGTGCAGGTTAAGTGGATTGGCCATGCTAAATTGTCCATAATGTTTACAGGCTAGGTGGATTAGCCATAGGAAATGGTGAGTGGGTCTGGGTGGGATGGTCTTTGGAGGATTGGTGCAGACTTGATGGACTGAATGGCCCACTTCCATACTGTAGGGATTCTATGATCCCTGAGGGTTGTGGAACTGGAGGAGATCAGAGAGATAAAGGAGGGGTGAGCATTGAAGGGATTTGTAAACAAAGATGAGAATTTTGAGATCAGGATGTTGTTTGACCAGAACCCAATGTAAGTCAGTGAGGGGAAACAGGGAAACAGGATTTACTCCTCCCAGCGTCAATGGCTAGGATTATGACCACTACCTAAAATGTTGCATTGATGCTGCACCCACTGTCATTGGTGCTGGAACAACATTGACACACGTGAGTAATCTGATCAAATGGAAAAGGTGCTGATTGGGCTAGGAGTGGGATTAGAGAGAACAGACCCAATCCTGCAACATGCTGGGAGTCAGTATACCATGCTGATCCACCATGCAATAGTGAGCAACTGAACCATGCACACCTCAAGAGAATTAATTCCAGAGCTGATCCAGGTCCATGATGTCCATGACGCCCAGACAGTGAGTGAGGTGTGAACAAAAAGCATTATTCTGATTGTAGTGTGCGCCAGGTTGGGGAAAGGCATATCAACCAGGTTTTCTGCTATTGACTGTGTTTTAAAACAAAATTTATAAATCATATCCACTATATGCAGCCAATAAAACTGGTCGCAAGAGCAAGCTTGTTACTAGAGAAGGAATTGTTCAAGGATTATAGAGAGAAGTCAAACAAAGCAGTTAAAGAGTTACAGAGTCATAGAGATGTACAGCACAGAAACAGACCCTTCGGTCCAACCCATCCAGGCCGACTGGATATCCTCAATAAATCTAGTCCCATTTGCCAGAATTTGGCCCATATACTTCTAACCCTTCCTAATCATGTACCTATCCAGATGCCTTTTAAATGCTATAATTGTACCAACCTCCACCACTTCCTCTGGCAGCTCCTTCCATACACACACCACCCTCTGCATGAAAAAGTTGCCCCTTAGGTCTCTTTTAAATCTTTCCCCTCTCACCTTAAACCTATGTCCTCTAGTTTTGGACTCCCTTACCCCAGGAAAAAGACTTTGGCTATTCACCCTATCCATGCCTGTCATGATTTTGTAAACCTCTATAAGATCACCCCTCAGCCTCCCACATTCCCAGGGAAAATAGCCCCAGCCTTTTCAGCCTCTCCCTACAGCTGAAGCCCTCCTACCCTGGCAACATCCTTGTAAATCTTTTCTGCACCCTTTCTAGTTTAACAACAGCATTCCAAGAGCATGCAGACTTCAATGACAAATGGGGCAATTCTTTTTTTCTCATATCTAAGTTGTCGTAAATTTTTACATGAATTTCCTGACATTCTGAAGTGAGTGTATGGACATTGGATGAGGGTGAGGGTGAACTAGGATAGACTGTCACATCTGCAATCATATACACTGCTGACACACACTGTTCTGTCTCATATGGGATGGATGGCCACTTATGGGTTGGAGGAATGGAATCAGACACCAGTGTAGAATGAACAGGCTTGGCAATGAAAAGAGAGAGGAGGGGAGGCAAAAGTGCATGAATAAAAAATAAACATTTTTGAAGTGATTAACAGGATCCTTAACATTTTGCAACGTAGAGCCCCTGTTTGATGCAGTGCCACCCAGTGACAAGTTTACGAACAGAATCATTATCAAACAGGAGCTAACTGTACAATTCTATACATTATTGTTAAACTAAGTCCTCCTTTAAGACTCCCCCATTTTGAGTTAAGTGTACCAAACGTTTGAGGAATAAGTACCTTAATCCCCTCAAAAGGGTTTCCCTTTCTGATGTATTTGGTTTGAAGCAGAATTGGCTCATATTTAGGAGTACTAGTAATGCCAGCTTTTCTTATTCATTGCAACTGTAATTTTATGTCAATAGAGTAAGAGAAGGTTTTCAAATATGGAAAATATATTTTAAAATTCCCTGTATGGTGATGTTTCAATCTTCCAGCATTCCCTAAAGTTTAGAATAGTTCATACGAATTGAAAGGTATTGAAGATAAGCACACAGTAAAGAAAGGAGGGAGAGGGTAAACAGGAACCATAGCCACTGAGGCTAACATCAGTTAAAGGAAAATGCTATTATTAAGGATGTGGCCCTCAGAAAATCAAAAATCACATTGTGATCAGACAGAGTACAGAATTTAGCTGTGATGATGGGGCATCTGTCCACTGTATGGAGAACTGGTAGGAATCCAGTATTACATCTCCTCAGCAGGCTTGGTTCAATTATAAGGTAAGCAGACACTTCCCTGATGAAAACAAAAAGTAAGAAACACCGTTCCTTCATTTTGATGGATACGATTCAGACCAGTAAGTCTCATTTACCAGTTTTACTGGATTTCTTTTCTGGGTCATCCAGCCAGTGTCAGGTCTCCTACTTAGTCAAGACCCCAGCACAGCAACAATCCCATTCCTGAGTGCTTCCAGCCAATAGGAGGTCAACACCACTCCATTGTTGGAACCACCATCTGAAACATTGGCTTCTGCCGATAACATGTTGGGGCCATCACCAGTGGTTAGGATAGGGAATTGTTAGCAAGAGGACAAAAGGGGGTCAGTGCAAGGGCTGGGTGGTTTCCATCAATGGGAACTCCCCCATTTTCTTCCCAACATCAGCTCCCTCATTCACACACTGAGTTATTGTGAACAGCAGAACCCCAGTAGACTCTTAACAAACCCAACAAGTTTTGCTAGAAGATTAAATAAGAACCGAAATAACTGCGGTTGCTGTAAATCAGAAGCACAAACAGAAACTGCTGGAAAAGATCAGCAGGTCTGGCAGCATCCATGGAGAGGAGAATCAGAGTTAACATTTCGGGTCCAGTTACCCTTACTCAGGACTGTTATAGTCCTCCCTGACCATAGGGCTAATGTCTCATTAGAGAGAGATGACAGGTTGCGGTTTAACCTAAGGGTCACTGCGACTCAAGTGAAAGGAAGGGTTGAGAAGGAAAGTCCCTCATGATAACCTCAGCTGATTGGGGGAATGTAACCCACATTTTTGGCATCTCTCTGCATCACAAACCAGCCAACTGAGCTAACTGACCCCCCACACAGACGCTGCCAGTCCTACTGAGCTTTTCCAGCAATTTCTGCTCTTGTTTGCTAGAAGACTTTCTGGAGGCACAGCAGAACAATACAAGTCTTGTTTAATCCCTGAACCACCATTTAATGATGGTAGGTCCAGGGATAATTAGTTTGAAGTGGCTCACTATTGAGCCTAATTGCTTTCCCAAAATCTAACGGACAGGTTTCTTGTGTCAGCCCCTTCATACCATTCACTAAACACAGCGCACGTTTCCTGGCACCGAGGGTTAGACCCGTAACATGCCTGTGTGATTCCTTGGGCTTAGCCACCATCTTGGCTCCACAAAGTTCCACTCAGAGTTGCCAAGTTGTAATGAAAGGAATATTATGTTTCACGAGTCTGCTAGAATTTCTTGAGAATGAATAAAATAGAGTAACGATTTATTATCACTTGTAATTATGCAAATACAGTGAGATGTGTACAGGCCGCCACAATTTATACACATTTTAATTACAGAAATCATAAAAAGAAATAATTGAGACAAAGTTAGGATAAAGTTCATCTTTTGTTCCCTCCCAGGCTCCTGGGTTTCTGGAGTGACTGCAGGAAGCCACCACTGAAGCTGCTCCTGAAGCTGCCAAAGCAAGGATTTACAGACCGGACCCACCATGCTGCCACTGCCAAAGCCGACACTGAAGCCACCGCATTGCTGCCATAGCAAGGAGGGATAGACCAGACCCACCAAGTCGCTGACACTGAAGCCATCACTCAAACCATCAGGCATGAGGCATGATCCAACACAGGAACCCTACAGCATTGGCAGCACCCAGAGAGAGAGACTGTCAGCCTCAGCTGGTGAACCAGAGCCTGGCGTGCAAGGGCACCTATGGTGCCAACCAAGGGCAACGGTTCCCCCGACTCTACTCTCAAGGGTCTATCATAACACACACTTGTAAACAGAATGTGACATTTTTCTCTTATATTTTAAAATAAATATATTTTATTTTATCAGTTGCATTCAGGGTTATATTTTAATTCTACTTTTTCAGATTTGTTGAATTCAGTTCCAGATCTCACCACAACGTGGTTTAATGTCATGAATTCTGCGATGCAATTCCATAGTGTACCCATTTGGTTCAGGTCGTCACAAGGCACTTCACAAATAGCA
This sequence comes from Rhincodon typus, assembly GCF_021869965.1. NCBI lineage: Eukaryota > Metazoa > Chordata > Chondrichthyes > Orectolobiformes > Rhincodontidae > Rhincodon > Rhincodon typus. Next base: position 14,939,713 of record NC_063349.1, read on the forward strand.
TTTTGTCTTTGAGGTTCAATCACATGTTTTACAAAGGCATATGACACAGACAGTTTCACACAGCAACAAACAGCAAAGGAGGTAAACAGTCTGCTGAATTGTTTCTTTTTGATTGGGTTGGATGAGGTAATAATCGTGGGATATAGGGAGAATTTCATGCTTCTTTTGGAATAGCCTTTGGGATGTTCAGTGCCACCACTGAGTCAAGCTTCAATGTTTTCAAATTATCCCACATAGTTGAGCTTTGCAATGGAGGTCAATTCTCACTATACATTGTTGTGAAATTGGACCATAAGTGAATTTGATGGGAACAGCTTCTTTTGACATAGTGAATTATGATCGTCCTTATATATTTCAAGAGGCAACTGACCATTGAATGTCAGGATAACATCCCCAAATGTACACATATGGAATAATATGATTCTAATCTTTGCACTGCAGGTTATCACAACACTAAACTAATCAGGAGACGGTTTGCTCTCCAAATCCTTGAATGTTTTCCAGTTAAGATGACACCACCCTACTGAAGAAACCTTTTGAGGAGTGATCTTACTAGAATGCTTTTTATCAATCCCTCTCATTTAAAAGCTAAATCTTGCTGCTCCCAATTATTCTATACTAAAGAGGGTAAGGAAGGTATCCCATGCAATTGCTATTACAAAATTTAATCTTGGAATCTTTGAAGGGGAAGTTTTTAATACCTTAACCTTTTCTCATGATGAGAAAAAGGCTTGCATATCTGTAGAACCATTTACAACCACAAGATATCCAAAACGGCTTTACAATCAATTACATGCTTTTATTACAAATATGAAGGCACCAGAAATCAAAACAGGGTCAAAAGGTCTGTTCAGCTACGCTGGTCTTTGATAAGATCAAAACTGCTATTCTATCTTAAACTCTATATATCCATCAAATCCATTGATTCCCTTTGTGTTAAAACTCACTCTCTTGGTGTTAATATAGGGGCCTTAGAAAAGGTAGAGAGCCACAATATGTTTCTCTCTTAGGTTTGCCACATGTATTCCTGGAGATTTTGTCACATGACTTGCCACCCCACCCCCAAACTTTAGCCATTAGCTGCCTAACTCATCCATCTCTGTGATGCGCAGCCTTCCTATACCGATTGCAAAGCAAAAAGATTTATTCCCCACCTGTATCATGCTTGACTGTCAGCCAAACAGCCTTTTATTTCAATGTACAATATCTTTTGCATCTGATATTGGGAAATGTTCAAAGAAAGTGACAAATAAAATCAACATTTTTGAATATCCCTGTGATTTCTCTCCAAGTTCACACCGAAAGTGCCCTGGAGATTGATTTTCAATTCCCAGAGACTTCAGGCCTAACTGGCAACACTTAATTTAACACAATAGGCTCTAGACAGCTTAGAACTTTCCACCCATTTTCTTTCTTTATAACAACTGCTTCATACCAAAATGGAATTGAGAGCAAATGAGGATTCATTTGTATTAAGCCTCTGAATTTGAAAGGTTCTTAATTCATTGTGGCAGTTTTCACATAGGCCATGAACAGCTTGATTTTACAGTTAAACACAAAATGACTACAACCAATATTGAAGTTTCTCACAGTTTATGCACAAATAGAAACTGATCTTTCTGCATTCTAGCCATAATAGAATGGACTCTGTACTTGGCTTAATTTAAACTCCAGCAGCTTCTGCTGGGCCCTGGAACAGTTTGATTAAGGTTGGTAATGAGCTAATGCAGAATGTATAAATGTCATGGAATGTATGCAAAGCAAAACAGTTAGAAAGATATAAAAAAAAGGGTTATAATGTAACATTAGAAGATGAAACAACAGATAAAGACTTAGTTAAATTCAATGACTATGTCTGGTGTGTCCCAGGGTGTTGTCTATGACTGTGCTCATGTAATAGATTTATATATGAGAAGCCCTGTTGAACTCGAAGCATTAGCTCTGCTTTCTCGTCACAGATGCTGCCAGACCTGCTGAGTTTCTCCAGCGATTTCTATTTTTGTAGCTTCAGATCTCCAGCATCCACAGTTCTTTGTTTTTTCTTAGACTTGTATAATTATTTGACTGTTGTATCTAAGCTCGTTGCTGTGACATAATCAGATTCTCAGTCTATTCTTAAAACCCTGAAAGGTACTTTGATAGGCAATGTTGTTGTCGCTGTCTCTCTCCCCCTTCTGAAATGCTTCTGTTCATTGTTCCACAGCACCTTGCGATCTAACTCTGAGCCTGTGCAGTCCAATTTTTTGGACAGTTAGAACTTTTATTAAAAAAAACATAAAGGTAAGGCAAAGTTGCCATAGTCTTATCAGAGCATAGGGCTGCTCTCTCATTAGGGAGAGATGGCTGGTGGTGGTCACTCCAGGTGAGACTTGACAAAATCACAGCACATACAAATACATTTCCATTTATTGACCAGCTTCAGTCAAAGCAATGTATCTCACCACTTTCTCCAACAAAGCAGGTGGTCATTCTACTGGAAGGAATCAGTATTTTAGACCATGTGAAGCTAACTACATACACAGGAAGTCTAGTTATCTCTGAAATATTATTGCATTTACCCAGTGCTGTTCTGTTCATTGCAGATAACAGGCAACTATCTGGCCAGTTGTTACCTTAATTTGCAAGTATTACAGCATTGTTTAATGTACCTATAAATATGATAACATAAACCTTCTCCAAGGCCTGAGTCAAATCCTCAGTAGGCCCATAATCTATTATTTTGATGTATAATTTATCTACTTTTAAAACAATTTGCTACCTCTGCTGCTCATGCAGAGAAGAAAAAGTACATTTGGCATTGTTTGTATGTGATTACTATCCATATCCAGCAGCACTAACACTCATTATTTTACAGCTGTCTACGTTACAAAATTTACATTAGCCATCCTAAATTTTAAATCATTTTGGGCTGAATAACTTTTAATCCCTCACCTCTCAGTGTAATCAGATATTTGAATCTGGTTTATAATCATTAAATTCACTACCCTTTCATTAGTGGATTGTAACATATGCCTGCTGTTTATCATTACAGGATAGTTAATCCAGTGTCAAATAAACATGTGATGAACATCTTTGGGTGATCGTAATATAAATTCTGTGCTTTGTTCTCAAGGCACATGCGAATATGATGAAAATGAAATTTGCTATCTATGGTATCTCTTATTTTCACTTAGTCTGAGAACACCACATTTAACATGAATCATACACCATAAAAAAATCTGTTTTACTCCATAACTCCTTAAAAGGGATGAATTGTTCACTTTACAAATGTATTAATTAATTTGTTATATTCCTAATTTGCTCTTTAGAACAGATTATTTTTCTTACTGGAAAACAAAACTTTTCATATATTTCACTGGGTGGCACAGTGGCTCAGTGGTTAGCACTGTTACCTCACAGCATCAGGGACCTGGGTTTGATTCCAGCCTCAGGTGACTGACTGCGTGGAGTTTGTACATTCTCTCTGTCTCTGTGTGAATTTCCTCCAGGTGCTCTGGTTTCCTCCCACAGACCAAAGGTATGCAGGTCAGGTGGAATGGCCATGCTAAATTGCCCATAGTATCCAGGATGTGCAGGTTAGATGGATTAGCCATGCTAAATTTCCCGTAATATCCAGGGATGTGCAGGCTTGGTGGATTAGCCATTAGAAATGCAAGGTTACAGGGATAGGGTAAAGGAGTGTGTCTGAGTGGGATGCATCTATGCTATCTATCTGTTTTTAAGTATTTTGCAGGTTGTAATGAGATCACCACTCATTCTTTGAAGCTGTAGAGTATAAAAGCCCAGTCGGCACAATTTCTCTTCATAGGACAGTTCTACCATCCCGGGGACAAATCTAATGAATTTTCCCTTTTGGTAGTAATAGCTGTCTTGAGGTGAGATCAAAGCTGTGTACAGTACTCTGGGATAGTAGGAACTGCAGATGCTGGAGAATCTGAGATAACAAGGTGTAGAGCTGGATGAACACAGCAGGCCAAGCAGCATCAGAGGAGCAGGAAGGCTGACGTTTCGGGCCGAGACCCTTCTTCAGAAATGAGGGAGGGGAAGGGGGTTCTGAAATAAATAGGGAGAGAGGAGGAGGCGGATAGAAGATGGATAAAGGAGAAGATTGGTGGAGAGGAGACAGACAGGTCAAAGAGGCGGGGATGGAGCCAGTAAAGGCGAGTGTACGTGGGGAGGAGATAGGTCAGTCCAGGGAGGACAGACAGGTCAAGGAGGCGGGATGAGGTTAGTTGGTAGGAGATGGGGGTGGGGCTTGAGGTGGGAGGAGGGGTTAGGTGGGAGGAAGGACAGGTTAGGGAGGCGGGGACGAGATGGGCTGGTTTTGGGATGCCGTAGGGGGAGGGGAGATTTTGAAGCTTGTGAAATCCACATTGATACCCTTGGGCTGCTGGGTTCCCAAGCGAAATATGAGTTGCTGTTCCTGCAACCTTCAGGTGGCATCGTTGTGGCACTGCAGGAGGCTCAGGATGGACATGTCGTCTGAGGAATGGGAGGGGGAGTTGAAATGGTTCGCGACTGGGAGGTGCAGTTGTTTACTGCAAACCGAGCGTAGGTGTTCTGCAAAGTGGTCCCCAAGCCTCCGCTTGGTTTCCCCGATGTAGAGGAGGCCACAGCGGGAACAGCGGCTGCAGTATACCACATTAGCAGATGTGCAGGTGAACATCTGCTTGATGTGGAAAGTCTTCTTGGGGCCTGGGATGGGGGTGAGGGGGGAGGTGTAGGGGCAGGTGTAGCACTTCTTGCGGGTGCAGGGAAAAGTGCCAGGTGTGGTGGGGCTGGAGGGGAGTGTGGAGCGGACAAGGGAGTCACGGAGAGAGTGGTCCCTCCGGAAAGCAGATAAGGGTGGGGAGGGAAAAATGTCTTTGGTGGTGGGGTCGGATTGCAGATGGCGGAAGTGTCAGAGGATGATGCGTTGGATCCGGAGGTTGGTGGGGTGGTACGTGAGGATGAGCTGGATTCTGTTTTGGTTGTTATTGTGGGGAGGGGGTGTGAGGGATGAGTTGCGGGAAATGCGGGAGACACGGTCGAGGGCATTCTCGACCACTGAGGGGGGGAAGTTGCGGTCCTTGAAAAACGAGGACATCTGAGATGTATGGGAGTGGAATGCGTCATCCTGGGAGCAGATGCGGCAGAGGCGAAGGAATTGGGAATAAGGGCTGGCATTTTTGCAGGAAGGTGGGTGGGAGGAGGTGTATTCTAGGTAGCTGTGGGAGTCGGTAGGCTTGAAATGGATATCAGTTTCCAGGTGGTTGCCAGAGATGGAGACAGAGAGGTCCAGGAAGGAGAGAGAAGTATTAGAAATGGTCCAGGTGAACTTAAGGTTGGGGTGGAAGGTGTTGGTGAAGTGGATGAACTGTCCGAGCTCCTTGTGGGAGCACGAGGTGGCACCGATACAGTCATCAATGTAACAGAGGAAGAGGTGGGGTTTAGGGCCAGCGTAGCTACGGAAGAGGGATTGTTCCACGTAACCTACAAAGAAGCAGGCGTAGCTTGGGCCCATGCGGGTACTCATGGCCACCCCCTTTGTCTGTAGGAAGTGGGAGGAATTGAAAGAGAAGTTGTTGAGGGTGAGGACGAGTTCAGCTAAGCGGATGAGGGTGTCAGTGGAGGGGCACTGGTTGGGTCTGCAGGACAGGAAGAAGCAGAGGGCCTTTAGGCCATCTGTATGGGGAATGCAGGTGTATAGGGACTGGATGTCCATGGTAAAGATGAGGTGTTGGGAACCGGGGAATTGGAAGTTCTGAAGGAGGTGGAGGGCGTGGGTGGTGTCACGGACGTAGGTAGGGAGTTCCTGAACCAAGGGGGAGAAAATGGAGTCGAGATAGGTGGAGATAAGTTCGGTGGGGCAGGAGCAGGCAGAGACAATGGGTCGACCAGGGCAGTCAGGTTTGTGGATTTTGGGAAGGAGATAGAAGCGGGCGGTGCAGGGTTGGGGAACGATGAGGTTGGAGTTTGTGGGTGGGAGGTCACCTGAGGTGATGAGGTTGTGGATGGTTTGGGAGATGATGGTTTGGTGCTCGGGGGTGGGGTCATGATCAAGAGGGCGATAGGAGGAGGTGTCGGAGAGCTGGCGTCTGGCCTCAGCGATGTAGAGGTCAGTGCGCCATACTACAACTGTGTCTCCCTTGTCCGCGGGTTTTGTGGTGCGGTTGGGGTTGGAGCGGAGGGAGCAGAGGGCTGCACGTTCTATAGGGGAGAGGTTGGAGTGGGTGAGAGGGATGGAGAGGTTGAGGCGATTGATGTCTCGACGGCAGTTGGAGATGAAGAGGTCGAGGGAGGGTAGGAGGCCTTGGGGTGGTGTCCAGGAGGAGGGGGTGTGTTGGTGGCGGGAGAAGGGGTCAGTAGAGGGAGGGTTAGGCTCATGGTTAAAGAAGTAAGCGCGGAGGCGGAGGCGGCAGAAAAACTGTTCAACGTCCAAGCATGACCGGTATTCGTTGATGTTTGGGTGGAGGGGGACAAAGGTGAGCCCTTTACTGAGGACTGACCGTTCATCCTCAGTAAGGGGGAGGTCTGGGGAGATGGTGAAGACTCGGCAGGACTGGGTGCTATTGTCTCCTCTGGAGCTGCTGGCTGTGGAGGTGATGGGCGGAACGACGTCGGCGTTGGTGGTGGGCCGTGCGGCGTCGGCTGTGGGTGGAGTTGCGGCGTCGGCGGCGGTGGGCAAAGTTGCGTCGGCGTCGGATGTGGGTGGAATTGTGTCGGCGGTGGGCGGAGCGGGGTAGGCGGTGGCAGCAGCGGTGACGGTAGGTGCGTCCTCAGTGTCTATGGTGTTGGCCTCGGAAATGGAGGCGGTGGCATCAGCAGCGGTGTCGATGGCGTTCACTGTACCGGAAGTGGTGTACCCGGTGGCAGAGGATGTGACGGTTTAGCCAAGCTTCCATATACTAGAAGCAAGACTTCACTACCTATGTACTCAAATCCCCTTGTGTTAAAGGCTAACATTCTGTTAGCATTCCTAACAGCTTTCTGTACTTTCATGTTCCCCTTCAGTGACATATTGACAAGGGCACTTGGCCCCTTTGTATACCTATACTTGACAACCTCTTACCATTTCAGGGCTTGTTTCCACATTGTAGGGATTCAATGATTCTACTGACTGACAAAAGACTCAAGTCCACAATAACGTGATGGGACATTTCCCTCTTTATACTGTCTGAGTACCCAAGTGCGGCACAGAGGAAATGAAAACTTTGCTGAAAGTGACCTTGCTAAAATTGCATAGGGGTTTGATGGAACCACATCTGGAGTGCTGTGTGCACGTTTAAGGAAATATGAACTTGTACTGGAGACGGTGCAGTGCAAGTTCACCAACCTGGTTCCTGGGATGAAAGGGCTGCCCTTTGATTGAGTAGATTGGGCCTGGATGCTTTGGTACTTGAAAGAATGAAAGTGAATGAAACATATAAGATCCTGAAGGGGGTAGGTTAGGTGGATGCTGAGAGATTGTTCCTGTTGGACTGGGAAGTGTGCAGCCTCTCCCTGTTGCACAGACTACCAAAGTCCACATGTGACAGCGAATGTGACAGCATGGCAATCAGTGAGTGAGGAGCATCCCAGAGCTCCTTAGCCACGCGGTTTAGAGGGAACATGACCCACAATTTTCAGCACCTGAAAGGACGAGGTCCCCTGCCTGCTCCTTTCCATGTCCCACACCATCCTGAACAATGTCACTGTTCCTTCACTGCGGCTGGATCAAAATCCTGGAACTCCCTTCCTAGCAGCACAGAGGATGTATCTACACCAAATGGATTGGCAGTGGTTCAAGAGGGAAGGGGACCACCACTTTCTCAAGGGCAATTAGGGATGGGCAAGAAATGATAAACCCAGCAAGTGGTATGCACAGCATAAAGAAATAATAAAGTATAAGGAAGAATGCCCAACATCCTGAGGGGAAGTTGCAATGGAAAACTATAGTTGTTGATTGGTTCGCCGAGCTGACTGGTTTTCATGCAAACGTTTCGTTTCCCTTCTAGGTGACATCGTCAATGCTGTGTAGCCTCTGCTGAAGCGCTGTTGTTCTGTCCTGCTCTGGTGGCCAGTCATGTTTCAACAGCGCTTCAATGGAGGCTACACAGCACTGACAATATCACCTCAAAGGGTGACGAAAAGTTTGCATGAAAACCAGTCAGCTTGGTGAACCATACAACAAACTCCAACTGTAACCCGACCTACAGATCTTCGTAAAAACATTAAATGGGAAAGTTAGCGTTAAAAACTGCCTATAGACCTTCCTGACTGTGTACCTTAATCCTGATTTCACATTAATAGGGTCAGATTGCAATAATGTTTGTTAACCATGTATTCTCTGCAGGCATTGGTATGTATTGATTCCTGAAATAAATGAGCCTATTTAGTGCTGAAGTCAGATTGTTCATGAGGTTTCTGAAGTGCCTGGGGATTGACAAATGCTAATTTGTTTGGAAAATTTATTTCCCCAGCAATAATTCAGCATTGGCAGAATTAAATGGATTGAATTGCTGTAGCATCATTAACCACATGAGGGCAGCTGTGAGCATGGCAGTAGCTTACACAAGGTTCCAGACAAATTGAGCCATTCCATTTAAAGACAAACTAAGGGAAAGCTGAAAATTTAATTACAACAAAATTAAAAGGCACATAAACTCAGTGCACACCTGACTCATTGTGTAAGTATAGCTGACATAGATACAGCTGAGGAAATTAGTTTGGTACATTTAGCTTACATCGAATTTTGCTCAAGATACCCAATGTTAATTTCACTGGATAATAATTGTGCAGCAAGATCCCCAGGTGGGTGTTCTGAGGATTTCTATATGCCACAAATGAACTGATGCAGGCAAGGACATCTGCAGGATCAAGCCATAGCCAACTTGACCAAGGGAGAGAGTTACAGAATTCCTCACATCTTTCTGCCATCTCTTCAAGCTCAAGACCCACCTTACATCTTTGTACCTGCCCACTAACATGTACTGATTTCCGTGGGGCTGGTTAGCTCAGTTGGCTGGATGGCTGGTTTGCAATACAAAGAAACACTAACAGAAAAGATTCAATTCATGTACTGACTGAGGTCATCATGATGATCCTGCTTTCCCAACCTCACTCTTCACCTAAGGCATGGTGACCCTCAGGTTGAACTCACCATCAGACATCCCTCTCTCAAGAACGAGAGAGTGAGACTATGGCAACTTTATCTTTTACTGATTTCCATACCTGGATCAATCATTAAATTATATGATGTTTTATCAGAGATTGAGCTGCAGTACATAATACTGATAAGACTGCAGTTGCTGAAGTCAGTGCTCAGAACATGATAGGGTCTCTCAAACAGGTTGTAAAACTGGTATCATGCAAGCAAAAGGAGCAAAATAAAGATTTATACATCTGCAGAATGTCTTAAAGACTGCCACAGGCTCCTGAAAGACCGCCACACTGAGCCAAGAGACAGCCACATGCCACACTATTTATGTAGCACAGAGATTTACAAACATGATATGGCCTGGGCATGTCAGTCTCTCTGCCCAGCATAGCTGTCTCTTGGCCCAGTGTGATGGTCTTTCAGCAGCCCCTGGCAGTCTTTCGGCCTGGTGTGGCCTCAGTGAGGCCTTCTGAGGTGATTCCAGAGCACTCTCCCAGCCTCGAGGTGAAGCCTGGCACAGTCTGGAGTCAAGGCCCAGTGTGGAATAGAGACTCAGTGCCAGAACGTACTTGGTTGGAAGGGCTGTTGTCCTGAACTTTTTATTTCTCTTTTTTCCAATTTCTTCCTGCGATCTGTCATGCTGGACTTTTTATTTCTTTATTTTTCTAATTGCTTTTTCCCTAAGAATGTGTGCTGTAGTGTCTGTACACAGGTACCTTGTAACTAAGATGGTGTTCTTAAGTGGCAGCTTGTTAACTTTTCACTGTACTCATTTGAGTGCATGTGACAATAGAGCTAATTCTATTCTATTCTACTGTAGAAACGTAGATAAATCAGGAAACGAATGACAGACAAGAGATGGGATTTTGACAGGTTAATGGGGATCTCATTCACCAGTCAGAGACCCAGCAGTACAATCTCATCAGCTCCAGGGAGGAAGCCTAATGTAATCAAGTGTCTTTCAGGTACAGAAGTGACCACTTCAGTCTTTCCCAATGAGGGTGGTTCTGGGCTGCCAAATGACCCACTGACCACTGAGAAATGTGGCACATTCCAAGGGCAGTGCCAATGATAGCAGGAGCAGTAGCTCCTGGCAACACTATCCTGAGCCAAGACCAGGTATTGGAGAGGGCTGAAACACAGGCGAGAGAATGAGTGAGAGTCGCTGGAGTGGATGGAGGTGGAAGGGTGGAGGGGCAGATGTCAGCAGGAGGGCTGCTTTCAGCCACAACCTCACTCCCTGATGCTGGACCCCTCAGTCATGTAGAGAACACTAGATAATGAGAGACACCCCCAACACATTCCCACTCCCCACCAACTGGATTATGTTGATCCCACATTGGCATCCTGCTGCTGTGGGTGGAAATCCTACCTCAGGCCCTTCCACATTCCGATTTCATCAGAGGGGACTTTCCTGTTGCCAGGATTAATGAGTCCAACTACTGCGGGTCCTGTCATGATAAGCAGCTAAAGGACCAGCCCAGGGTCTCTTTTCTCTCAGGAAAAGGAAACTGTACTGTAACTGGATAGAGATTTTTAAAACCATGATAAACACGGTTTGGCTAGGGCTTGTTGATCAACATTGGGTTGAATGTAGCCTTGATGTCAAGGGCTGTCACTCTCACCTCACCTCTGGAATTCAGCTCTTTTGTCCATGTTTGAACCAAGGCTGTAATGAGGTCAGGAGTTGAGTGGCCCTGGTGGAACCCAAACTGGGCGTCACTGAGCAGGTTATTGCTGAGCAGGTGCTGTTTGGTAGCACTGTTGATGATGCTTTCCATCATCTTACTTGATCGAGAGTAGGGGGTGCTGTAATTGGCTGACTTGGATTTGTCCTGCTTTCTGTGTCCATGACAAACCTGGGCAATTTTCCACATTGCCTGTTAGATGCCAGTGTTGTAACCGTTCTGGAACAGCCTGGCTAGGGGATCAGCAAGCTCCGAAACACAAATCGTCACGAGTATTGCCAGAAAGTTGTCAGGGCCCGTAACCTTTGCAGTATCCAGTGTCTCCAACCATTTATTAATATCACATGGAGTGAATCGATTTGGCTGAAGACAGGTACCTGTGATGCTGGGGTCCATTGGAGGAGGCAAGATGGATCATCTACTGGGCACTTCTGGCTGAAGATTGCTGCAAATGTTTCAGCCTTTTTTTTGAACTGATGTGTTGGGCTCCCCCATCATTGAGGATGGGGATATTTGTGAAGCTCCCTCCTCCAGTGAATTGTTTAATTGTCCACCACCATTCGCAACTGGATGTGGCAGGACTGCAGAGCTTAGATCCATTGTTTGTGGAATTGCTCGGCTCTATCTCTTGCTCTTGTGTTGTTTGCCATGCAACAGTAAGCCTGTGTTGTAGCAACACCAGGTTAACAACTCAGTTTTAGGAATGTTTGGCGCTGCTCCTGACATGCCCTCCTGCACTCTCCACTGAACTAAGGTTGATCCCCTGGCTTGATGGAAATGGTTAAGTGGGGAATATGCTGGGTCATGAGGTTGCAGAAGGTTATGTAGTACAATTCTGCTGCTGTCAATGGCCCACAATGCATCATGGATGCCCAGTTTTGAGTTGCTAGATCAGTTTGAAATCTGTCCCATTTAGCACAATGATAGTGCCACATGAGCTGGAGGGTACTCTCATTGTGAAGGCAGGATCCTGGCTCCACAAGGACTGTGCAGTGGTAATGCTTATCGATACTGTCATGGAGCATTGGTGTTTAATCACTTGTGTGGTGTGCTCAGAATCTCCTAGGAATTAGGTTAGTTAGGTCATTCATTCTTATAACTGTTTTAGACAGTGTTATTCCATCAGTACTGATGAAAGCAATCTAAGTGCTACATAATAATTTACCACCTGAGGGCAGCTGGGAGCAGAGATTGCCTCAGCTACTGACTGCAATGTTGGGAATTGATGAAGCTTTTGGAGAGGATTACCTGCAGATGTGGGACCAGGTGTGTCCGTTTCAGAACGCCGCAGGAATCCTGAGTCTGCACTTGCAGTAAGCATTAACTATTTGGCTCATTCTGCCCATTCTGTCCAATAAGGACAGTGCAGGGAGGTCTCCTGATGTTACTAGTCCAGTCGATGCTAGAGACTCAGCAGCTCCACCAAGAGGACATGGGCACACCTGAGGCAGGTAGCAGAGCAGGAGGACACCTCAACATGGACGTCCCCTCAGAGGGTAACAACTAATGAAATAATTCCAACGGGGAAAGCAGCAGCTTCCTTGGATAGAGGGGGAAACTCCTGCAGTTGGGTCACCAGGCCTTTGGAGAAACCTTTCTAGTCCTCTTTGGGGGAATGGAATCTACAGAACAGATGGAGTGCCCCATTGGAACTGCTTCCATGGAACTGAGGGACAGGCCCCACATGACAGGGGGCGGAGCTTTCCCATCAACAAAATTCCAGAAAAACTCTGCAAACTTGCCCCTATTTGGGGCCTTAACCATTTAAATTGTCTAACCGACCTTCAAGGAACGGTACATAATCCACTTCCAGGATTTTCCTAGAAGACCTTCACAATGGCAGGAATGTGTCAGAGGTGTCATCCTAGCAGAACTACACCTCCCCCCTCCATTCTCCCTGTTCTCCCACCATAACCACTTTCTCCACTATCGAGCAAAAAAAATTCAACTTAAGTCTGACTCTGTATCTCTCTCCACAGACGTGGCCAGACATGGTGAGCATTTCCAGTTTGTTTTTACTTCAGGGGCTATGCATTCTTTTTCACGACAAATTATTCTCCCTAAAACAAAGCTGTAATGTCAATTATCATAACCACAGTGAACGATTGGTTTACTGGGCGTTGCCTGACATACTTAAATCTTCATGTTACTGTGGCACAACCAATTCCTTCTTCCACGAAAAGCTACAGAAAGTCCAATGTTTTATTGTATTCTGAGAAAATCATTGCAGGATTGTTGTTTCCGCTGTTATGTCCCCAGCCAATGCTATTAACGGACAAATCACATGCCAGCTCGAAATTTGCTTGATAGAATATACTTTTATTTTTGGTTTTAATGAGGTGGCCTCTCACTGAAAGGTAAGCACAGTATAAGATTTGAGCTTTAACAATAAAACATAAGTTCATTACACAAAAGAAATGATGATAAAACAGAATAAACCAAACTATTTACATTTAAGAGATAGTAGGAACTGCCGATGATGGAGAATCTGAGATAACAAGATGTAGAGCTAAATGAACACAGCAGGCCAAGCAGCATCAGAGGAGCAGGAAAGCTGACGTTTTGCGTCTGGACCCTTCTTCATTTAATGCATGCTTAAAGATTTTGAAACACATGGTAAAAATGTAATCCCATTAATTCCAAAAACACTTCTTTACAGATCCCAAAAACATCCCTTTACAGTACTCACACCGGAAAGAATCTTCTTCTATATCATCCCAATAGATTTAAATTAAATGTGACTTCAACTCCTGGACTAGAGAATCTGATGGCTGGTTCCTGGAATCTTCATATACCTGTGTCTAAACTTTCTCCGCTTCAAGTAACCCTTTCAGAGTTTAACCCAGACATTTCCAGTCTGGAACTATTACAAAACTCCCTACTCGGATATTTAATCTGTCTTTACCTTTCTTAGGAGCAACTTTTACATGTCCATCTTCAACTAAGAATCCTGCAGAACTGCCCAAATGTACTTAATGTAAAACTGAAAAGTTTGTCTCCAAGCTATGAGTGTTTATCCCCAGCTAAAAGAGTCACAAATTCAGAATCTTGCATCAAAAAATGTGTACTACACTGTGTACTTTGTTCATTCATAGACTCTTCCAATATAAACAAAAAAACGCTTTAGTTCTTGGAGGCTATCACTTGCAAATTATTTTAAAAGAATTCACCAAGACTACAGATATACTTATAAATTAATTAGTAAACCCCCCTCAGATATACAGAAAACCCCCCACATGCCACTAGTTCTAAATTTAAAAATCCAAACACAAAAATAAATATTAAAATATATATTAGCAACATACCACAGCCCAGCGCAGAAGGAAAGTCCAGGCACAGATCATTTCTTTTGTGAAATGCTTTCTGAGAATAATTTTGAATCACTTATTTCAGTTTCTATCTGTGCTTCTGTTTTCTTGCAGAGTAACTTGAAACTTAAGCCCTAGTCCATTTTAAAACTTATGATTCATTGGGACTGCATTTGTTGTATAATTATTAATTGGTTTGCCTTCATTGTATATTCATTTGCACTGGGAATACAACAACATGGACTGAACAAATATATGATGAGAACTGCTACAGACTCCTTACAAAGGGTCAAAGTAGTTTATTCTGCAAGTTCTAACATGAAAACTTAAGACTCAAGTCATAGTCTCAATCCATTGCTTTGGTTGTGAATTGGCTGCCATAAGGATAGAAGAAAGTAGTGTAAGGATTTGCAACACAGGGATCTGAACCAGTCTGTGACCTAACAGATATGGATGCTGAATGCTCTGATTATCAGCAAAAATTTATTAAGATCAATTGGCATACATAAAATCAGCATTTAATAATGGCAGCAGTACAAAGCTGAACATTGCTCCTGTTTTGTCGATCATAATCAATCTTCTGGCATCCTTTCCATGCCAACGATATCAAAGATTTTGATCTTTTTATGCTTTTCAAGATACTAGTACCCTGCCATATTAGGTGATAACTTGTCTTGGCTAACGTGATTCAAATTTGTGTCATTATCCATGCATTGTTCCTTTCTCACTGCCAGCACATACACATCCATACTGTTTATTTTAACAGGTCTGCGCAAAATTACTCATCCAAAGGTAATTCACATTTCATTTTGCTGGCAAGGATAAAAGTACTGTAGCTTTGCATCTCTCTTGTTTTGGAAATGTTAACTGACATTTAACAATTAATATCTGTTGCACCCCACAATTCACACAACGTAATCCATTTCTGATTTTTCTGAAGAAGGGTCTCGACCCGAAATGTCAGCTTTCCTGCTCCTCTGATGCTGCTTGGCCTGCTGTGTTCATCCAGCTCTACACCTTGTAATCCATTTCATTGTACAGCAATCATAGTGAGCTCCAGACTCTTCGCAAAATAAAATGCATTGATAAGTATAGTTAAGAGTGAAATAATTCACTGTTACCTCCTTCCCAATGTAAACACACCAATCACAACAAGGATTGATGGAGCAATAATGTGGGCTTTCTATTTGAAGACAAGTGTGTATATACATGATCTTCTCTAAAAGCAAAGTATGGTATATCTGACTTCTATCACTGCTGCTTCAGAACACTTTAATGTAACAAAGCATTACTGAAAACAAATAATGCTGGAGATCTCATCGGGTCAGACAACAAGCATGGAGAGAGACAACACAGTGTGGAGCTGGAGGAACACAGCAGGTCAGGCAGCATCAGAGGAGCAGGCAAGTTGACGTTTCAGGTCAGGAGCCTTCTTCAGAAATGGGGAGGGGAAAGGGAGCTTGGAAATAAATAGAGAAAGGAGGGGTGGGGCTGGGGAAGGTAGGTGGGATGGTGATAGATGGATGCAGGTAAGGAGTGGTGGGGGTTGGTCAGTGGGATGGGAGGAGCAGATAGGTGGGACTGAAGATGGACAGGTTGTGTCAGGTCAAGGAGGCGGGAGGGAGGATGGGTGGTGCTGGGGGAGGGGAGGTGGGGTGGTGATCGGTGGACACAAGTAGAGAGTAGTAAGGATTAGTTGGTGGGCCTGACACAACCTGTCCATCTTCTCTCCCACTTTTGTCCAAATATATGCCTTCTGTGGACTTATCTATGCACATGAGCAATCCCAAATGTTTTGTCCAAATGTGTACCTTATCTGATAGAGCCAGCAGTTCCTGGTTTCCTGCAATTTTAATTCCTGGCAGATCTGACTAACTCAGCGTACTTCCATTCACAAAGCAGCCCATTGTTAGGCCTCTTATCAATTCCTGTCAGTTCCTGTTATCTTTAGCCTTATTAGGTAAATTTAACAAATGTCTTACCCACACAATTTAGCACGACATTGATCTACTTCCTTTCTGCAAGCTTCGCTACGTAAGAACTGCTGCAAACAATTAACAGCAGTACATTGGCATCGTGTAAGCAAGGCCAAACTGATCCCACATTTTACAGAGATTGCCCTCCATGTGCTGTTGGATGGGGGTTCACTGACAGATAGTCAGCCGTCTTTCTAGGTGATCGCATCAGGAGGCCAGCTCTCCAGACCCGGCATTGCAGCTCCGTGGCCACAATAAAAAGATGTGAGCCTTGTGCCACGAGAAGATCAATAACCATACTACCATAGGACGTAGGAACAGAAGCAGGCCATGCTGCCCACCCAGACCCCTCTACCATTTAATGAGACCACAGCTGATCTGATAATCCTCAACTCCACTTTCCTGCCTTTTCTCCAGAACCCTTGATTCCCTTACTGATTAAAAATCTGTCTGTCTTAGCCTTGAATATACCTAGTGGCCCAACTACTCCAATCCTCTGTGGTAAAAAATGCCACAAATTCACTACCCTCCGTGTGAAGAAATTCCTCCTCATCTCTCTTAAACCCTTATTCTGAGATTATGCCCTCTGGTCCTAGACTCTCCCACAAAAGGAAACAATGTTTCCATATCTATCTATCAGGTCCTCTAAGAATGTTGTATATTTCAATAAGGTCATCTCTCATTCTCCCAAACTCCAATGAGTATAGGCCCAAACTGACCTGCTACAGCAAATGGCACTATCTTCTGTCTGAACTCACACATAGGGCCATCATGCCCTCTGACTCTGCCACTGCATATGCATCTCACAAAGGCTGATAGGTCACAAGCCTCAGTATCCTATCCACTTGAGATCTCACACACACCTCATCTTCTCAAACTATGGACTCTTACTGGCCTCATTGCTTCCTACTCAATCAATGGGCACATCTCACCACCTTGCATGGTTATACATCATCATAAACTGCTCCTGCATCATTGCCATCACACTCAGGCCTCTTTTAATCTTATTGCAGGAAAAATTTGCCCACAAGCAGACCAAGAGATCCAAGACTGATGGAGCAGGGGGGAGGGGGTGATGGTGCAAATTCACCCCAAAGATTCATATGTATGTGTGTGTGTGTGTGTGTGTGTGCGTGCATGTCTGTGTGTGTGTGCGTGTGTGTATGTGTGTGTGTGTGTTTGTGTGCAAGTGAGAGTGTGCATGTCTGTGTGTGTGAGGGAGAAAGAGACTGACTGCGTGTGTGTGTATGCGTGCGCGTGTTTGAGAGACAGTCTGTGCATAAGAGAGGGGGTGTGTGTGTGTGTGTTTATGCGTGTGTGTGTGTGTGTGTGTGTGTAATGTGGTGGAGTCACATAGTGCAACATGAACCCAAGATCCCAGCTGATGTTGTCCTCATGGGTACCGAACTTCGCTATCAGCATCTGCTCAACATATTGGTGAAACCATGCAGATGCTATGACAACGGATGAATGGGCACCGCGCAATAATTGCCAGACAGGGATGTTTCCTCCCAGTCGGGGAACACTTGAGCAGTCAAGGACATTCAGCCTCCGATCTTCGGGTAAACATCATCCAAGTCAAACTTTGGAATAGATAACAATACAGAGTCACCTAGCAGAGGTTGATAGCCAAGTTGAGTATCCATGAGGACAGACTCAATTGGGATCTTGGGTTCATGTCGGACTACAGGTGACCCCAACACACTATGTACTCTCACACACGCACATACATGTGTGTGTAACACATCTATGGGATGATTTTGTATTTGCAGATACATTCTATTTTGTTCAAAAAGCACACAATTTATAGACAGCCAGTCAATGCAAACATTTTGCAAATCTTACTTTAGAAATAAAACCAGTCTGACTCCAAACAAAAACACAAACAGATTCTAAACAAGGCCTTCTCACACCTAAAATGCATTGTTTGACCTAAATGTCACCTCTTCTTTACACAAAAAAAACCTTTAGTTTTCTCAGGACAGCAACTTCAAAGGAATTCGGGGTTTTACATACACATATTAATCAATTAAAACCTTCTAACTGATTAAAGATTTAACAGCATCTTAGGTTTGTTTAGTACATCCTCATCAGTGGCATGACCCTTTCATCTTTTACTTATAAATTCTGTGTCTGATACTACCGCTCTCACTAACACCTGAAGAAGGAGTAAGACTCCGAAAGCTTGTGTTTTCAAATAAACCTGTTCGACTATAACCTGGTGTCGTGTGATTTCTGACCTTGTCCACCCCAGTCCAACACTGCCACCTCCACAACATGGCTTTTATGTCGCGGGAGGTGGTAGGATAGAAAGCTGCATATTCATTAGGTGAGAAGTGCAGTCAATGAGGCTGATAACAAGAAATAAACCCTTTAATAGGTATCTCGCTGCTGCCTACCTAGAGTTTCATCTTGACATCTAGAGTTGGAAAATATAGCGAGTTCCTCCTGACATCAAGAAAGGCTTCACTGGACTTCTGACACGGCTCTCCCAGGTGACTCAGACAGACCACACTGTTCAGAGCGCTCTAAGATTCTCTCAATGTTTCATGTCGTGTGAATCTTTCATCAGATCAGCTGAAAGATCACTTTAGCTGAAACGTTAACACTGATTCTGTCCACAGATACTACCTGACATGTTGAGTTTAGCAACAAATTTCTTTCCCTGGTACCTAGTCAACCTCTTTTGTTTCATTATTGATGGAGTATAGGGGAGCTCAGTAATCATACAATCCAGTTGAACACAATTGCACTTAGAAGTGTACTCCTTTTTTTAACAATGTGAATTACACAATCCAAGTTCCAGTGGAATAATAATAGCACAACTTTAAAACTGAAATTTGAACTATGTTGACACAACAGAAACAAAAGTATCGGAAAATTCATGCAAATATTTTCACCTTTCAAACCAAACTAGTTCATCTATCTTAGTAATTTCTATTCTTATCCCTTGACATTTGCAACAATAGTAAAGCCTTAGTGTTGTGTATCATAGCACATCCATCCTGCTGCAAAAACTGAAGAAAAATATATTCATTCTGTTTATCAAAATAAATAGGAGGAATCAAACCTGGAAAAATGAGTAAGAAAATTCAGAATGTGTGGGTGTCTTTGAATGACATACATCCATTTCTGAGGCCTCTCTGCAGGAAGGATAAAATATTTTTCCATTGTAAGCTTTTACATTGTAACTTCTTTTAATTCTGTGCTTTCACATAGATCATTGAACTCAAAGTAATATGAGATTAAAGCATTACATACCATTAAGAATACAGGTATGGCTTTTTAACAGACACTAAGTTAAATTTGTTTACTGAAGAAGGGTCTCGACCCGAAACGTCAGCTTTCCTGCTCCTCTGATGCTGCTTGGCCTGCTGTGTTCATCCAGCTCTACACCTTGTTATCTAAGTTAAATTTGCATGCTTTTGTCCAGTTCCATTCTATTTCACATCAATCTTGTTGCTATTCTCTCCAATTTTGTGAACGCAGCCCAGTCCATTATCGAAACCAGCCTTCCACCCATTGACTACGTCTACACTTGCCACTGCCTTGGGAAAGCCGCCAACATAATCAAACCCTTTCCACTCCAGTTATACTCAGGCAGAAGACACAAAAGTTTGAAAACACGTACCAACAGATCTCCCTCACTGTTATCAGACTAATGAATGGACCTCTCATATTTTAGAGTTGATCTTTCTCTGCACCTTCTCTGTAGCTGTAACACTACATTCTGCATTCCATTCTATTATCCTGATGTACTTATGCAAGGTATGGTTTGTCTGATTAGCATGCATAACAATACTTTTCACTGTATCTCAGCTCATGTGACAATAATAAATTAAATCAACTTAAATCAAAACATAGCTTCATCTCATCTCATGTAAGTGCCTTTATCTCTTTGATGCCTTTGATGGGTTTGATAAGGTTCTCACATTCACCAAAGGTTTTCTCTCTCAAGCGGGATGTTGGTCAGATTTGTTACCCAAGACTCAAAACCTCTTCCACTGTAGCTCAGTCCCATGTGGCAATAATAGCGCCAAATCAAATCAATAATTTGTAGTGCTAATGAGTGTTGAGTTAAATGTCCCGTGATTGTTAGCAATATTCTTCTTATATCTGAGAAATGTTATACTCTGTCATATGCTGGTGAATGTATGAAGAAGATCAATATTCATAAAACCCCTACAGTGTGCAAGTAGGCCATTCAGCCCATCAAGTCCACAATGTCTCTCCGAAGAGCATTCCACGAAGACCCACCCCCTTACCCCATCCATGCAACCCTGCATACTTCATGACTAATCCACCTAGCCTGGACACTATGCGCAATTTAGCACAGTCAATCCACCTAACCTGCACATCTTTGGACTGTGGAAAGAAACTGGAGCACCCAGAGCAAACCCACGCAGACACAGGGAGAATGTGCAAACTCCACATCTGAGGGTGGAATTGAACCCGAGTCCCTGGTGCTGTGAGGCAGCAGTGCCAACCACTGAGCCACTGGGCCGCCCCAAACATTTTTACTTTTGCAAAGGAGATTATGAATAATTTACCTTGACAGAATGGAGTCCAGGGGTCAAGTGACCTTGTGGTTCTTCACGCACAGGAACTATCGTGTGTCTCTGGGAAGTCACTGAAATGAAACCAATCTTTCAGGAGACCTCCGTTAAGAAAACATTAGAATTCAACAGATCATGAATGAAATTGACAGTTACTATTTTCTGGGTGTTTGCTGAAACTAGGAGACAACAGTTGCACAAGATTTGCTACCTACAAACGTAAAATCTCATTTCGAGGGGTAGAATGGAAATTACTTTATCATAAGAAGATATGAATGGCCTTCCATTGGCTGACAATGTCTTACGTCTTCAAGTTATTTGTGCAGGTAATTGGAATACTGACTCTGTGGTCACATGACAGAAACTGTTACAAAATAAAAGAAATTACTTCACACATGGGACATGGCAGGTCACTGGCTAGGCTGGCATTTATTACACATCCCTAGTTGCCCTTGGGAAGGTGGTGGTGAGCTGCCTTCTTGAACCGCTGCAGTCCATGCGCTGTAGATTGACCCGCTGTGCTGTTAGGGAGGAAGCTCCAGGATTTTGATCCAGCAACAACACATGGCAATACATTTCCAAGTACAGACGGTACATAAAGATGGTTAATCTACAAGAGCAGCTGAGAAAAATCAGCCTGGGAAATGAAACTCGCAGGGAAGTATCTTGTCCTGCAAAAAAAAAAGGAACTGACCTAGAAAAGCCACCATCTGAAGTGCATGCTACACCTTTAGGAATCATATTTTCTTGTGTGCCTGAATGAAGAACAGGCATTTGTTGTCATTACATTTTGGATGTCATTAAAATAAATATTTATTACCTTCTTTTGACTCCAGCTTAAAAGAGAGCTTGTATTGTGTCTGTTCTTAAAGTCGTAGCACTCATGGAGATTTATTCAAAATACCTTTTATTGTGGTCAATCAACTGAGAGGGGAAGGAGAAAATTAACCCACATCTCTCTCCTATCCATAACACGTAGCAAATAGGACACTGCTTTACTATCAGCTTTGAACAGACCTCTGCAACTTGATTGCATGGCTCTGTGCAACAGGCAGCAGGGACAGTAGTATGCAAGTAAAGGCTGGTTATTAAAGGAGGAAAAGAGAGTGAAACAGGCAAAGAGAAATTGTGAATCAGTGGTTGTTAATATGCTCCTTTATGAACAATAGTCAAGGTTTACAGAAGAAGCACTTGACACCTGAGTTGAGGTAAGGACATTTGACACCAGTATTACTACTAAAAAAGTTGCATCAAGAACCATCCTAGGGTTGGGTTAAGCCTATGAACATATCTAAATTTGAATTCTTCCTGGATATTGTAGATCTGAATTTCTGGGCTAGTTTGGAAGTTAATTACTTCGGGCCTGAAATTATATATGTTCATTGTCTCAGTTTGGCTTGATTTGAGATAACAAGGTGTAGAGCTGGATGAACACAGCAGGCCAAGCAGCGTCAGAGGAGCAGGAAGGCTGACGTTTCGGGTCTAGACCCTTCTTCAGAAATGGGGGAGGGGAAGGGGATTCTGAAATAAATAGGGAGAGAGGGGG
>NC_063349.1:14971904-15017131 GCF_021869965.1 Rhincodon typus
CACTCACACACATATACTCCCTCACACTCACATGCACACTCTCTCAAGCACATACTTGGGGGCGCACACCCACCCACCCACATACCCACCCACCCACACACACACTCTCCCTCTCTCACACACACACACACACACACATATACTCCCTCACACTCACATGCACTCTCTCTCAAACACACACATGGGTGCGCACACCCAGCCACACACACACAGACACTCTCTCTCTCTCCCCCCCACACAAGCACACAGACACACACGCGCACACATACATATAAATCTATTGGGTGAATTTGCACTTGCAGATTTGTATTTACAGATACATTCTATTTTGTTCAAAAAGCACACAATTTGCAGACACAGTCAATCAATGGGACATTTTATAAATTCCTGCTTTAGAAACAAAACCAGTATGACTCCAAGTTAAAATACAGACAGATTCTAAACAAGGCTTCACACCTAAAATGCATTTTCTAACCTGACATGTCACCTCTTGTATACACTAACAAAACCTGTAGTTATTTCGGGGCTTGAAAGGAATTCTGGGATTTGCATTTTAATGAATTGAAACCTGCATCTCCTTTCTAACTGATTAAAGATTTAACAGGAGGGAGTCAGCCAGCCATTTTAAGTTTATTCAATACATTCGTATCAGTTATATGATCCTTTGACCTTTTACTTATAAATTCTGCGTCCTGATCCCCCTCTGACTGCACCTGATGAAGGGCCAATGCTCGGAAAGCCAGTGTTCACAAATAAACCTGTTGGACTATAACCTGGTGTCATGTGATTTTTAACATTTATTTTCCAACCCAGTCCAATATCGGCACCTCCACATTGTGTCAGCAGTCCTTGTGGTTTTTGCCTCTTAGTTATGTCTGCAGTTCTTGGGGAGGTGCATCTCTCCAATCCATTGACACATTGCTAGACCGCATGACTGATCTAACAACAGTATTTCCCATAATTCCTCTACTATGGCATCTTTTACATTATTCCCACTCTATTATGGTACAAAGTACATCTAATAATAATCTAAAATAGGTTTTAATAATATGAAATGTTAATAATCTCATAACTCCACTTTGTCACAAAGTTCCCCTGATCAAAGCCTTGTATTTGATTTCTGGTTAATCTGTTTATTCCTAACAGATGTATAGTTTGGGGAGGTGATGGATATTGGTATTCTCACTGAACCAGTAATCCAGAGACCCAGGAAATATTCTTTGTGTGACACTATAATCTTGTAGTCATTGAATGCAAAAAAGGGACAGAATTTCCAAAATCTCTTTTCTTTACACTTTTCACCTCTTAAACCAAATTTCAGTTTCTGATGAAGGGCCACTGGTCTCGAAACGTTAACTTTGCTTTCTTCCCACAGATGCTGCCAGACCTGCCGAGTTTCACCAGCAGTTTCTGTTTCTGTTTCAGTTTTTGATGTTTACTGCAGAACCACATATGAAAAAGTTCAGTAGCATGTCGTTAAGTGAAAGTGAAATGGTTTACACTTTCCAAATTGGATTTCCGCCAAACAGGACTTTTCTTATGAAACAAACTGTTTAGTGATTTTTGTCCAGCTACAATATTTTTAAAGCAAATGTAACACCCAAACCAACAACAATAATTCAGATATAATTCAGATTTCAACTATTTCCAATTCTCACCATACGATCTTAAGTTAAAATGAATACAATGAACAGTCACATTCATACTTTCGTAATTCTAAGCAAGTGAGAAATATTGATTCCTGTAATTGGGCATAAGAGGAGGCCATTCGATACTGCCATCCTACTCTGCTATTCTAGAGATCTTTAAGAATTACTTTAAATTAGATTATCTCTCATTCTTCAAAACTCTAAAGTGTGTAGGTCTATTCTCCTTAATCTCTCCTTATAGGACAGTGTCATTGCACTCCCTCTATATGGCAAGTTTATTCCTTCTTTTGTAAGGGGACCAAAAACTGTACACATTAATTAAGTTATTAGTCATGTCAGAAATTTATATAATTGCGGTGAGATATCTTTGCTCCTGCACTCAAATCATCTTGCTTGCTGCACATTCATGTTAGTCGTTGATAACTTTTGAATAAGGTCACTTCAGTCCCTTTGGATATCAACACCACCCAACCTGTCACCTTTAAGAAATACTCTGCATTCTTGTTGCTCCTACTAAAGTAAATAACTTCACACTTAACAACATTGTATTCCATCGACTATGCTCCTGCCCATATTTTCAACTTGTCCTAATTCTCTTGATGTCCTTTTGTATCATCCCCACAAATTACATTCCCAAATAGTTTTGTGTCATCCACAAACTTAGAGATATTACATCTGGTCCCCATACCTGAATCATTGATGTAGATTGTAATGGGTTGTGAAATCAAAATGCTACATGGCCTTGTTACATTCCAATTTCCAAACGCAATAAACACATAGTTTGAATCAATTCACAATCAAAGCACAACAGAATTTTCCCACAAAATAAACATGTGTATTGGGAGATCAAGTAGCGAACACATACTTTCAACATTAACGGCTAGAGGAGAAAGAGTACATGACTTTTATAGAACATAGAACATAGAACATTACAGCACAGTACAGGCCCTTCGGCCCTCGATGTTGCGCCGACCTGTGAAACCAATCTGAAGCCCATCTAACCGAAACTATTCCATTATCATCCATATGTTTATCCAATGACCATTTAAATGCCCTTAAAGTTGGCGAGTCTACTATTTTTGCAGGCAGGGCATTCCACGCCCTTACTATTCTCTGAGTAAAGAACCTACCTCTGACATCTTTCCTATATCTATCATCCCTCAATTTAAAGCTATGTCCCCTCGTGCTAGCCATCACCATCCGAGGAAAAAGGCTCCCACTGTCCACCCTATCTAATCCTCTGATCATCTTGTATGTCTCTATCAAGTCACCTCTTAACCTTCTTCTCTCTAATGAAAACAGCCTCAAGACCCTCAGCCTTTCCTCATAAGACCTTCCCTCCATACCAGGCAACATCCTGGTAAATCTCCTCTGCACCCTTTCCAATGCTTCCACATCCTTCCTATAATGCGGTGACCAGAACTGTACGCAATACTCCAAGTGCGGCCGCACCAGAGTTTTGTACAGCTGCAACATGACCTCATGGCTCCGAAACTCAATCCCTCTACCAATAAAACCTAACATACTGTATGCCTTCTTAACAACGCTATCAACCTGGGTGGCAACTTTCAGTGATCTATGCACATGGACACCGAGATCTTTCTGCTCATCCACACTACCATATATCTTACCAATAGCCCAGTACTCTGTATTCCTGTTACTCCTTCCAAAGTGAATCACCTCACACTTTTCCGCATTAAACTCCATTTGCCACCTCTCAGCCCAGCTCTGCAGCTTATCTATGTCCCTCTGTAACCTGCAACATCCTTCCGCACTATCCACAACTCCACCAACTTTGGTGTCATCTGCAAATTTACTAACCCATCCTTCTACGCCCTCATCCAGGTCATTTATAAAAATGACAAACAGCAGTGGCCCCAAAACAGATCCTTGAGGTACACCACTAGTAACTGAACTCCAGGATGAACATTTCCCATCAACCACCACCCTCTGTCTTCTTACAGCTAGCCAATTTCTGATCCAAACCGCTAAATCACCCTCAATCCCATGCCTCCGTATTTTCTGCAATAGCCTACCATGGGGAACCTTATCAAACGCTTTACTGAAATCCATATACACCACATCAACCGCTTTACCCTCATCCACCTGTTTGGTCACCTTCTCAAAGAACTCGATAAGGTTTGTGAGGCACAACCTACCCTTCACAAAACCGTGTTGACTATCCCGAATCAAATTATTCCTTTCTAGACAATTATAAATCCTATCTCTTATAATCCTTTCCAACATTTTACCCACAACCGAAGTAAGGCTCACTGGTCTATAATTTTAGCTCCGCATTAAAGAACGCAAACATGTACAAATATGAAGTCTTTCAGTCACTCAAATAATCAAAACAAAATCCAGCTGTCATTCCCTTAAAACAGAACATGACACTATGCTTTTTTCACAGCAGTTTTAACTGCTCTGTGCTTTTAACTCATCTCTTTTCCTCCTAACCATTGTTCTTTCTCATGCACAATTTTTCTTTTTCTCACAACAGAAGCATTTACCATCAATCTAAGTGATAATTTCCATACATATAAGGTGTTTTCTATGTCTGTTAAACATCTCTCCTGTGTGTTTGGTTTGGTTCCTAGGCTTTCTGTTGTTTTGCTAAACATGAATTCCCCCTCTATTTTCTGATGAAGGGTCTAGGCCCGAAACGTCAGCCTTCCTGCTCCTATGATGCTGCTTGGCCTGCTGTGTTCATCCAGCTCTACACCTTGTTATCTCAGATTCTCCAGCATCTGCAGTTCCTACTATCTCTGATACAATTCCCCCTCTATTGATGTTTTATTTAGTTCATAGTTTCCTGATTACAACTGTGTTCACACTTAGGTTAGAGACTTGCTGCAAAGTAACGTATGTGCTAGACAAATGTCAGGCAATGATTATCTCCAATAAGAGGCAATCTAACCATTGCTTCTTAATTTTAAATAACAGTACATCACCGAATCCCCCACAATCAACATCCTGGGAGTTGCCATTGACGAGAAACTGAACAGGACTGGCCATATAAACACAGTAGGTACAAGTGCAGGTCTGAGGCTAGGAATACTGCAGGGACTAACTCACCTCCTGACTCCCCAAAACCTGTTAACCATCTACAGGACACAAGTTAAGAGTGTGATGAAACACTCCCCACTTGCAGTGCCAATGACACTCAAGAAACTCGACACTATCCAGGATAAAGCAGCCTGCTTGATTGACTCCACATCTGCAAATACCCACCCCTCCCAGCACCTACACTTAGTAGCAGCAGTGTGTACTATCTACAAGATCAGCAAAGATCCTTGGACAGCACCTTCCAAATTTCACAGCCAATTCCATCTAGAAGGACAAGGGCAGCAGATACATGGGAGTATCACGACCCACAGGTTCCCCTCCAAGCCACTCACCATGGTGACTTGTCAATAATATTGCCATTTCCTCAATGTTGTTGAGTCAAAATCCTGGAATTCCCTCCCTAAGGGCATTATGGATCTATCTACAGCATGTGGACTACAGCGGTTCAAGAAAGCAGCTCACTACCAGCTTTGCAAGGCCAAGTAGGGACAGGCAATAAACATTGGCCCAGCCAGTGACACCTACGTCCCAAGAATGAATAAAAACGGTTGTACATTGGTTGCACAGCTCCAAAACTGAACCTCACAGGTTCAGTTGCACTATAACCCGATCTTTTTGATTAACGGACTCTCGCAGCCAGTTAAAACAGCAAAGCAATTGAACAAATGGATCCAAGAACAAAAACAAAGTTGCTGGAAAAGCTCAGCAGGTCTGGCAGCATCTGTGAAGGAGAAAACAGAGTTAACGTTTCAGGTCTGGTGACCCTTCCTCAGAACCGGGGAGTCACCGGACCTGAAAAGTTAACTCTGTTTTTTCCTTCACAGATGCTGCCAGACCTGCTGAGCTTTTCCAGCAACTTTGTTTTTGTTCTTGGATCCATTTGTTCAATTGCTCTGCTTGTTGATCTTTCTGATTACTAATCTCATTTCTCTGAATGCTAAACACTGCAAGCAACAAGAGAGATAACAAGGTGTAGAGCTGGATGAACACAGCAGGCCAAGCAGCATCAGAAGAGCAGGAAGGCTGACATTTCGGGTCTGGACCCTTCTTCAGAAAATCATTTTGGTTTGGGGAGTTTCAGGTTCCTGATTATTATGGAAGTAAACTGACAAAATGTTCAATCATGGGAATTCTTTCATGAGATAAATCAAATTTATTAAATTTATTGGCAATCACTTGCAACAAGTTCAGACAGTGATTTACAGTCTAACATGAGCCACATTCTCCTTATATTACATCCGGGCAGTGATTGCACAATGACTTCTTGCAAGTTTTGTCCTTGGTTTTTTCCCTGTGTTTGTCTCTTGTCTTGTGACTTCTAGTTTTCTCCACTGTGCTGCCCACCTTGGGAGAGCCCCCAGGCTCTTTCCATGCCCTCAGTCACAATTCGTGTAAGAAACTCCAGCCTCTCTTAGTCATGTAGCGAGTCAGGCCTAATGTTCACATACTCCATTTGCACCTCACACACCTTCCAATGATAGCAATCAAATAGGTTTGTTTTTACTCTTATCTCACAGCTGCCATGGATTTTTATTGCAAAACAAGTTCCCCCATACAATATACAAAGATAATATAAATTACAAACTTTGGTAAAAGTTATTAAAGAATTAAGGATGGAATTCACATCTGTGAGAGCATCAACTGGAGCACTAACTGTTCTTAGAAAAAGATTTTATAAACCTTATTTCTAGTTGGGAATCCAATGTTTAAATCCAAGTATTGTTAACATTAAAATTTTAATATCCAATTATTAAGACAAGATTTATGTTAACTCACCAGGTTATATGAAGAGCATTGTTAGTGAAATACTACCAGTTAAGAGGAGGATCACTATCATTTAAGTGTAATAGCCATATCTTTACTGAATCTGAAGGCACAATATAAACATCCACTATATATGTTATTCCTTAGATTTCTTTCCAATTGTTGTACCCCGATTCAAAGCAAGTTTGGTGCGTAAGTAATATTCATTTCACTTTAATGTCTAAGTATATTTATATTTACACTTATGTTGGTAATTTTTTTCATAAGTATGCTGACTGTGATTTTGAGACAAATTAGTTATGATTCAGCTGGCTACAGTTCTAGGCTTAGTCAGTCTGTCATAATACAGTTGACTGAAGAAGTTAACTCAGAAAACCGTCTTATCAAGAATTACCATTCACTAAATTCCCATGAGTTTAAAAAATATGGTTTGCGTACTGAATGCTTGGAAAGCTGAGATAAGCATTTACTTAAGGGTCTCAGTATTAGAAAAATTAAATCTTTTAACCTTTTAAGCCCTTGCAGGTCTTTTAACCTCTTAAGGCCAGATTCCTTTACAAAATAATCTGTATATATAAGTACATTTGATGTTGCAACATATTTCGAGGTGCTTCCCATGAAGATTATCAGACAAGTTTTGACAGTTGTGGAAGGGAATAAGAGAGCAGATGATCAAAATATTGTAATAGGTAGATTTTCAGGAGCATAGAGGCAGAGAGACAGGAAGGCAGAAAAGTGGAAAGATTTAGGAGCAGAATTTCGGAACTTGTGGCTCTGTCAACAATGGCACTTTAGTTATCACACCATGTACATTTCTTACCAAATTACATAGTTACTGACGATTGTGAATAGCCTCAAACATCTTGATTCTGGTAGGGAACGGTGGATTCACACAGCACCTGAAATAATGGAGATGGTACATGTACCAACCTACAGGGCAACCAAATTCAAATTATTTGGGGGCAAAATTTGTCAACTTTGCTTTGCCCAGAGGATCGCAAGATCATTGTTAAAGGGGGTTCTTGCCGAGACAAAACTACAGTTTCAGTGCCAGCGGTTAAGATGAGCTTTAGCAGTTAAAGTAGACCAGGAAATTAAATTTGAACTCTTAAAGCTGTTGAGGAGTTTATATACTTATACTAAACTTAACTTTGCTAAATTAAGGTACTAAAGGACCAATCCCAACAAAGCGAGAAAGGAAGACTTGAAGTCTGAGACCCACTGGGCAGACAGACTATCTTTTGTATCAGAACAAACCTCAGCTGTTGGTTTATTAAATAATTACTTTTGTAGCCCAACAATATTTAATTTGCATTTTAGTTACTCTGTTTCTTTTTATCAATACAGTCATTCTCCAGCATAAATTTTCTGAATTCTAGGTTTTATGTTAAGTTCAAAAATAATAAATTCCAACACTCCTCTCCCTCCAATTAAATCGAACTTGCTTCTACCTCTCCAAACAAGCTACAGGTGATATTCCATCATTCTATCTTGCACCAAGCTGGTACTTTTCCCTTTCCCAGACCCAGTATCACTTGTCCAATTTAATTATTAATGGTTTTCATGATTCTTCTTTTAACTGTGATTTAGTTAGAGCTAGAAATCTCTGTCCATAATGCTGCTTCTACCTTACCTCCTCTACACTCAAAGCAGCACTTACAACCTCCCTTCTCTTTTCCCCCAGCAAAACAGTTCGCAGATTCTTACGCTCTGTCAGAAATGTAAATTTTAGCTTCTGGCAAATATAATCCCAAAAATATAATCCCTACAGTGTAGAAGCAAGCCATTTGCCCATTGAATCCACATCAACACTTCAAAGAACATCCCACCCAGACCCACTCCCAATCCCTATAACCCTGCATTCCCCATGGCTAACCCACCTAGCCTGCACATCCCTGGACACTATGGGCAATTTAGCATGATCAAGCTACCTGACCTGTACAGATTAGGATTGTGGGAGGAAACCGACACAGACACAGGGAGAACGTACAAACTCCACATGGATTGTCGCTGGAGGGTGGAGGTGAACCCAGATGCCTAGCGTTGTGGGGCAGCAGTGCTAACCACTGAGCCACCGTACCTTCTGTCTTGGATCACAGCATGTATCCAAGTGGTTCATCTGAATTCAGTTAAATATACTTAAGAGAAGACTGGACAACAGCAATTTGCTTAAATTTGGGTGTTTATTAAGTAGTAATATAGAGTAATAAAATGGAAATTAAAGAAAAAAACACAAAATCTCACACCCTTCTGCCCGTCAGAGACCCCTCGATTGAGGGCTGGTCTGGAGGCTTAGGTTTGTTCCTGGCACTGTTCATGATTCCGGTCCAAGGCGAAGTCCAACTCTTGGAAAGAAACTCTCTCACTCTCTTATACAGTGTAACAAACAGCCAACACAGAGAAAGCAGATACAGAAGACAAAACTGCTGGCTAGTACAGAAAACAGCTACAGAAAAACATGCTGCTGGTGCCATCTTCAGCCCGTAAAAGATTGTTCACAGGACTCGTTCAAGGTCATGCAGCTGCTGACGATCCTGATTAACTTTCCCAGCCTATCTTCCCATCCTATAAACTGCCCTTGCTTTGTTTTAGACACTTGGCATCTTGCTCCTGAATGATTAAGTATAAAGAAAATAATGACACAGCTCTAAAATATACCCTTTCTATATACAGTTTGTGATACAAACATATGAAAATAAAGATCTTTGTTTTTCTATTGAGGTATGGCGATTTTAACACACATCAGCCAATCCTTGTGATTTTGTTTATAAATTTATTTTAGAGCATGCTGGTAGTTTTATAATATTCACTACATAAATCAGGACACGTTCGTCTTCTGTCTCGTTCTAAGGGTACTTTACATCACTTTCCCAAAAGACCAGTCAGTAAGGATAGCACATTGTTAGCCTCCGAGTGCAGCAGCTAATTCCACTGGACTTGTAAACCTGGAGTTAGGACTTCACAGCTTGCCAAGTTGCAGTTGTGAAGCAAAATTGAATAAATGTTGAAATATGTGGACTGGCAACGTAGAAAAGGAGAAAAGGAGAAAAGATCATGGACATTGCTGATTTGTTGTGTAAACGAATATCAAAGATTGACAAATGTCAAACAAAGGGAACCTGTGATGTCTATCTGGTCAGATTCACTCCCATATTCAAGCCATTTCTGAAGAAGTGTCCCGACTCGAAACATCAGCTTTCCTGCTCCTCTGAAGCTGCCTGGCCTGCTGTGTTCCTCCAGCTCCACACTTATGTCTGACTCCAGCATCAGCAGTTCTTACTTTATCTTCAAGCCACTGACCTTTCATTTACCATTAAAGCTGAAAGAAAACCATCATATTGATGGCATAAAACATTGCCAATGTTATTGATGTCCTAAGATCAAGAAAAAAAACTCAAGTTCTCAAGGTGCATCCTTGGCCTATGATAATGATATTACAGTTAAGTGATCCAACAAATGAACTCTCTTCACAGAAACTGTTATGGCCCATACTCAGACCAAAGTGCCTTATATTTCAATTTGTGTGGAATTTGTTGTTGAATTTTAGATGTCTTCATTTAAGTAAATTTCTTTAAATGTGAAAACTATTCAGTTTAATTCTTCAGACAACATATCAGTAATCTTGAGGTAATGCAAAAAAAAACACCTATCCCAGGTTTTTATCAGCCTAGTGAAAATAAATATACTGGAGAAAATAAATAATACTTGGTCATTTATTACCAGCATGAAGGACTGAATTGCAGGGCAAAACATTAATTATCATTCATTAGGAATCATTCTCAAGCACATTTCTTTTACAATCAAGATATATGATATTAAAAAATTGATTTTGAAGATATCAAATTAATCAAGATACAAATAAATTAAATAAATATGCTTTAGTCATGGAGTAATTTATGGTACTGAAAAGATACCATATTTGAACTAAAAATGATCTGATGACAATCAGTTTTCTACATACACAGAACTTAGAAATCAGCTTTTAACTTTTAAAAAAGTCATGTATTTTGAGCTTGCAACAAGAGGTTGCATTTAATTGAATCTCTGTGGCAGATAGTGTCAGGAAACAAGCTGAATGTTGTTTCCTTGTGTGCTTTACAGCTATCTCTAATATTTAAGTAACTTGGCTTATTTTGATTTTAATTTCCTCTTTTTGTGTAATAAACTTTTGTTCTGTTGAGTCTGCAGGCTCACGTGAATATGTCCCATGATTCACTACTACTTACGAAGTAAACAAAAATAAAATGACCTACTAAGCTAGGTTTCATTCTAGGATCTGACTTGTCCAGATGTACCATCAACTGAGATCATAAAACGTGGAGGTTCTTGACCAGGATTTCGTTCAATTTAAGAGGGGTGTGTCTCTTTTAGAATAAACTGCTACATGGAGATTTTGGGCATAACACAACAGTGTTGTGAAGTTTATCACACAGATTGAATTTTCAAAATGGCTTTGAATGCTATGACCTTTCTGGTAGTAGTAGTAGGGTCAGCAGGTAAATAGAAGAAACAAATAAAAGAGCAAAAAAAGCAAGGTGATATAGGGATGCCGTGAGCAGCCAGATAAGCTCAAAGTGAGTGAATGCTGAGAGAGAAAAAGAGCAGTCCTGAGATGCAACCTGGTCCAGTCCGTAAGCTGGGCACCTGCCTGTGCGTGTAAAGTGTCCTTACTGCAGCTTTGCAAAACTAGTTGCTAGTGCACACAAGGTGCAGCTTCACAACGCCAAAGCATACTGTAAGTATGGCAACATGCTGTAATAATGTTGAGACGCTAGCAAGTGTCTGATGCCAAGATCTGTGGCCGTAATGTGCGAGTTGTCACTGCCGTGGAGTGTGCCCTGAGATGCTGGCACGGGTATCCAAGATCAAGTTACTTAGGAGCAAGCTGGAGTTACCATGTACATGCACAGATGTCCATATTGAGGACTCTCCATGTTTAGTTTATTCATATTTGGTGGTATGATAGAAGGATGCTTATCAATGAGGCGAGATCTGCTGTTAATTTGACTAACAATAAGTGATATTCTCTCAATAGGCAACTCGCCACTACCTAGTGAGACTCTTATTCTAATGATATCTGCAACTGTTAGAAAATGCTACTAATTGCTCCTGACTCGAGACAGACCTGGCTCAACTTCACACGTCATTCTCCCAGATTTCTTGCCGTAGCCCATGTCATTCAGGTCTTTTTAAGATTCCTCCCACTAAGTTCATGATGGACAATGGCATTAGTGAATAGGGCCATTGTAGCTGACGTTCACTTGTCATGCTGGTGTCAAAACCACAGATCACAAAACGTCTGCATTAATTATCACAAATTCAACAGTCACTAAAACACTTATCCTATTCCAAGCTTGGAGGACAGTATTGAAAGAACTTAACGTTGATTTTTGTTACAAAAATCAATTTGCCAGAAGGATACTGGCAAGTTCCAGTAACTGAGAGAGCCAAAGAAATATCAACTTTTGTAACACTAGGTGGATTATATCAATGTAAAGACATACCATTTGTAATGAAAAATGCATGAGCAATTTTACAGTGATTAATTAACAAAGTCAGTGAAGAATTGTATAACAGCATTGTCTACATTGCTGACTCAGTTGTGTTTAGCCAATCTGAGAAGAACATTTCCAATACTTGATGTAGCTGTTTGTTCAGCTACAAGGAACCAATTGTTCTAAATCCAACTAAAAGTGATATTGTTCAAACAAGAGTGACTCATTTTGGCCACACTAATTTGGGGAAAGGCCAAGTAGCTCCTAGAGAAGTGAAAGGACCATTTTTGATTGTCCCATGTCTAAACCACAATGCAAAATTCTGTGATACATTGGGAAAGTAGATTTTACCAGACGTGTCCTGAAGTTAGGCAGAGTAGTGGCTGCTTTAACTTGTATTTTAAAAAAGGACAAGAAATTTGAATACAAAGGATGCCAGTGCCTTTGACAACTTGAAAATTTGCTGACAACCATGCCAGTTCTAGAAGTACGGAAATCTGAGGAGACGTTATCACTAGCTGTTGATACCAGCAACACTAATATGGCTGACATTTTACTACCATGTGACCACATAGGGTTCAACGTGCCTGCCAGTTATTTTTCAAAGAAACTGGATGCTTGCCATCTGAAATATTCAATGATGAAGAAAATGATACCGAGTCTTGTGATAGATCTAGATCATTTTGTTATTTACATATAAAACTCTTCTTTAGGCACAGTTCCTTAGTAACCTGTTATTCATAAGGACACAAGCCTTGACATTTTTTCCAAGAAACTTTGGGACAAGAAATTATAATTTTTGGTAAGGTTTAAATACTCCAGCTACATAATTTAAAATAAATCATCCATATGCTTGGAAGAGACAATGTAAAGAAAATTGAATGGTGTGAGTCAAATAGATGTGTGTAGAATAAGGCTATGATACTCATTGTATATTTAATGTAAATATTATTACTGCTGTTTAACAAAGATATAGTGTTGCAAAGACTGTATCTTTCTACTTCAAACTATATTTGATTAGGACTGAAATATGAAAAGAATTATTTTAAAACCAAGGATTGTGGAAAGAATTGCTGCACTTTTGAAAGCAAATTACCAAAACTCATTATGTTTAATCTTTCATCGCTACTTTGTTCAACTAGTGGGACAGGCTAGTTTCAAACAGACTGCCATCGGAAAATAACTGATTAGCTTGTGGAGTGGTGACCCATTAGGTCATGTAACTAGCTCCTAGGTACCTGAGCAGCTTGTGTGTCCAAAGACTTCTGGTCATCTGGAAAAGGAGTTGAGTCTCTGTCCCTCTGCAGTAGAAAATACTTGGAACTAGAAGAAAGCCAATTATGTTTCCTCACCAGCTGTTGTAAGCTTTTATTTTGAAAGAACCGATAAGGCAATGATTCCATTATTTCTAAATCAGTTGTTCTGTGCATCATAGAAGGAAGTGAAAAGTACTTTGAGAACAAAAGATTGAAGAATAACAAGTCCTAGAAAGCAAAAAGGATCATCACAGAGAACGCTCTTGACAGGGACCATTGAATTACCTTCCCAGTTCTGC
Source organism: Rhincodon typus (assembly GCF_021869965.1). Lineage (NCBI taxonomy): Eukaryota > Metazoa > Chordata > Chondrichthyes > Orectolobiformes > Rhincodontidae > Rhincodon > Rhincodon typus. The sequence continues at coordinate 14,985,434 of NC_063349.1, forward strand.
CCTCCATCCATAATACCAATATTTGCTGTCTGTCTATATGGCTGTAGGGTGAGTTTTATTAAAGGGGTTAGAGTATTACTCAGTGGAGTTACAGTTAACTGTTTGTAGCTGTTTACCTGTAGCTAGAGTCTATTTGTAGTAGTAATTCTTGTTACAAATGGATCCTGATCAAATGGGTCAATGGGCTGAAAAATAGCAGATCAAGTTCAATCTGGATAAATGAGAGATATTGCATTTTGGTTCAACGAACAAGGGTAGGGCCTTAGGTAATGTTATAGAACAGAGCGACCAAGGGGTTTGTATCACATATAGACAGGGTGGTTAAAAGGCATTTGGCACACTTGCCTTCATTGCTCAGTCCTTCGAGTATTGGAGTTGGGAAGTCATGTTGAGGTTGAACAGGACATTGGTGAGGCCGCTTCTGGAATACAGTGTCCAGTTATAGCCACCCAGTTACAGGAAGGATATTATCAAGCTGGAGGGTTCAGAAGAGATTTACCAGGATGTTGCCAGGTATTGAAGGTCTGAGTCAGAAAGAAAAACTGGATAGGCTGGCTCTTTTTTCACTGGAGCATAGGGAGGTTGAGAGGTGACCTGATAAAGTTAATGGTACTTGTCTTTTGCCTACACTGGGGTACAAAGACAGAAACTGGGAACTTTGTAAAAATCTTTTAGCTTTTGACAGGATACTGAAACAACCATGCCTGATTTCCAGTGCACTACCCCCATGAGACCTGGAAGTATCAAAAAGATTGTTTTGAGGGGAATAACCTCTAGGTTTCCTAGAACTCCATTTGAAAATCATCATTGATGTTTTTCTTTGCCACAATAAAAGGTCTTCTGCCAATGAGATAACGGGAAGAAAATAAAAAGCAGAGATTAAGAAAGGATTGGGGTGAGTTCGCTGTGGAGAGCCCATCAACTTCCTGATGAATAAATAAATACATCTTTCTAATTTATTTAACAGGTCACTTACAACATACAACATTATTGCACATATTATTGATAGTAGATCTCAAGCTGATTTGCTATAAGCCTTTACAGTATCACAGAAGTTCTGTCCAATATAGTAAAGCAACACTGCTTCAAGAAAAGCACGAGGCTGGTAGAAGAATCACAAAATTGCTAGAATCCTAACTAATCTTGAAAGACATATGCAATTAAATAAAAGAAGAAAGGAGACTAAGCCTAAACTGGCTGTTCAGCTGGATCAGAGGTCATCCTCCCTGGTATCCTCCACAATCTCTAAATGTCAGAAGTCACACACCTCCTCCACAGCATGACTACCAAGCTCCAAATGCTTAGTTTACAGAGGTTCCAATTCTAGGAATACTTGTGATTCAGCAACAGATTCTCTTACAAACTTGCAAATAAGATATAGAAACTGTAGGAAAAATAAGAGTTCAGTCATCAATAGGAACTGAGCAAAGACATACCCTTCCAGCAGATCAGTGTTTTGCAAGTCTCAAATTGGACAGAATAGAAATCTATTCCTATATGTTTGAGGCTATCTGAACTGCCTCCTGCTACACAGTGTGCTTTTACAAATATACCTAGGCTATACTATCTGCCTTTCCTCTTCAAAAATCTTCTGATCCATTTCCAGCAACTATACCTGCAACATCATATTTATAGAGGATGCCACAGAATAAACCACTGATACAACATAAGCTAGTTTTTATGGTTCCTGGTCTGAAAACCAAGCAAGCTGTCGATTTAAAGGCAGTAACAGGGAATTGCCCACATTAGTCTCAGAATAAAAGCACAAAGATAGCAACCATTAACATTCAAAGAATATGCACAGAAACTGCTGTGCAGTGAAGCAGTTGCAGTGTAGTGACAATGTCACTGAGTTAATAATCCAGGAATACTGGTTAATGCTCTAGGGGCATGGGTTCAAATCCCACCATGGTACATTGCACAGGTACATTGCACAATTTAAATTCACTTAATAACTTCATAATTAATGACAACCACAAACCGATTGTTAAAAAAAATCTGGTTCACTAAAACCCCTTGATCAGCTGTAATCTAGGATAATGAAGGAGCCTACTCCTTTTTAATGAAAAGGCTTATTTAATGCAGAAATTAGGCAAGTGTGTAGCAAAGCCAGAGAAGTGGCGTTAACTTTAAAACAGAGGCAGACAAGCACCTGTTAAAAAGGTAGGGAATTTCCGAAGTATAAAACCAAAAGAAGTGTGGATGCTGTAAATCAAACAAAAACAGAAATAGCTGTAAAAGCTCAGCAGGTCTAGCAGCATCTGTAGGGAGAAATCACAGTTAACGTTTTGCGTCCATTTCTGACAAAGGGTCACTTGATGCGAAACATTAATTGTGATTGCTCTCCAGAGATGTTGCTCGACCTGCTGAGCTTTTAGAGCAATTCTGTTCTAATTTCTGGAGCCTGCCCAGGGTAGTTTCTGACAGCAATATGTCGTGGAAAAAACAACGGAACAACTAACATTGATCAATATAGAGATAATGAGCTGGATTTAATTAGTACATGAACAATTATCAAATAGCAATCACACGATTGCGTTCAATCTAGAGTTTTACATTTAAGTAAAGCCAAGTTTAACAAAAAGAGACAGACATTGTCCGCAGTGACTTGGGAAAATTTGCTCATGGGTAAAACAGCTGAACAATAGAGGATGTTTAAAGAAACATTTAACAGAAAACAAAATCCGTTTATACCCAGGAGAGAAAAGCTCCATTTCATAGATAAAGCAGCCACAGGCAATTAAAGAGATAAGGGATGGTAGAAAACTACAAGAAAGGGCTTACAAAAATGCAGACAGCAGCACAGATCCTGCTTAATGGGAAAGATAAAAAGGCTAACAAATAGGCTGATTGGTGGCCATAACAGCTACTAAAAGGGACTATAAAAAGGACAAAAAAAATCAATAAGAAATTTCATAGTTGCATAAAGGAAAAGCAGGTGGTCAGGAGTAACGTTGGTTCACTAAGGACTGAAAATGAGGATATTGTCAATGGTTACAGGGAAGTGGTAGACATGTTGAATAAGTACCTTGCCTCAGTATTTACTGTAGGAGGTTAGCTTGCCAGAAATCCCAAGGAAATTAACAGTGCATTGGAAAAGGTACTAAATAAAATTAAGTAAAGTATCAATAATGAGGAAATTAATAGAATTAAAGAGTGACAAATCCCGAGGACCTGATGGTTTTCATCCAAGGCTGTTAAAGGAAGAGGAACACATTGTAGACCTCCTAACTATAATCTTTCAGAGCTCCCTCAATACAAGCATTGTCCCTCTGAACTGGAAAACTCCATATCACTCCACTTCTTAATAAGTGTGAAAGGGCAAAACCAGAGAATTACAGGCCAGTTAGCCTAAAATGTGTGGTTGGGAAATTGCTAGAGTCCATAATCAAGAAAGGGGTAACTGAATACCTTGAAAATTCAGTTAATTGTGGACAGCCAGCATGAATTTGAGACAGGTAGGTCACACCTGATGAACCTCCATGTATTTTTTGAAGAGGTGATGAAGGTCTATGGACCTTTATCAGAGGGATGTTTATGGATGTTGTTTACATGGACTCGCAAAAGACATTTGATAAAGTCCCACATAAGAGACTATTAACTAAGGTAGAAGCCCATGGAATTGAAGGCAAATTACTGATATGGCTGTGAAATTGGTTGAACAGCAGATGACATAATAGGGATAATGAGTAATACTCAAATTGGTAGGATGTGACCAGTGATGGCCCACAAGGATCTGTGTTAGGGTCTCAATTATTCACATTATTTATTGACCACTTAGATAATCGTAAAGTTAGGCGTCATTATAAACAGAACATATGATAGCATAAAATTACAAAAGGATATTGATAGACTGCTTGAATAGGTAAAACAATAGCAGATGGATTTCAATATAAGTGTGAGGTTATCCATTTTGGATCAATAAAGGATAGATCAGTGTACTTTCTCGATGGTATGAAATTAAATATAGTAGATGTTAAAAAGTCTTGAGGATGCACTTTGTACAAACAGGAACAGAAAATAATCAGAAAGGCTAATGGAGAGCTGACCTTTATATCTAGAGGACTGGAGTACAAGGATGCAGAAGTTATACTCCAGTTACACAGAACTCTGGTTAGACCCTACTTGAAATACTGTGAGCAGATATGGGCACCACACTGTAGGTAAGATACATTGGCTGATTGTTAGAGGCACTGCTGTGAAAATGCAGTAGTTAGGTGTTGATTGACTGTTACCTGACAAGCAGATCAACTTTGATTTCTAAAAGCAGTTTTGACCAATGAACGAGAGATTAGATGCCAATTTTGTGGAGTTCAAACAGATGCTGTTGATATACCTTTCTTTTTGTCGGAAAAGAACAGGATCTTGTGTCTCAATATGTAGCTTTCTGCACCCAACCGATTCAATTGTCAGTACATTTCTTGGCACACTTTGGACAGTATTTGCTAATCATATCACTGAATAAAATCTAATGTCGGACACGGTTTGCAAGCACAACTGATTGGATATGGTTAGTACCACACTTGCAGCAAACAGCTGAAATGATTTGCTGCTTCGTATGATCTGCCAGACTTTGTGCCCAGTAGGGAAGGTATTTAAACTGTTTTAAGATTCTAATCAGCAGTTTATCTTGGAACTAACCAGTCCAATGGCAGGATACGAAGTAAGTTTCATTTGTAGCTCAGATACTAATGGCTGATTTATAGCTCACTATTAGTACTAGTTAAGCATTAATCCAGATAGTGTGTCACATCTTGTAAGTTATGCTGCCAAGAGGTTGGACAATAGAATGTTATCTCCACGCTCATCAAGTCTAACAGAATACTTCCAACTCCAACGCATGAAATAGCTCCCTTGTAATCAGTTCTCTTTTTCAGCCTGGTGCTTGAATTATATCAAATCAAATTCAAGGATAAGTTTTGAATTACATACTCAGGTGGTCAAGATCCTTTTATGCAATTTTGATAGTTGCTTCCAGCCTGGAGTATCCCACAGCAAGTTGGACATAGAAAGTGACTACCAAATGTAGAGTGCCGAGGATAAAGGGTTCTGGCCTTTATGATGCTGTTGGCATCACTGCATTGAAAGCCAAATATCCAGCCAACTGAGCTAACTGTCCAAAGTGTCAGAGAAAAAGCAGGTTGCTATCTATCACACTCAAACTTGGAGAATTTAGGGTAATTTGAATTGAGAGAGAAGGAGCAACAAAAATTGAAGATTTAGCATAAGAGTCAACAGTTAACATGCAAAAGCTAATCATCTGTCTCAGATTCTAACAGAGCCTAATACTCGATTATCAAAAGGGTCTTTTAACAAAAAGTCTGAAGGCTGACAGATGGCTGGAATAATACTGCAGAGCACTCGAACACAGAATTAGATTCGTAAAGAACCTCTCGTGGCCTATTCAAAACATATCTTCACATCAAACTTGAGAATCTTACAGCCACTGTAATAATAAATGGTCAATCTTAAAATAAACTTCAAGACATTAACAAAGCTGATTTGAAAGCTTAGTGCTCGACTTGTAATAGCTACAATGCTTTGAGAAATGGTGGTTACAGGTATTTCTATCATAATGCACGTTTCGTTAACACGAATTAGCTGTAATGTGATTGATGAATAGTGGACACTGTTTGGATAACACAAACTTTCTGCTTTACAGGTATAGCGATTTTCCGTAGTGATTTCCTTCTAACAGAATTTTCTGTGGTGTGAAGTTACACAAGAACGCAACTATCGCATTATAAAGAGAACGATCTGTATTTAAAAAATACAGCACTTCAAAAGTGAAACTGAAAATTCTTCGAGGTTTCAGGGGTACCGCTGCCATTTCACATTAAAGTTTGAAATACATTTGAACTTTGTCAATATTCTTTAATAATGTACAATTTTGACAATTTAAACTTAGGGACTAACTACAAACTAACACAACAAACTACAAACTAATTCCAAACATCATGCAAAATTCAAGTTGCACAGAAGTAGAAAACAAGGTTAAAAATTATAAAGTTCAATATAAAAAAGTCTTTGTAAACAGTAAAGCAAATTATCAGTGTATAATATCATAATACATTCTGAAAATATAACAGACTTATTTAACACAAGAAATTTTTACCCAGTAACTTATTTCTTCGTTCAGAGTGGCTAGTGGCACATTGTTCAATGCTTAGTGTACAAAACTTGTTGAGACATATACACTGAAATCAAGCACCATGTACAATTCAACTGAGGTACTAAGGTCAATCAATATTGCAGCTTTTGACCAAATCTAATATCAAACTAATACTCCAAGTGGATCTGCATACAATTTAAACCAAATAGACAACCTCTCAATGAAGCATCCGGTCATAATAAAGTGGGAAGAGACAAATTAACAATTCAAACTTTTTGCACAAAGCCTTGGTAGGAAATTTCAATCTCCATGCCATTAGTAAGATGAGAGGGAACAGTCACATAAAACAAACAAAAAAAAAGCACTATTGTACTTCATACAAATAAATGGTTTATCTTTCTTTTAAAAAAATAAAGGCTCAATATTAAGAAGTTGCCAGGAAAGGAAGAATCTTCATTTTACAATTATTTAGATTTGGTTCGTGTTTTCACCTTGGTTTTGCAGATCTTTCCAGAAACAGGTACTAGATTAACAAGTACAGCACGTTCTCCCGATGAGGAGTAGGTTTTATCCCTGATCATAACATGGCAGTTGTAGTTGGGTAGAAGTTTGGCATCTGTCAAAAGACGAAACAGATGGTTAGCGCCCATGGAAGTAAAGTGCATCAGATTATCCAAAAAATTATTTTTCACAACCTATTCTTTCCTTCAAACGTTGATTCAAGTGGTTGCACAGATGTCAACTTGTCTTTGACAGCGTGCTCATATAACCGAAAGAAACCAAAAGAACAGTGGATGTTGTAAATCAGAAACAAAAACAGAAGTTGCTGGAAAAGCTCAGCAGCTCTGGCAGCATCTGTGGAGTGATATCAGAGTTAATGTTTTGACTCCTGACCCCATCAACCTTGTGAACTACGATCCCATTTGCAGTCTCTTTCCTCATAAGTCTGCATATCACCTCTCAATGTTTTACAAAACAGTATGTCTGAATATTTCCAGTGATCGCCCTTGCAAATATACCAAAAGTGTTCAAAATCAAAAATTAAAATCTTATTTGATTGTGTCAAAAGGTAAACTTTGCCTCTGCATCTTACTTGATTTGGCACAGCTGAACACCCTCCTCTCCCACCCTGCAGTCCTGCAAGCTGTACGAGGTTACACACATTGCATACAGTTCATTGATGCCGTCGATAGGCAATGAACTTTCACACATACAGGAATGATACCCTGCTCCACCTCAACTGACCATAAGTAGTAACAATAGACTGTTCAGTCCCTTGAGCTTGCTCCACCACTGTATTGGACAGTGGCTGATCTGACATTCCTCACATCCACTTTCCTGCATTCTCCCTGTAATCTTTGATGCCTAGACTCATCTCAGGTTTAAATATAACTAAGGATTCTGCCCCCACAGATCTCTGTGGCAAGGAGTTCCAAAGACACAATGCACAGAGAAGAAATTCCTCCTCATCTCAGACTTAAATTGGCACTCTTTTATTCTGAGACTACATCTCCTGTTCCTAGACTCTCCCATGAGGGTAACATCCTCTTAACATTTACCCTGTCAATCTCCTAAAAAATCTTGTATGTTTCAATGAGATCACTACTTATTGAGGTTTAGAAGATTGAGAAGACTCCCTACTTGTTTAACTTTTGCACATAAAACAATCCCTCCATATCAGGGATCATCCCAGTGATCCTTCCCTGAACTGCCTCCAATAAAATGGAGTCTTTCCTTAAATAAGCGGACTAAAACCGCTGAGTACACCAGATATGATCTCACCAGCACCTTGTACAGTCGTAGTAAGACTTCCCCACTCATATTCCAACCTCCTTGAAATAAGGGACAACAGCCTACGCGCTAGTTTACTGCATTCTGTGCACGAAGTTCCAAGTCCCTTTGTATTGCAGCTTTCTGCAGTTGTTTTTTCTCCATATAATACTCTCCTCTCTTGCTCTTCCTTTTAAAACAAACAACTTCACAGTTTCCCACCATTTCAGACATTCTCAGACCGTTTATCTGACAGCCAGTAACGGGAAGAGCAGAAATTTCTCCTAAATATTGAGGTGATAGAAGCCCTCACCTTCAAACTCCATTTCCTAGTTATCGACTCTATCCCTCCCTCTGACCACCGACTGAGGTTAAACCACACAGCAAAAACCACAATGTCTGATTTGACCCCAAGCTGAGTTTCCAATCTTGTATCCAAACCATCACCAAACCACCTATTTCTATCTCCAGAATTACTTCAGCTCGACGGATGCTGAAACCCCCATTCATGCCTTTATTACTACTTCTAGACCACTATTTGAAATGCACTCAGACTCCTTTACTACACTATTCATAAACTGGAGGCCATCCACAGCCCTGCTACCCTTGTCCTTATTCACATTATGTTCCACTCATGCAATCACCCTTTGATTGGTCACTCATGTTGGTTTCCAATCGAGCATTGCCTCCATTATAAATTTCTCCAATTATCATCAAATCTTTTAGCAGTCACACCTACCTCAATTTCTTTAATCACCAGTAGCCCCACAAGCCTTACCTGAATCTGGTGACAGTACCCCAGGTATTAAACACTCCCTTATTAGTGACCATGTCCTCAACTGCCAAGGGTGTAACCCCTCCCAAAACCCTGACTCTAATCCCACTTCTTTCCTTCAAGATCCTCCTTAAATTCTAACTTTCTAAACAAAGTTTTTAACCATTTGTCCTAATATTGCCCAATGCGCCTTGGTGCCTAATTTTGCTTTATGATATCTGGTGAAACACCTTAGAGGAATTTATTACAAGAGACAAATATAAACTCTTTTCGGACAAAGATCAGAGGTATCGGCACATATTTAACAAACCATTTGAAATTGACTGGTAAGTCACTGCCTCTAAACTGGCGCATAAAGTCAAGGCCATCTGGGCTTGATATTACAGTACAGACAGTAACAGTGCCTTTTACATTAGCTCAGCATCAGTTATGTCACTGTGAAGAGATGACAATCCAAATCTGTTATTTTTGCAGTTGTACAACTCAAAATTTGTTCTGAAAACCTCAGAAATCTGCTCATGATCAACAGTTCCACCTAACTGATTTTTAGACCTTTGTTTTGGTGTGGATGTCGACAAAAGTATGTAAAGCATGGAACTGAGGTGTGTGTACTAAATTCTGTGGTTTCCCACTTCACTACACATCGATGAAGATTAGCCAGAGACCCCAACAGATTTCAGCTAATGCACAACTTTCATGACATCTTTCTGTAAAGAAAAAGGCTACTACAGAGTAAAGTTAATGGTACGTGACATGTTTTAATATCAGATTATTTTCTGAATTAACCTACTAATCTTAGAGGTATTTGTTTCTCACTTCTGTAGCCTGGATCACCTGGGATGGAGCGTTTTGAGTTACGAAGAGAAATTGGACAGACTGGGGCTGTTTTCACAGCAGAGGGGACTAAGAGGGGACGTGATGGAGATGTACAAGTGTATGAAAGGTATAGATAGGGTAGACAGAAAAGAACTTATCCCCTTAATGGAGGGATCAACGATCAGGGGCATAGGTTTAAGCCAAGGACAGAAGGTGAGAGAATATATGAGCGAAAAAAACATTTCACAGAGGGTATTAGGAATCTGGAACTCACAGCCTGGAAGGGTGATAGTACATTAAAGTAGTACTTAGATATACACTTAAGATGGAAGGCATACAAGGCAATGGGCCTAGTGCTGGAAAATGAGATTAGAATATTTAAGTTAACAAGGTGTAGAGCTGGATGAACACAGCAGGCCAAGCAGCATCAGAGGAGCAGGAAAGCTGACGTTTCGGGTCTGGACCCTTCTTCAGAAAAAAAAAAATATTTAAGTGGTTGTTTTTGACCAGCGCAGACACAATGGGCCAAAGGGCCCTTTTCAGTGCTGTTGATCTCTATGACTATTACATGACCATCGAATGTGGTACTTACCAGCAGCTGGAGATCCAAGGTGACAGTGATCCACTGCTTACCCTTTATCACTGCATTCCAATTGAACACCAGGCCTTAGGTCTATTTATCATTGGGTAGCAACGAGGCTGTCACAGAATTGCTAAATTATTTTCTGACCATTCGTTTAAAAAAAGATGAAGAACATTCTGTGCTGTAAGGTGCACAAGGGAGAAAAACATGCTGGAAAATGCTTTGGAAGTCATTTTGAAGCTGAAGGTGAACAAGATTATAGTTTCTCTCAATTTGCACTTAAGGTTTTAGTGGAGATTGCACATACCTTCATTATTACCATTCAAAATTCACTTTAATCAGGTGGTTTTTTTTCCCCAAAAAGGAGCAAGAGGCAAAGTGTTTTTTTGTTATTAGCATGCAAGGCTTATCTCATTTAGGGAAAAATGAGAAAACTCTGAAGCATCATAGAACTGTTACACAGTGTAGAGGCGGCCTTTTGGCCTATCTGGTCTGCACCAACTGAGCATTCGACTTTGTCAATGTCCTGTCTTTTTAGCATAATCCCGCACACTGACTCTATCCTACTGGATTCTAAGCATCCAATGCCCTTGATTGCCTCAATTGAATCTGCCTCCATGACACTTCCAGGCATTCTATTCCAGACTCAAATACTCGCGTGGAAGTTTTTCCTCCTGTAGCATTTGCTTCTTTTGCACAACACTTGAAAACTGTGCCCTTTTTCTCAAACATTTTACAACTGCGAATCATTTCCCCAATCTACTGTCTACAATATTCTACATAAAATTTACAAGCATGTAATGCAGATCTGAGCTAAAAAAACCTGAGTTCAATCAGAAATTGAAGTCTTCAAATAATAAATTAGGAAAGTCAGAAAAATCAGAGAAGGCAGCTCAAAAAATGAAAGGTTCAGACAAACTATGTAAGCAAAGAACAGACAAAATTTAACATGCACACAAGGAAATTGCTTACTCTGTAATGTTGAAATTGAGAAGAATAAAGTATCAAGGAAACCTAGATAGCTTGGGTAAATTTCAGCAAAGGATTGTATAAGTATCTAAAGAGAAGTTACGTGGCTATATCCAAGCTGTTCTGACAGAGACCCAGCATAGATCAGAGCAGCTCATTGGCCTCCCTCTGTGCTGTAAATATTCTAACATTCTGTATGTCGAAAGTAATAGAACACAAGTTCAAAGAATTCACGGTTAAACTGTATAGTTCTCCAGTGTCAGACCACATCTGAAATATTACATCGGCTGGTCACCAAGCAACAAGGGAGAAGTTCAAACCCAGGAGAGTGCAAAGAGCAACAGGGCTGATTCTGGAGATCAAAAAGGTGTGGATTGAAGACCAGCTTATTTACAGAACATTTGAAAACATCTTTCCATACTGCATTATTCTTGGAAATTGCCAGAAACGTCCCTCCCCTTCCCCTTTTGGTTAAAAGCCCGGAGGACTGAGGGAAGTAAGTAATTCCTAAGGGACAAATGAAACGTGACAACTGTCTATTGACTTCCAAGTCCAGTGTTCAGTTCTGAAGAGGATAGTTTCCATCTCTCTCTCTCTCTCGCTCCCCTCCACTCCGGCGATTTGTTTTGACTTTTCAATTTTCCTTTCTTTCCCATACTGCTGCTCCAGCTCCTCCAATCACAGATCCTATCATCTGAGGGTGCAGCAGGAGCACACTGAGCAGAGAAAGGTCAGAATCTTTCCAGTGCTAACTTTTTAAAGTAACTTTTACTGGGGAAAGGAAAAGAACAGAACACTAAGGTGCAAGCAAACTGAAAAGCAAAAAGACATTTTTCACAATTACCGCATTGTTTCTTTGCAAGCAAATTGTATGGAATACAGGCCCCCCTCAGCTATCACAGAATGTCTGCCAGAGTGAATCATTAAAGCCCATCAACTTTAACTGCTATTTTGAACAAATTCTAATTCATTAAGACCCATGAATCTTCCAGTGATAGGCTTATTCGTTGACTCCAGTCTTTAAAACTTTTCCTTGCAAGTTTACTCTCTCTAATCTAAGTCCACACTTTGAGTCCAAAAACCAGGACAAAATACACCTCTTAAAGCCACTGTATCATCACAAATTGGCCAGTGTTCCTGAACTTACATGCGGCAGATCAGCTTCAGAATACTAACTGATGACCGTGAAGGAAAACGTGCATGTGAAACCAGAGGCTGCGTTTAGCTAAACAGTCACATTTCCAAAACCACATGACCTGCCAACATTCATTATCTGGACGTGTATGTGAATCAGCATCTTCAGTAATGAAGAACGAACTGGTGGAGGACCTGAGGGGTGACATTATGAGGGGGTTTAAACAAGGGGAGGGGAGTCCAAAACTAGAGGCATTGGTTTAAGACAGGAAAGGTTGAAAAGGGAACCTGAGGGTGGTGCGTATATGGAACAAGCTGCCAGTGGAAGTGGTAGAGGCGAGCACGATTAGAGCCTTTAAAGGACATTTGGACAGGTACATGGATAGGAAAGGTTTAGAGGGATATGGGCAAAATACAGTCAAATGGACCTAGATCTGTTTAGGAAACCTAGTCAGCATGGGCTAGTTGGGCCGAAGGGCCTGTTTCTATGCTGTATGACTATGACCCTAAGAAAAGCTAGATGATATTTGCATGGTTTTGTATTTTTGTCAAAATGTAACAGAAGTTCTCCAAATGTGATCCCTCTACAATCAGTCCATTATTAGACACCTCAGGATGAGACAATGCTTCACTGTTCCACAGCAACCAAATTGAGAACATTACAGCAGTTTTGTTTCACATTCCTCAAGGATCAACTGATCATCATCTGCATTGGTTCCAGATAATTTTTCATTAATTTAGACTTGAATGGAAAATGTTTGACAACCAATTTCCTGGAGGTTACAACTGATCAGAGACTAGACAGATCCAGCCATACAAATACAGTCGCTACAAGAGCGGGTAGGAGGCTAAAAATTGGGAAGCATGTAACTCACCACCTTACTTCCCAACACTCTTTCACCATCCACATGTTGGAATGTGATGCAATATATCCCACTTGCCTGGATGATGCACCATAAACTCTCAGGAAACTCAACACCATCCAAGACCAATCAATCCACTTGACTGACACTCCCATCCATCCACATTCACTCCCTCCATGATAGACGCATACTGGCAACAGCGTTTATCATCTAAAAAACGCACTGCAGCAACTCCTCCAGGACTCTTTCAACCACCTATAAAGGACAAAGGCAGGAAAACACTATCGTGACTTGGAATTAAGAGTGTTCCTTCATTACCACTGGGTCAAAATCATGGAGCTCATTCCCAACAGCAGGGTGCTGTGTGGGCACACACTCTTGGCTGCAAAAAGAAAAGGTAGTAATTCACTAGGATGACCTTCTCCAGAGCAATTAGGGACAAGTTATTTAGGCTGCCGTAGCCAGTGATACTCTCATAGATAAACTCCTAATTAGGGCAGTCAACACAAGTGATTGAAATTGGTGGAATAAGTTAAACGATGACACATTAATCAGAATTGGCTTTTTACAAAACTCAACCCTTATCTAATCTTATTTCCTCGCTCATAAGACGACAAAGTCAAACAAAAATAACACAAATAAAGCTTTATCCTGAACTGCTGTTCAACTTCCTTGGGTCTTTTCTACATTGTGACCCCTAAAATGTTTCTTCTGCCAAGCTTTCCATGCAATCAGCTGAGAAAAATACATCGACTGCCATAAGAGACCCATGGAACGTCATGACAATTAGGATTTGCACCACTTCCTTATCCAAACACAGTCTAGTTTTCTATCCTCTGTTTTAATGTCCATACACGAGAAAAGGTAGGATTTTTTTGAAAAACATACTAAGATTCAATATCCTTCCAGCCTGACTGCAAAGGAGTCTGGTCCTCTGAAAGGGCGCACGCACACCCTTGGATTTTGTGGTCAGCAGAAACAACGGATTGTCACTCATAAAAGAAAATTTTCCACAATGATCGACATGCCCTCTTTGTTATGGATTTCACCTTTCTCAGTATTAAATATGAATCCTGAGGCAAGGAAAGGGAATCTACAGATTGTTTCGAAAAGTGTAAGCAGTTAATTACACTGCAGTATGCTCAGGAGAACAAACCATGTACATGTAGTTCAATTATAGAATCCCTAGTGTGGAAACAGGCCCTTCAGCCCAACATGTCCACACCGACCCTCAGAGCAGCCCACCTAGACCCATCCCCCTATGACCCACCTAATTTACACATCTCTGAACACAATGGGCAATTTAGCGTGGCCAATCCACCTAGCCTGCACATCTTTGGACTGTGGGAGGAAACTGGAGCACCCAGAGGAAACCCACGCAGACACGGGGAGAATGTGCAAATTCCACATAGATAGTCGCCTGGGGGTGGGATCGAACCCGGGTCCCTAGCGCTGTGAGGCAGCAGTGCTAACCACTGAGCCACCGTGCTGCACTTAGTTAAATACATTAGCAATGCCATTTTCAGTGAATTTTGCAAAAAGTAAAATGAAGTTTGGGATATACAGCTGAAATACCTCAAAAATTAAAAATGTGATTTTTAGAAGAATGAAAAGAAAAATGAGGTGACAAATATAAATTAGTTTTCCAAGGTCAGAAGGGACATTCGGTAGTTCTGCCTGAATGGGTCGAAAACTCTAGTCACAACTCATTCAGCCAACTTATCAAAAATAAAACAGTAAGACAACAACTAACAGGGAAGTGATTGTAAGCTTCATTTTAAGTTTATTTTTAAATGTATTGTCACCCGCAGAAACATCAACAGTCGAGCACCAAGGGATCATAGACACCAATGTCTGCATTTAAAGGCACATGTTTACACGTCTGTATTGTCGTTACTGACATTTTCAATGCTATCACAACTGCAAGATCTGAGCTAGATATTCTATGTTTTTGACCTGACTTGTCCTAAAGGATTCAAGAGTCCTTGAAGCTTAATTCACTGATGGAAAAAAAAAATTCCAATTCTAAATTCTGAAGGAGGATTACTGGACCCAAAAAGTTAACTCTGCTTTCTTTACACAAATGTTGCCAGACTTGCTGAGTTTTTCAAGCAATTCAGCTATGTTCCAAATCTAGGGTACCTCTAGTTATAATTTCTACAAGTATGGGATCAGAGGTATATTCCTACTTTATTAGGCCATCTCAAGATCCATTTCCTCAAACTGTTCGACCATTAACGTACACCAATGATATTAAAATAACTCATTCACAATGGTGATTCCTTCATTGTCTTCCAACATTTTTGCATTTATATACCATTTTCAATATGTCCAACCCCGAGAGCTAGACAAGCAGGGATTTCCTCCAGCTAAACATTGAGAAGACAAAGATTCCTGAACCATTAACTCTTCTTCCTGAGGAAGGAGAGGCAGACGGAGATCATTTGCAATCTGGGTGTTGTATTTAACCAGGAGATGTGTTTCCCTCTGCGCACCCACACAATCAAAGCACTCCTCCTTCACCCATTACCCTCACCCACCCTGTCATAGCTCATCTTCAGCTACAAATTTCAGTTCAGCTGCCCATGTCCTAACAAACTCTCACCAAATCCTGTTCAATTATCACTCCGATGCTTACCTCCACTGGCTTGTGAAACAGCAACACCTCAATTTTAAAATCGCTCCTCTCCAAGGTCTCGGCCTCTAACTCTCTAACCTCCTCCAGCCGAGCATCTCTTCACATCACTATCTTGGACATCCAAGTTTTACACAGTCTGCAATTGGCCACGTTCGCTCAAGTTACCCAAGCTCCAAATCTTTGGATTCCTGCCCTAAATCTTTCCACCTTTCTACTGCTTATCACTTTAAAAAGGGCATTAGTGGGCTTGCTGTCAAAGTTAGCAAGGACTCCATGTATAAATACTAGTTCCTTAACCATTTCCTTCTCTCTAGTATTTCCACTGGACTTGAAACATCAGTTGCACAAATTCCAAATCATTTATCATTTCTCCTGACTCTGCTCTGATCCTACATTCCTGCACTTCTCTTTTCAGCCTAGGCTGCTTCGATTCGATAGCAATGGGAGTGAGGAAAATACTAGACCAAAAGGTCAGATTGTAATGGAATCTTGTTCCACTGCCGATGGCTCTCAGCAGTTCATGGATATCCAGAATTGAGCTGTTTGATCTGTTCTGAACCTAACCCATTTAACACAGTTGTAATGCCACACAACCTTCAGTGTACAGAGACCAGCCTTACTCTCCACAAGGACTGTGCTGTGGTTACTCACTCCAATACTGTCACAGCTCTACTCCTGGCTCCGAAATAGCAGGCAAGCCCCAGGTGGATGGAAGAAACGCTTCAGTGATACCCCCGAGGCCTCACTGGCCAAGTGCTGCATTCCCCACAGGCACCGGGGAATCACTGGCCCAAGACCGTCCAAAGAGGAGGAATTCGGGAAGACGTCGAGCACTGCGAGACTTGCCGTCAGAAAACAAAAAAGAGGAAGCCAGGCGAAAACCGCAAAAGGAGCGTGCTGCCACGTGAACACCCATCCATGCCAACCATTTGTCACAAGTGTGGCAGGGTCTGCAAAGCCACAGACTATACAGCCATCTATGGACTCGCCCTGGGAGTGGAAGAGAGTCATCCTTGTCTGCGAGGGCCAGTCAATGATAATGACGACCATCACAAGCAGATGCATCTGTTACAGATTGAAGAGATCAAATAGGGGTCTCCCTCATTAGTCCCCTCAAACATGCCACAGGCACACTCTGGTAGATTGGTCTTTCAGGTCTGGACCAGTTTAGTTAGTAGTGGTGCAATGTTAGGGCATAACCCATAATCATTTAAAATCATTGCTTTACAATTAAAAGTCATTGACCTGTACACACTCGAAAAATGTTGCCAGGAATTGAGAATTTACATTTTCTGCTTTTAAAGTCATTCACTCTTTTGCTTTGGCTCAGTGAACCTTCCTACATTTTGCCGATATTACTGGTGTAAATTCTACTCCAATTATTGTGTACTTCTGCTGGCCCATTCTGCGACTTGCTCAAGCTTTCATCACAATCGTTTGCTTATGATACTGAAGATCATTCTTAGCTCAGTCAGATTCTCCGTGACTGAACTTACTTCCTCCTCAGAATACATATGCTTCAATGACCCATTGAGCTACTTGAAGCTCTCGTGAGCTATTATTGCTGTAACTGCTTATGTCCCTCTCCCTCAGACAGACATCATAGAAAGGCAATCAAGGAAAGCCTGCAATGGTCTAACAGCATCTCTCCCAAAAGTTTGAACCCCATCTCTGTTAAAATTTGGAATACACTGATCGAAATTCAAGCACCACAGCATTTGCTCTTGGGGGTAAAAAACACAATTGCAGTTTAAGAGACCATCTCCAGAACAACTAGCTGAAGTACAATCCCACTGGAACTTCCAAGATCAACGTAGGATCGTAGAATTCTCAAACTGAGGAACTTGAGCAAATCTGCCTTTTCTTGTTCTGTAACTTGTGTTTACTTGCATGCTAGTACCTGTGTACTTGCATGGAATTCAGGACTATGTCTTACTAATTTATCCTTTTTGCTGAGTTTACAATAAAACTAACCCTTGACATTTATCAATACAGCGCTGCCTGACTTGGTTTCTTGTAGCTTAACACACGGTTAGATAGATACGGAATTTATAAAGACATCTTTTTCGAAATCCAAAACTCTTGACATATCAAACCTGGAGTGAAAAGAGAATTTATTCAATCCCCTCCACTTGGTCACAACACTCACTATAAAATTCAGTTTACAGACTTATTTCCCCTTATCCATTTGCTCAGAGTATTTTTGGGAGTGTGCAGTGCATTTTTTCCAATTCTATTTAAAATTATAATGAAATAGGGATTATTCTAGATAACCCAAAGTATAGCTAATGGTCCTGAGTTCAGTTTCCAAACTTCGACAGTATGCAATCTTCTTCTAACAGGAAGTCAAAAGTTACCAAAATCAGGATAACATTCAATAGTCTGCTGCAATTGCCTCCATTTTAACTTGTCTCCTTTGCACTTATACAGTATAAATTCACTTCGTAAAGAAGAGCAGCATGCTGTATGCTTCAACATCTTCAGACTTTTACCTGTCAAATTCTAAGACCTATTATTCTCAACAACTACAGCAATCTGGAAAGTAACAGACATACAAGGGAATGGTTTTTCGTTGCTGCCACTGTTAACTATGTAGCTAATCCTCATGTTACCCATTTACCCATTCATCAAGAGATACTGCCTTGGGTTTCACGTGTACCTTAGTCCTTGAATTGGGTACAGGGGGACCCTGATCTATGAACATCCAACTTTACAAACATGATCCTATATAGGATGCAATTTTAATCATCTGACGTTTCCTGTACTTAGCAAAGGTTCTTTTTTATTGTCCTGCATTGCGTTCTGACTTGCATACCCATCAACTTGCAAATGGACTCAGGAATGGAGACCGTTTGCAACTTGGGGCTCCCTGTATCGTGATAAGAAGCAAATAAAAGCAGTGATGTGAAAGCTAGGGATCTGTAATCAAAACAGAAAATGCTAGAGAAACTCAGCAGGTGTGGCAGCATAAGAAGTTAATTCCAGTACTGATCTGATCTGCCATCAGATCTGTCTCAGGAAGAATTCTACCACAGGTTTTACCCTGAAAACCTTACGTTTTACATGATTGCTCATGCAGGAAGAGAGTTGATTTGGCAAAGAGATAACGGAATTACTTATCATTTTACATTATGTCTCAATTAGCTATTAGCTAATTCTGCATCACTACCTTGCAGTTACAGATCTGGTGTCTATGAGTAGCCATACACAAGGTAATGGTTTGATAGTCCTGAAGAAGGATAATACCCAAAACATGGGCTGCTCCTTTCCCCCAGATATTGCCTGGCTCGCTGTGTTCTTCCAGCCTCCTGTTTGTCTACTCTGGATTCCAGCATCTGCAGTTTTTTTTTTGACTCTAATGGTTTGATATCTTCTCTTGCAGGAGTCAGTTATTAATAGCATTGTATATTCAGAGTCTGTTTGGATTTCAGTCCCCTTTTTAAAATAAAGTAACTTGAATAACATCACTTTTCCTCCTGACTCACTGGATACCATATCATCCGGTGCTCTGGAGAAATTCTGATCACCCATCAGTATCATGTCCCTCAACATGGTCAGTAAAACTAGATCAATTGTCAGAGTACAGAGTACAGTCATTATCCTCAGCTCAGGATCACGGTTAGCCATTCGTCTACTAGTTCAGAAAATCTCTAAACCGCTATTGGCTTCCAGATCCAGACTAATAGTGACAAGGGTGTCTTGAGTCAGTCATTTCCCTATCATTGTCAATTACACTTTTAATGCATCTTACAGAAACGAACAAACTCTACCAGCTCCCCCTTGTCATCACTTTCCTCCTCTTGAATTTTAGGTTTGTCACATTCCAAACAGCGTCTTCAATTTCTTCTGTATTTAATGTCATTGTAACAGGGGCATCTTGGTCAACATCCAGTCAACAATTCAAGTTCATCTCTAGAAAAGTTTTCACTGGATTCACAGCATGAGCACAGTCAACCAATTAGAACATAGAACAATGCCAGCTACAGGAATAGGCCCTTCAGCCCACAATTCCATCAGTTCTTAGTGCAGTTTTCATGCGCTTATTTTATTACACATGAAATGCTTCACAAAATATCCTTGTCAGACAATCCTTCTCACAGCGCCAGGGACCCAGGTTCGATTCCATCCTTGGGTGACTTTTTGCATGGAGTTTGTACATTCTTCCCGCGTCTGCATGGGTTTCCTCCAGGTGCTCGGTTTCCTCCCACAGTCCAAAGATGTGCAGGCTAGGTGGACTAGCCATGGGAAATGTGAGGTTATAGGGATAGAAAAGGGGGCTGGGTCTGGGTGGGATGCTCTTCAGAAGGGTCAGTGAAAAACTTGATGGGCCAAATGGCCTGCTAACACAATGAAGGGATTCCATGACAAGTGGCCACAGGTTTCCCCAGTATCTTTGTAGAGTTTCACTTTTCACTTGGTTTCATGCACACAACATATTAAAAATTCAGGTCTTTGATACTGTACTTGGGACTAAAACACATGCTCTACAGAGGGTCAGTGTCTACTCAATGGGCCAAATGTCCTGCTTTCAGACTGTAGGGATTCTATCAATTTTTCCTTCATGGCTTGTCAGCTTTCTCATGAAGTCACATCGGTAAAACATTTTCCAAATTTTGGCTCACGCCCTGATCCACTGGCTAAATCAAACTCATCATATTCAGAGGGAAAAAAGAAAGATACTGCCATTAACTGGTACTTCTACAGGAGGATGAGTACTACAATTATCCAAAGCACAACTCTGCTAAGCATTCCTTTCTTTTGCAAATCTTCGTTCACATTAGACAAAAGATTTCTGCATCCATCCAACCATCAATTTGAGCTTTGTAATCAACAGAAAATTGAGTTACGCCATTTTAACATCTTTGTTTTGCATATTTTCCATTAACAGTCAATTCCAAGGCAAGTGTTCCCGCTGTATTCGCGTACACAAGCACGGTTATACAGTTTTTATTGTTCTTGAAAACAATGAGCAAACTTTCATCAGCGCCAGCTAAGGATTTGCTTGGAAGTCATCGCACATTAACTCGGTTTCATCAGCATTTGCATGCCAGTCAAACGTTCAATCACAAAGTTTACAGATTTCTGCTCCCCCGATACAACCCAATCTTTCAAATCCGTCATATCTTAAAGCAAGTGAACCACCAGAAATGTTTTTCTGCCTTTACCACTAGCGTTGGTCCGGATTTGATTTAATGTCACATGCACTGACATACAATGAAAAATCGCTTTGTGCGCTATACAGGCAAATCGTATTTCACACAAGTACTTCAGGGTAACCAAAATGCAGAACACAGTGTTACACACACACACCTTCCAATCTCTAATGCGGTTGTTCATGCAATGTACAATTCAAGCATTCAAGCTGAAGGGCATGAAGTGTAAGGTGCACTCTATGCTTTTATCCCACTGATTTCACAAAGAATTCTTCTAATTTTTTTGCTTAGTCCTTTAATGTTTTCGATCACTGATGAACTATCATTCAAATCCGGAATAAAAGTGAGTTTCACCCTTTTCCAGTCTCTCTCCTTTCCCATTTTCTGTTTCAAAGCCAAGCCAACACATTTTTGCTTTAGTTCTTGCATGTGCAGGTCTTATGCGACTGAGCAAAACAATGGGTGAATGATTTCAGATGTAACACAACCACAAATTCAATTAACAGCACAGGGAGGATGCCAGGCAGCATTCTAACGGCAGCTGGGATAACTATTGCATGGTGAATGACCATATACACATCCCCCAAGTCTTTTTTTGAGACTTTTAGGAGCCCGGGAAACCAAATGTAATGGTGCTTTTGATTTGCATTCAGTGTCACAAATTTATTATTACATAAAAAAAGAACTCATTGGGCCGAGTAATATATTAGTGTGGACAGAGGATTGGTTAACTGACAACATTCATGGCAACCAGTTATCAGGTTAGGCAGGAAAGGTTTTAGGTATAAGGCTTCTGGCCATATTGTTCACACCCACAAGCTGTTCAGCTACCTGGGAGCTAATCACAGTTGTTGACAGGCAGAAAGCCTTTGTCATTGACAACAGGTCACCACTTCACGGACCAGTTGTTTGTTGCCAGTCAAGTCTTATTTTGTACACACTCCCTGGTGCCATGTCATCTGCAACCAACCTTTCTCCACTGTTTGACCAAGCAGTGTAATCAGTACTCAAGGTGCAGCAATTCCTTCCAATAAGCCTTGATATTTGGAACAGTCCTTTTCTCATTTCAGTCCATAAATCAAATATACAGAAAAATAAGAGAAATTTTATACCAGGTTAGCATTTTGTGTTTCATGCACAAAAGTACCGAAATCATTCCATATGTTAGCATTTTTAGTGTCTCCATTGAAATCCGATTTCATTTTTCTATTTTCTTTAGCAAAGTGGATAATGCCACATTTTCCCATTTTGCTGATATCTGTAACAACATAAGAACTAGGAGCAGGAGTAGGCAATTCAGCCCCCTGTGCCTCCTCCACCATTTGATAGGATCATGGCTGATCTTATCTTGGCCTCAACTCCACTTTCCTGCCTAACCTGATAACAACTCGTTGCCATGAATGTTGTCAGTTAACCAATCCTCTATCCACACTAATATATTACACTCAGCACAATGAATTCTCATTTTATGTAATAATAAATTTGTGACACTGAATGCAAATCAAAAACACCATTACATTTGGTTTCCCGGGCTCCTAAAAGTCTCAAAAAAACTCTAGACATTTGTCATACAATTTCCCTTTCACAAAATCATTATGGCTCTGCGTGACTGTTAAGATTTTCTAATTGTCCTGCTACTTCTTAATGGATTCAGCATTTTCCTTACAACAGATTTTAGGCTAAATTATAGCTTTCTATCTTCTGTCGCCCAACTTTCTTGAACAGATATATGTTACATTTGAGGTTTTCCAAATCTAACAAAGTTGGAAGATTTCAACCAATGCACCCACTGGCTCCAGAAGTCTTCAAGGATTCAGGTCATGAGATTCAGGGCTTTATCAGTCTTCTGTACCACTAGTTTGCCTATTATTTTTCACTTCACCTTCCCTTTTCCTTATCAAATGTGTTATTATTTAAATATGTTTCGAAGACAGATACAAAATACTTGAAGTCTGTTCCTTCATGTTTCTTATTTGTCAGTCCTGCCCTTGTAGCAAGGTTGACTTCAGCTACAGTTTCTTTCAGTACCGTAAAAGATTTTCCTGTTTTGTTTTATATTTCTTTGTGATTTGGTCTCAATCTCTTTTCCTCCTTTTAAGTAATCCTGTCCTTACTTCTCAACTACGCTTACCATCACCATAAAAACAGAAAACAGGATTCTCAGCCAAAACGACATACTCCAGCTCCCTCCCCTTACTCCTGGGTACGTTTAGCCTCTAGATATCTTTCTTAAGTACATGCAAAGACTTGCCTTCCTCAACCTTCTGTGGTACAGAATTCCATACATTCACCAAGCTCAGTGAAGAAATTCCTTCTCATCTCACCTTGAAATGGCCAACATTATTCCTGAGACCTTAACTCCCTCCAGGTGGGGAAACATCATCCCCGCATCCAGCCTGCCTCTCCAGCCCGTCAGAAATTTGCTACGTTTCAATGAGATCCCCCCACATTCCTCCAAACTCAATTACAGGCCCAGTCCACCTAAGCTCTCCTCCTACAACAAACCTATTGTCCCAGGAATCCATAAAATTATTGACGCACACCTACAGCAAGCAAATATTTTAATAGCTAAGGTGACCAAATCTGGACAATATTCCTTGGCCTGTGATTATCCTGCTCTACACCTTGTTATCTCTAATATTCCAGGTATGGTTTCGCTGAGGTCTTATACAACTGCAGCAAGATGTTAGTGTTTCTGTACTCAAATCCTCTTGCAGTGAAGGCCAACATACGAGTTGCCTTCCCAACTCGCTGCTGCAACTACAAACTTGCTTGCTGCGACTAGTGTCAAGGACATCCAGATTCCCCAAACAGACATCAGCATTTCCTAATTGAGCGTTATTTACTTAATACTCTGCCTGTACGTTTTTCCTACCAAAGTGGAAAATCAGTACCGAGACAAGCATTCAATTCCACATTATAATTGAATTTAAATTCCATTAGCTACTGTAGTGGAATCTGAACCTTTGCCACCGGAGGATGACTTTAAGCATCTGGATTAGCAGCCCAGTCATATTATCGCTAAACCACACTCTCTCTAAAGTCTCATTATGCATGACCAGATCTTAAGTAGCTTTCGCTCCACTTGTTTCCATAAGCAATTCTTTTTAAAAAAAAACTGTCCCAAACACACTACAAACTCAACCAAAATTGCTCACAATGAGTGCAGCATCTTTCTTACAGGACCCCACTATTTTGTCATTTACACTCTATTGTAAGTAGTCTAATGCCCTTTCTAAATTAAACCACAACTCTTGGGACGATAAAAGCAATACTGGCCAAATGAAAGACATGCTAGGTAAACCAGCCAACTGAACAATATGCTGGCAATTGGATCAGACCAGACAAGGCAGGTATGCAAACCAGTTACCTTGATTGTTTATACTACATAAGGGTTTAAAATGAGGCAGTGGAACTGAGCTACTAAACCAGGAGATAACAAGGTGTAGAGCTAGATGAACACAGTAGGCCAAGCAGCATCAGAGGAGCAGGAAAGCTGACGTTTCGGGCCTAGATCCTTCTTCAGAAATGGGGGAGGGGAAGGGGGTTCTGAAATAAATAGGGAGAGAGGGGGAGGCGGGTAGAAGATGGATAAAAGGAGAAGATAGGTGGAGAGGAGACAGACAGGTCAAAGAGGCTGGGGTGGAGCCAGTAAAGGTGAGTGTAGGTGGGGAAGTAGGGAGGGAATAGATCAGTCCAGGGAGGACGCACAGGTCAAGGGGGCGGGATGAGGTTAGTAGGTAGGAGATGGGGGTGGGGCTTGAGGTGGGAGGAGGGGATAGGTGGGAGGAAGGGATAGGTGGGAGGAAGGGATAGGTGGGAGGAAGGGATAGGTTAGGGAGGCGGGGACAAACTGGGCTGGTTTTGGGATGTGGTTGGGGGAGGGGAGATTTTGAAGCTTGTGAAGTCCACATTGATACCATTGGGCTGCAGGGTTCCCAAGCGAAATATGAGATGCTGTTCCTGCAACCTTCGGGTGGCATTGTTGTGGCACTGCAGGAGGCCCAGGATGGAC
Source organism: Rhincodon typus (assembly GCF_021869965.1). NCBI lineage: Eukaryota > Metazoa > Chordata > Chondrichthyes > Orectolobiformes > Rhincodontidae > Rhincodon > Rhincodon typus. The sequence goes on from NC_063349.1 coordinate 15,010,262, forward strand.
ATGTAGTCTAAGGAATGGGAGGGGGAGTTGAAATGGTTCGCGACTGGGAGGTGCGGTTGTTTGTCACGATGATGCCACCTGAAGGTTGCAGGAACAGCACCTCATATTTCGCTACAAACAACTGCACCTTCCAGTCGCGAACCATTTCAACTTCACATGCTTCAAAATCTCCCCTCCCCCAACTGCATCCCAAAACCAGCTCCAGCTTGTCCCCACCTCCCTAACCAGTCCTTCCTCCCACCTATCCCCTCCTCCCACCTCAAGCCCCACACCCATCTCCTACCCACTCGCCTCATCCCTCCCCCTTGACCTGAAGTAAGCCACTGTACTTGGGAATGACCGGATAACTATTTAAAAGAAGCCACTCATACCAGAGGATTCTCTCTGGAATGAGAGAGAGGTCATCAGCACCAATCAGCAGGAAGAACAGCCTGAACTTCAGTTCAACCACTAATCGCGGTAGTATATATTTCAACATGAGATTGATTAATTTATTGTCACGTGTACCACAGTGCAGCAAAAAGCTTTGTTTACGAGGAGTACAGGCGGATCATAGTAAGCAAGGATGTACACATCAAAAAGTTGTAAAACAAAACTTAGAGGTATACAGGTTACATTGCACAGGGTGTGCGCTAGGCGAGATCAACGTTAGAGAGATCAGCATATTTGCAGCTAGAGAGTCCATTCATCCAGCTAAACTTGGCCAGAAAAAAGCTGTTCCTGAAACTACTGGTGCGTGTGTTCTAACTTCTGCATCTTCTGCCTGACAGAGGAGGTTGTGGGAGAGCACTATTGGGGGTTCCAAACCAGATTTTACATCACTGTGAAGGCATAGGCATTTAAGAACTGTAAGGTTTCTTGGCAATTAGAGGAAAAGGCAGGTTTCATAGAATTGCATATGTACGTGAGTAACATCTTTCAACGATAATAAACCACATCTCATTATTAGTGTAAAACAAGTTAAGCAAGCCGATCAGCTACACAAAAACAATGCTTACACTATTGTTCTGTCTAGCTCACGTTATGACACGACTCTATTCATATCAGTGTACTCACCATTTTCCTCAAAATGACGCTCAAAAGAAACCATTATTGTCACAAGGAGCTTATTACTTATCTTCCCCCCCGCCAACAGAATTCAACAGTAACATTACTATGAATCTGGCAATGGGCAGGAGCTGAATAAATTGCACCTATTACCTCAATTCCTGAAGTATTCCATGTTGATTCCACCTGGTTGGAAAGAGTTTCATAAATTAAAGCTTGCTTACTTGATACAGTAGTTCAAACTATCATTTGTTCTCTGCAATGTTGTGTTTTGTGTCTTGGTGACAACTTGCTCAGCCAGGATACCATAGCCCTCGTTAAATATGGTGTTTCCAATAAATTTCAGAGCTTACTTCTAAGAACTTAGCAACAACAATCAGCAGGTTCTCTACAAAAGCAGCACGATTTGTGCTGGAGTTGGACAAGTTCAAAAATAATATAGTTAGCAGACTTCTAGTTTCTTATTTGGACAATTGTAAACATTAGCGAATGCAATCCTTCACCTTACTTTAATCATTGCTATTATGGGTACATCCTGATCCAAATTTTAAATGCCACTTTCTCACTCACATCACGGATATTTTCTGTTTAATTTGCACCTTTCCAGAAAGACATCTTCAATATTTTCTTACATCTATCAGAATTGAAAAATCAACAAAGTACTATTCCTAAAATTTCAAAACATCCGAGAAACATTATAACCATTTAGGAGCGTTTTTGAAGCTAATACTGGACACTTGCTGCTCAAGTTGTTAATCTATACTTTCAGAGAATGCCAAAGGAAATTCCCTGTGGATTTCCCAAAATGGGCTTTAATATTAACGAAACTATCATGTACTAAAGGCTACTTGTGGCTTCCATAAATCATTCACAGGGTTATTATCTTTCAAGTAGTCAATGTCCATTTAACATTTCCCCCTGTTCCTATGTAAACTGCCTCACTAAAACTACAGCTGGAGATTAAACTATTACAGTAGAAATATCCTTTGGTACAGTCAACCCTCAAACGTTGTAACTTGGCAATGAATCTGCAGCTTCAGGGGCCTGCCCTAGAAACTCTTTTGCTAGATCAAGCATTACTCTTGTATTTACATCCAGGCAAATCCACAATCTTCAATCTTACATGTTCCCAAGCAACTCTAGTTACTTCGGATCCTCAAGATTCTACCAACCACCATTATCTGGCTTCCTCACTGGCACTTGTAGTACTTCATCCTGATTTCAGCTATTTTCTGTTCAAGAACATATTGAGACAAATTTACAACAACCTTTGCACCTTACAATATAAGATATTGTCTTGCTGCATGAGTATGCCATGTTCAATATCTATCATTAAAGGTTTCATTTTTTAGTATGAATTGGAGTTGGTAAGTTGTGATTTGGTGCAGTGCTATTGTCTTGAAGAGCTGTGGATCTCCAGTTATAGCTCCTCTCCAGATCTCCATCCTCTCTTGGATGATATACAGTTAGACTTAATGCACAAGATTGAATATCCAACAGTCCCAATTGGAGCCCAGGGTTACCAATTTGATAACACCAGAGGTGGTCGTGGTGCTTCCTCAGAACTCCTGGGATTAACAGGAATGCTATGAACTCTGCCACGTGTGTAAGCATCAGGTAACACATGGATCTTGAAATATTGATGATCTATTGGGCATTGATAGGAATTGTGCATTCCCTGCTTCTCCCTTTCCATCTGACCACCTGGCCTGATAGAATTCTTCAACCAATGGCCCTGACACAGGAATCTGCCTTTCCTTGCAAATGTCATCTCTATAGTGCAGGGTTTACAGCAGATCTTCCCACTGGAGACATTTATTGTCTTGTCATTTAACAAAGTCTACCTCCCTTTCTTATTTCTGTTCTTTTTTTTGGGGGGGGGGGGGGGGGTGAAAATTGAAGCTGTCTACAGATGGAGTTATTTCACCAGTGGGGAGGCAGATATAACCATGTGTCAAATCTGTGGGTAGGTTATCACGAAATGATCTAGGAACTGGTGGTTTTGATGCTCCATGAAGAAGCATTTTGCCAATCCCTGCAGGTCAACAAATTCTGGGCAATTCTTGACTATTGTGTCTGCTATCGGAAGTTCCATTTTGCATTCAATAATTCTTCAAGGATAAACCTGATAATAAGCTTCTGCAATTCATTACAACACATTTAAATTATTTCAGGAACAATATTAATTATACTGCACTCCGACCTATTAGAAATAAGGGAGTCACAGGAATGCAGGAAACAAATTCTTGGACTCGTCATCTCAACTTGCCACACACACACACACACACACGATGCGGCGTTGTGGTAACGTCAGAAGCAGAAACCCACGGTGTTGTTCCGGGGACATGGGCTCAAATCCCACCAGAGCAGGTTGAATTCAATGAAATCTGGAATAAAAAGAGCTGGCTTAATGATTACCATATATCCATGGTCAATAGTGGTAAAACACAAAGTCTGGTTAACTAATGCCCTTTAAGGAAGGAAATCTGACATCTTTACCTGGTTTGAATAGATCCACAGCAGACTCAACTGCCTTCTGGGCAATTAGGATGGGCAAGCAGTTCTGGGTTGCTCATATCACATGGGTGAATAAAAGGAAATGCTCCCATGAAATTTCTTGGAATTTCTTTTGGATGCTATGTAAATGCAAGTTGTTGTTGTTGTAGGACTGAAAGTAATAAAGTTACTTGATTCTTGACACTGTTAACTCAATGCTCCAAGTGAATGATTTCATTGGTAACAATCACACACCACCCTCAACATTTGTTTGCAATTTCAAACAATATTTTAACAGAATTGCTAAGCCAGGTACAGTGCCAAACACAACACCAACAGGAAAGAAAGGTAATTACGTTGCAGTATTCTTATTTTACACCTATATACGCCATTAACATGGGAAATGTAGCCAAACTGCATGATGGAAAAAAATCTACAAAATCCTCACCGGCAACATCATATCTTGTTTTCTTCTGCGGATGATGGTTCTTCTGCAGACTAGGGCATTTGGCATATTTTCTTTCCTTTCCTGGAAAAGTAGTGAGCAGCAAGTTTTATCATTAAAAGAAAAATGCTCCTGCTACACATGGTCTTTTAATCACTTACCAAAGCTGGCATTTAGATCTTTTGAGGCCAATCAAATTTTGCAAGATTCAAGGTCTTTTGATAGAAATCCATACAGAAACAATTTTCCATTTTCCAACTTTTCAAAAGTTTATTATGTATATATACATGTACAACAATAGTGGAAACCAAAACAAAAACAGAACCAGACAGTAAAGGAATCTGATCTCAACACGTTCTGCCAGACAAGTGTGCAGTTTACAAGAGAAAAACAGTAATTATGGATAAAGACATCTATATAGCCCATTCTGATATGTCCATTTAGAAAAAGAGATCTACAGTTTCAAATGCATTTCTGGGTTTGCGCTTCCACTGGTCTATCTGGAGAGTCAGTCTATATGATCACTGCATGAAAGGGATCATCTCAAAAATCAGGAGTTATATTTTACACAACTGAACACTGTTCTTTTGCAATTTACAATACTATTTAGCCTTCCCATTTCTTAGCCATACAAGTCAACTGTTAACGTTTCTAACCTGAAAAGTCCAAGTTTGTTCCATGTTTCTGCAAAATTCACATTCCTGGCATTGGAGCAAAAACAAAAATGCAACTGTTCTGGGCAGTGCCTGCAGCATCTCAATATAGTATTGCTTTTTGGTGCTCGGGCCTACTCTGGTCTAGACACTATCTTGTAATACTTATTCTGGCTAAGACAGTTCAGTCTGATAGCCAGAACTGCAGGTGCCAGAGTCAGAGATAACACAGTATGGAGCTGGAGAAGCAAAGCAGGCCAGGCAGCATCAGAGGAGCAGGAAAGTTGGCATTTCGGGTCAGTACCCTTATTCAGAAATGGAGAGGGGGAAGGGAGCTCAGAAATAAATACAGGGCTGGGGAAGGTAGGTGGGATAGCGATAGGTGAGCGCAGGAAGGGAGTGGTGGGGATTGGCCAGTGGGATGGGAGGGGTGGACAAGTGGGAGACAAGATGGGCAGGTCGGGTCAGGTCAAGGAGGTGGGATGAAAGGGAGGGTTGGACATGGGATGAGGCCGGGTGTGGGGAGATTTTAAAACTGGTGAATTCCATGTTTAGGCCATTGGGCTGTAGGGTCCCGAGGTGGAATAGGAGGTGCTGGTCCTCCAGTTTGCAGGGGGTGTCATTGTGACACTGGAGGAGGCCCAGGATGGACATGTCACCCAGGGAGTGGGGGGTGGGGAGGTGGGAGAGTTAAAATGGTTCGTGACTGGAAGTTGTTGTTTGTTGCATACAGAGCGTAGGTGCTCTACAAAACGGTCTCCGAGTCTACGCTTGGTCTCACCGATGTAGAGGCGGCCACATCAGGAGCAGCGGATGCAGTAGACCACATTGATGGATGTGCTGGTGAACCCGTCTAATGTGGAAGCTTTGTTTGGTGCCCTGGATGGAGGTGAGGGGAGAAGTGTAAGGGCAGGTGTAGCACTTCCTGCAGTTGCAGGGAAAGGTGCCGGGGGTGGTGGGGCTCGTGGGGAGTGTGAAGCAGATGAAGGAGTCTCAGCGAGAGTGGTCCCTACGAAAGGCAGATAGGGGTGGGGAGGGAAATATCTCTTTGGTTGTGGAGTTGGACTGTAGGTGGCAGCAGTGGAGGAGAATGATACGTTGGATGCCCGGGGCGGTGGGGTGATATGTGAAGATAAGGGGCATTCTGTCTTTGTTTTTGTTAGGGGGAGAGGGAATGCGAGCTAGTAGTACGGGAAATGCAAGAGATGCAGTTGAGGGCATTTTTGATGGTTTGCTGGGGAGCGGGGGGGGCCAGGTGGGGGGGGGAGTGGTGGGTGGATGTTACTGTCCTTGAAATAGAAGGACATCTGAGATGTGTGGGAGTGGAACGCCCCATCTTGGGAGATGTGGCAGAGGCAGAGGAATTTGGATCACATTCTTGCAGGAAGGTGGGTGAGAGGTGGTGTAGTTCAGGCAGCTGTGGGAGTTGGTGGGCTTGAAATAGACGTCGGTTTCAAGGTGGTCACCAGAGATGGAGACGGAGGTCAAGGAAGGAGAGACAAGTATCAGAGATGGTCCAGGAGAATTGGAGGTTGGGGTGAAAGGTGATGAATTGTTCAAGTTCCTCATGGAAGCACGAGGCAGTCAATAGCACAAGGCATCACAAATAGCAGTCAATTTATGTTTTTTTATAATAACTGCTGCTCTGAATTAGTTGGACATATCAGTTAAAGCCCACAGTTATCTTTCAACTTTGCTTATTTCAGCACTGCTCATCATGTATGTTCAACTCTCATACAGCACCTAACTTTGTCAGCATGAAATTTCACCTATGGCTAGTTTTAGCCTCAGGAGATATTTTGCAACTGCTTCTGAAATTTCTGAGCTGCCTCTTTGATTCCACCTGACGCTTGGTATCTGAAGTGAAGTAGACTTTTACTAAACTGTGTAACAGAACACACTTTTCACACAAAAACCTAGACAATTAGCTAAAGATAAATTGTTCAATCAATTTCAAACACAAATTTTATAATGTAGTCAGTAACACCTTGTATGTTTAGAATAAAATGTAAAAATCATTGTAGCTCCTGCAATGGAAGAAGAAATAACTGGGAGCTCCGATATGGTTAAGTTAAATAAATTAAGTGACAGCAGGTCTTACAATGGCCAATGCAGAAGCAGAGCCATACATATTGAAAACAGTCCAGCAACACTGACTTCAGGTGACTATTGACAGGACACCGAGGAATTGCTGATCAGTGAAGTAAATGGGGATCAGCACTGGGTAAA
>NC_063349.1:15017531-15069620 GCF_021869965.1 Rhincodon typus
CTTATTTTGGAAACCTACAGACAGAGGGCCTTGGACTAGGTCTGTGCCACTGAAGATTTCTTCCTTCTCCCCTTCCATTTCTGAGCATTTGCCAATTAGCTTAACAGAAACAAACAAAACAGTCTGATCGATTTCCAAAGGGATTACACAAAAGTAGTAAATGACCCAAGCCAACCACTCCAAGGCAGTCAGATGCAACTGGATTCCATGCTGATCTCAGTGTACCACACAAGGTCACCACAGGAGAACCAGAAGTCAGAACAATACTGGTTGATTAATAGTTGGCAACATGGAGAACAACTAAATAATTCTGGAGCACCGACCACTTTATACTGGGGGGGGGCCTTCACAAGGCATCTCAAAACTTCTGACAAAAGTATCCGTGTATCAATTGCACTGATTTTTCTTCAGCATTAACATGATGGAATCATCCCAATTTCTTCCACAGCCCACTCAGCTGGGCAAAAGATTAGCAAGAAGCTGTAGATTAATACAAGTCATCGTTCTCAAAAATAATGCACGACTGGCACTACGCTTTTGGGATCAAACCTGAAACTTGCGCATTAATTTTTTTCCCCCCAATGGCAACAGTTTGTATCAATTGCAGGACAGGTGAAGCAATTGAAACATAAAATCAAAATAAATCAGCAGGGTCAAACAATAGTGTCATTAACTTAGTCACAAATGATCAAAATTTTGGAACAGATCTCAGAGCATACCTTCTGCTTTGCCACATCTTGAGGTTAATTTTCCATTTTTGATTAGTTAAATTTAAAAATAGGAAAAGAGAGAGACTACAAGATCCTCACCCCAAGTATCACTTTTCCTTTGTTTCTGTGGGCTCCGGCAATTAGGAGTATCAGGTTTCCTTTTCATGACTAAAAACAAAATTAATGCATCAGGTTTGAAATATTCAAAATCTCTTTTCCATTTTCAAATTAATATGGAAATACTTCTTTACAGAAACACTTTCTTTCCTTCCTGGGAGATTAAAGGAGTGCAGAGTTGCGCAGGTGAGAAGTGTATACCATGATGGAGCAGACATGACACGGGGAAGCTGGAAGGATCAATTCTGTGGTATATTCATTTCATTGAGACATCGCCTTCATAAGTTTGGGGCTGGTATTCATGTGCTCTGTAAGCCGTTCAACGTTGCAGTGAGTTCAGTCAAATTTTCAATTTACATCACGGTATAAAAGACCAAATAGAAATGCATACAATTAAAAGATACCTTCTTCTTCCACCTTTGACCAATCCACCAGTCTTGCATTTATCTTTTGTAAACTGTACTCCTAAACTGATTTTATAAGAGGTCAACCACTTTGTAGCTGGTACTTTCTAAACTCTCATTACTGGTGTTTCCACTCCTACCATTTATAATCGACACTCTTCAGTAGAGCAATCTTTTGCCTTCGGCAACATTAAAGTCAGAACCCCATCACTCTTGATCTCACCAAGCTTCAATTGTGCCTGGCATCTCAAAGACAAAACATTAGAAATGTCAAATGTGTCCATGACGTGGCCCTACCTTTGTAATGTCTCTAGCTCGATTAGGCTATACATATATTGTCCCAACCTCCTTATTGCTCCCTGCTCCCAAGTGTTCACTCTATATCTGGTCCTTCAGCTGTTGTGCTCCCACCCTTCAGAGCTTCAGCCATTTCCAACTTGCCACAGCTGTACTGAAAATAATCTCTAACTAACAGTTTTGTAACTGCTCCCAGGTGTGTCAAACAAAAGCAAAACACGTAGTATCCTACAATAGTTTCAGTCAAGCTTTTTGATTGGGAATGGGGGAAGGGAAGAAATGGTCAGAATAGAAGGAGCAGACTGTCAGCACATTTCATAACACAGGCCAAGAGTTTTCCACAAAATTGGCAAGGAATAGTGGTGATAACATCAATGCATGATCACCAAGCAATAATCCCAAGTTATTATTGCAGCTTAACAGCAGTCAGTTTGTCATACCCTTGAATCCAAGCTTAACTCCAAGGTGTCGGTTAACGTGCCACTTGCCAGTTTGGTGACCAATTTTCTTTCTCAACACATTTGAAGATGGATCTTTGTTCCCATTTTTCTTTTTATCTTCATTAAGTTCCAGAACAGTCCATGTGTCTTTATCTGGTTCAATTTCAACCAGATCTTGGGGAAGGTCTTTGCTTTCCCTTAGATCGGATTTCTTGTGAAAAGCAACTTTGCATGGTAATCTATCCAATTCTTCAGACATACCGAGAGAACTTGGGTTTGCAACACCTGGCTTACACAAGCCTTCCATCTCATCGTTTTCTAGTCTAGTACTGTTTTCACGAGCCTGCTGCTGCATAGCCTGGACAATACACACATCTTGCTTAACGTCTCTCAAAACCTCAGCCTGATTCGAGTCAGGGGCAGTGTCAGTGCAGCTTCTGGGCCCAGAATTCCAGCTCTCGGATACTTCTAAAGCATGTCCCCTATGAGTGGCAACTGGCACACTGTGTAAAGTGGCCTCTATGTCCATGTGTTTTACAATACAATTTGGATTACTAGTCTCATTGCTATTTTGGGTCTCAGGCATGGCATGTTGCAAATCTACCTGGCTTTCAGTTTTATTTCCCTGTGATAATTTACAATGGCAATATATGCCAAGCACACCGGATGCAGCTAGCCAGGCATTAATACAACAATATTCTTTCCTTTCCCGTTTTCCCTTCTTTGCACAGCTGTTCTTATTGGTGACAGGATGTAATGTAGGATTTTGATCTCCCCACTGTCTAACAGGTAGCTTCATTGTCACTGCCTTGGAGCTGCCAGCCTTCCATCCATCACTGCAGGCATTCTGGGAAACTTTGCTTGGAGTTTCCTCACTCAACCTCGCATCTGAGTGATTGAACGTTTCAGACCATATACTTCCTGGAGGCAGCTTCTCGTGAAGTTTTGGTTTCGCTATTTCCGCGAGCAGATTCAGAATCTCAGTGTGTCCGAGTACCTTGATACTGCAAGAGGAGTTGCAGTCCAAATTGTCAGACAGGCCAGCTTTCTCACTCTCATCTGGCATTTGCACTTCTTCGAAAACACTCGATGCAGTTTCTTTAGCAATATTTGGCACTTTACTCTCACAATTTTCACTCTTGTGCAGATTGTGGTGTTTGCTGGCTGACTTTGCAACATTGGCACATGCAAATTTGGGAGGATAAGGATTCCAGAAATTCAGTAACGTTTCAATTTCTGTGTCAATTGAATGCAAAAGATCATCAAGACCCTGAGGCTCATTATCTGAAAATTTCAAAGGGGTTGGGCTATTAATTTCAACAGACATGGTGCTATGGTCACAAACCAGTTTCCCATCTTGCTCTTTGAAATCAGATGGCATCACTGAAGGACTCTGCTGGGGTTCAGGGAAATGATCTTTGTCTGCGGTTAGATCTATTAAAACATTCACCTGGCTAGTATCAGATTGAGGGGTCTGCTGACGTGTGCGTTTTTCCTGTGAACTCTCCAATACTGATTGCGCATGTCCCAATGGTGGAAATTCTTTTACTGATGGGCATTGTTCACTCTCCAAATTAGACTGAAGTAAACACGACACTTGTGGATTTTCCTTCACAATATTACAACCTCCATGCGCTGCTTGGTCTTGCAAACTGGATTCTCCAGTTTCTTTTATTGTTGATGCATCATTCGTTTCCTCTGGTGGAGAGCTAGTTAGATCAACCACAGGGCAGGGGGAGCTCTGCTGAACAGATTTCCACATCCCGGTATTGTCTCCCAATGAAAACACTCCAGTGATACAGATCTCGGGCTGATCTGTATTACAACTGGCAACAGTTTCATCAGCGACTACCACTTCATTTTTCTCAGAGTTGCCACTGCACGTCTTCAACTCTGATGAGTTTGTCATTTTCTTTTTATCAGGTAGAGGTACGTTTTTACAAACATTTTCACTCTTTGAAGAACCTTCCACAGCAGAAGCCATAAACCTTTTTTGAGGTGGACTGTCAGTTGCATTTTCCTGGCCATCACACAGCAACACGTCATGATGGAAACCACAATCTTTCGGCAATACTTCTGCATCCAAAATTAGGTTCCTCTTCTTCCCATTCAGCTCAGTGGAAGACACCAACATCTCAGCTGACACCTGACTAGGTTCGGCTGATGTATTCCCACAATTTGCCTGTTCCCCAAATCCTTCGGCTATAGATGAGCTGATAATTTCTTGATGTGGTTGTCCATTCAGGTTCAACAGGCTGGTAGCTGCTGGCTGAGCAGTTTTAGATTTCTCAGACTCTGGGGTAGGTACATCCACAACCAGGCTGGAGGTTTCACCTTGGTATTCAGTAAGTCTCACAGGTGCATGTTCTTCTCCAGTTAATACAGTAGAGGGGCTACAGACAGAAGATGCCTCCATATTCTGGCAATTCTGCACAAGAACAGAAGGTGGAATTACAAGTACCAGGCCTGAGGTTGCCTGCTCCTCAGAGTTTTCCCTGGGTAAAAGGCTAACAGAGGAGTGCAAAGAGGTGTTAGTGCTAAATGCCTCAGACGAAGGATTAGAACCTGAAGAAACAAGCTGAATTGTTTGTTTGCCTACACTTTTAGATGCTAAATTGACCGCTGAGCAGAGCACATTTATAGAATTTGGAGGATCTGAAAGAGGGATAGTACTCTGCTGCTCACTATTACACAAAGCCCCCACTTCAACTGTAGATGCAGTCACTGTGTGCTGGAAGATTGAATTTGAACTGCCCACTGATGATTCTCCAAAGTTACAATGCCCATGAGACAATGGGGTGAACTGCGAGGTCTCAGGGACTGTATTGTGCGAACTTACGTTGGCATTGAGATTTCCCGGGGACATTAAATTCTGTTGGGCATTGACACTGGAAGGTACCTGAGAAGTTATAATACTGACTTCATTCATAGTTGAAGGCGTAAAATAGAAGTGAATATTATGTACATCATCTCGAGGGCATAACTCTGGTTTAGAAGTGAGGGGAGGTACAGCTGGTACAAAAGGAACACTCTTCTGTTCCATCATCTCTGTAGGGGATGATGGCGTAGCTTGGTTTTGCTTTTCAACAAACTTTTCAGAAGTTGAACTGGCAACTTGGAATACTCCATTCTGATCACTTAATTTATAATGTAACTGAGTGCCTTGCACATGCACGTCCTTGGCGTTGGAAGGGTCAGGAGACTGAAGAGAACGTGGGTTTTGCTGCAAGTCTTTCCAGTCATGAGACATTGGAGTAACCCTGGCAAGCACCATTCTCTTTTGGCTATTTGAATTTGTTGATGCAAACCAAGAATTGGACGAACTGTGCTGCATGCTGGGCTGTGAACTCAAACAAACAGATTGTCCTGTCCTTTCAGAAGCCTGCAGAGTATTGTTAGAAGAGCCAGCTCTTACTTGTCCTCCATTTGTAAGAGCTGGCCAGTTTCTCTGGCCAGGCTGAGCAGACGCATTATAGGTTACATTCCCTTCAGGACCTTTGTTCAGATCTGTACCGACCTTGCCGTAAGCCCCCTGAATTTGAACCTGCCCGTGACATTTCACTAAATTATTTGCTGTTTCATCAAGAGTCAAGTTACAATTTCCTTCAGATTCAGAAAGATTTACGTGCTTTTGGTCCATTGAAATTTGAGGTACACTTCCATTCGGAGATGATAATGAAATTAATAAATTCGAAGACTGGGCTGCATTCTGATAAGCTACACCTGGATTTAAGGCTGGTATTACCCTCGCAGAATAGATATTGTGGGCATTCGGAGACTGGACGTTTTGGCCAGTGGTTGTGGTCGTCATCCATACGAGCCCGTTTACAGCAAGCTGTTGTACTCTTGTACTCGATACTGCATGGTTTTTGGCAAGAATTGGGATTTGCCTTTTCCCCGGAAGAGGTCGAGATGCTGCCTGCGAAACAACTTGGTGGGCTGAAGTAGTGTTTGGTGCTTGTGGGTTAGCTTTAACAACTGAAAGCATTTGTTGAGATTTATACTCCTGCGTCTGCGCCATCGGCTGAACTGTCCCAATCATCTGGTGGAGCGTTTGGAGGGCATTCTCAACAGGTTTAGTACAGCTATTAGACGGAGGGTGTGCGGATGCTGGGCGCACACACATTCTGTTTGCAGCATACGCGACATCGTTGCGAACTGGCTTCGATATTGGATACGGCGGCAACAATCCCCTCTTGCAATCGTAAATTTTCATCGTGGCAGCTCTGGGCAAGAAGTTTCATCACTTCTCAAAGTCGCGTCATAACCATCCAGCAGCAGTTCATGGTCCTTGGCACAAGGCTTATAACATACATAGATCCAGTGCCACAACAGAATTCTGAAAGAAAAAAGGACAGGAAGTTGTGAGTTTGTAACTGTCCTTGTCATTCCCTACACTGCTGCAGAAATATTGTTGAATAAAGGTAACGGACATACACAATTTAACCTAAAAACCAAACCATTTCACACAAGAGGAAATAGCTGAATGACTGCAAATCAAAATTGTACACAGGGCAATCTCCTCGGGGATTGCAATATCTCATCGCAGGCAGTGATATTTGCCCAGCAACAAATTAGGTTGGAGATTTCGGTGAATCTTGACATGTTTATAAAATGCTGATTTATCAATAATTTATTGATAATTCAGTAAGCAAAGCATGGTTGTTTGATGTATCAAAAATGTAGCAAGATTTGAAAGATGTCTTTTCTTTTTGTTTGGAGTATTTGTTCCCAATACAGGAGATAGGCTGTCCCATTAAAGTACAGAGTGCCCATTTGAAAAAAAGAAAAAGATCTATATAAAATTCCAGACATAACAAGGTGTAGAGCTGGATGAACACAGCAGGCCAAGCAGCATCAGAGGAACAGGAAAGCTGACATTTCGGGCCTAGACCCTTCCTCAGAAATGGGGGAGGAGAAGGGGATTCTGAAATAAATAGGGAGAGGGGGAGGCAGATAGAAGATGGATAAAGGAGAAGATAGGTGGGGGGGAGACAGACAGGTCAAAGAGGCGGGGATGGAGCCAGTAAAGGTGAGTGTATGTGGAGAGTTAGGGAGAAGATAGGTCAGTCCAGGGAGGACAGACAGGTCAAGGGGGCGGGATGAGGTTAGTAGGTAGGAGATGGGGGTGGGGCTTGAGGTGGGAGGAGGGGATAGGTGGGAGGAAGGACAGGTTAGGGAGGCGGGGACAAGCTGGGCTGGTTTTGGGATGCGGTAGGGGGAGGGGAGATTTTGAAGCTTGTGAAGTCCACATTGATACCATTGGGCTGCAGGGTTCCCAAGCGGAATACGAGGTGCTGTTCCTGCAACCTTCAGGTGGCATTGTTGTGGCACTGCAGGAGGCTCAGGATGGACATGTGGTCCGAGGAATGGGAGGGGGAGTTGAAATGGTTCGCGACGGGGAGGTGCACTTGTTTAGTGCGAACCAAGTGTAGGTGTTCTGCAAAGCGGTCCCCAAGCCTCCGCTTGGTTTCCCCGATGTAGAGGAGGCCACAACGGGTACAGCGGATGCAGTATACCACGTTAGCAGATGTGCAGCTGAACATTTGCTTGATGTGGAAAGTCTTCTTGGGGCCTGGGATGGCGGTGAGGGGGGAGGTGTAGGGGCAGGTGGAGCACTTCCTGCGGTTGCAGGGAAAAGTGCCGGGTGTGGTGGGGCTGGAGGGGAGTGTGGAGCAGACCAGGGTGTCCCGGAGAGAGTGGTCCCTCCGGAATGGATAAGGGTGGGGAGGGAAACATGTCTTTGGTGGTGGGGTCAGATTGCAGATGGCGGAAGTGTCGGAGGATGATGCGTTGGATCCGGAGGTTGGTGGGGTGGTACGTGAGGACGAGGGGGATTCTGTCTTGGTTGTTATTGCGGGGAGGGGGTGTGAGGGAGGAGTTGCTGGAAATGCGGGAAACACGGTCGAGGGCATTCTCGACCACTGAGAGGGGGGATGTTGCGGTCCTTGAAAAATGAGGACATCTGAGATGTATGGGAGTGGAATGCCTCATCCTGGGAGCAGATGCAGCAGAGGCAAAGGAATTGGGAATAGGGGATGGCATTTTTGTAGCAAGGTGGGTGGGAGGAAGTGTATTCTAGGTAGCTGTGGGAGTCGGTGGGCTTGAAATGGATATCGGTTTCCAAATGGTTGCCAGAGATGGAAATAGAGAGGTCCAGGAAGGAGAGAGAGGTATCAGAGATGGTCCAGGTGAACTTAAGGTTGGGGTGGAAGGTATTGGTGAAGTGGATAAACTGTTCGTGGGAGCACGAGGCAGCGCTGATACAGTCATCAATGTAACGGAGGAAGAGGTGGGGTTGAGGGCCAGTATAGCTATGGAAGAGGGATTGTTCCACGTAACCTAAAAAGAGGCAGGCATAGCTTGGGCCCATGCGGGTACCCATGGCCACCCCCTTTGTCTGTAGGAAGTGGGAGGGATTGAAAGAAAAGTTGTTGAGGGGGAGGACGAGTTCGGCTAAGCGGATGAGGGTGTCAGTGGAGGGGGACTGGTCGGGCCTGCGGGACAGAAAGAAGCAGAGGGCCTTTCGACCATCTGTATGGGGAATGCAGGTGTATAGGGACTGGACGTCCATGGTAAAGATGAGGTGTTGGGGACCAGGGAATTGGAAGTTCTGGAGGTGGTTGAGGGCGTGGGTGGTGTCACGGACGTAGGTAGGGACTTCCTGGACCAAGGGGGAGAAAATGGAGTCGAACTAGGTGGAGATAAGTTCGGTGGGGCAGGAGCAGGCGGAGACAATGGGTCGACCAGGGCAGTCAGGTTTGTGGATTTTGGGAAGGAGATGGAAACGGGCGGTGCGAGGTTGGGGAACGATGAGGTTGGAGGCTGTGGGTGGAAGGTCACCTGAGGTGATGAGGTTGTGGATGGTTTGGGAGATGATGGTTTGGTGGTTGGGGGTGGGGTCATGATCAAGGGGGCGGTAGAAAGTGGTGTCAGAGAGTTGGCACCTGGCCTCAGCGATGTAGAGGTCAGTGCGCCATACTACAACTGCGCCTCCCTTGTTCGCAGGTTTTATGGTGAGGTTGGGATTGGAGCGGAGGGAGCGGAGGGCTGCACGTTCTGCAGGGGAGAGATTGGAGTGGGTGAGAGGGGTGGAGACGTTGAGGCGATTGATGTCTCGACGGCAGTTGGAGATGAAGAGGTCGAGGGAGGGTAGGAGGCCTTGGGGTGGTGTCCAGGAGGAGGGGGTGTGTTGGAGGCGGGAGAAGGGGTCAGTAGGGAGAGGGTTAGGCTCACGGTTAAAGACTCCTCCAAAACTTCCAATTCCCCGGTCCCCAACACACCATCTTTACCATGGACGTCCAGTCCCTATACACCTGCATTCTCCATACAGATGGCCTAAAGGCCCTCCGCTTCTTCCTGTCCCGCAGGCCCGACCAGTCCCCCTCCACTGACACCCTCATCCGCTTAGCCGAACTCGTCCTCGCCCTCAACGACTTCTCTTTCAATTCCTCCCACATCCTACAGACAAAGGGGGTGGCCATGGGTACCCGCATTGGCCCAAGCTATGCCTGCTTCTTTGGAGGTTACGTGGAACAATCCCTCTTCCGTAGCTACGCTGGCCCTAAACCCCACCTCTTCCTCAGTTACATTGATGACTGTATCAGCGCCGTCTCGTGCTCCCATGAGGAGCTCGAACAGTTCATCCACTTCACCAATACCTTCCACCCCAACCTTAAGTTCACCTGGACCATCTCTGATACCTCTCTCTCCTTCCTGGACCTCTCTATTTCCATCTCTGGCAACCATTTGGAAACTGATATCCATTTCAAGCCCACCGATTCCAACAGCTACCTAGAATACACCTCCTCCCACCCACCATCCTGCAAAAATGCCATCCCCTATTTCCAACTCCTTCACCTCCGCTGCATCTGCTCCCAGGATGAGGCATTCCACTCCCGTACATCTCAGATGTCCTCGTTTTTCAAGGACCGCAACTTCCTCCCCTCAGTGGTCGAGAATGCCCTCGACCGTGTCTCCCGCATTTCCCGCAACTCATCCCTCACACCCCCTCCCCGCAATAACAACCAAGACAGAATCCCCCTCGTCCTCACGTACCACCCCACCAACCTCTGGATCCAACGCATCATCCTCCGACACTTCCGCCATCTGCAATCCGACCCCACCACCAAAGACATTTTTCCCTCCCCACCTTTATCTGCTTTCCGGAGGGACCATTCTCTCCGTGACTCCCTTGTTCGCTCCACACTCCCCTCCAGCCCCACCACACCCGGCACTTTTCCCTGCAACCGCAGGAAGTGCTACACCTGCCCCTACACCTCCCCCCTCATCCCCATCCCAGGCCCCAAGAAGATTTTCCACATCAAGCAGATGTTCAGCTGCACATCTGCTAATGTGGTATACTGTATCCACTGTTCCCATTGTGGCCTCCTCTACATCGCAGAAACCAAGCGGAGGCTTGAGGACCGCTTTGCAGAACACCTACACTCGGTTCACACTAAACTGCACCTTCCATTCGTGAACCATTTCAACTCCCCCTTCCATTCCTCAGACGACATGTCCATCCTGGGCCTCCTGCAGTGCCACAACAATGCCACCCGAAGGTTGCAGGAACAGCACCTCATATTCCGTTTGGGAACCCTGCAGCCCAATGGTATCAATGTGGACTTCACAAGCTTCAAAACCTCCCCTCCCCCTCCCACATCCCAAAACCAGCCCAGCTTGTCCCCGCCTCCCTAACCTGTCCTTCCTCCCACCTCAAGCCCCACCCCCACCTCCTACCTACTAACCTCATCCCGCCCCCTTGACCTGTCCGTCCTCCCTGGACTGACCTACCTCCTCCCTAACTCTCCACATACAATCACCTTTACCGGCTCCATCCCCGCCTCTTTGCCCTGTCTGTCTCCTCTCCACCTATCTTCTCCTCTATCCATCTTCTATCCGGCTCCCCCTCCCTCCCTATTTATTTCAGAATCCCCTTCCCCTCCCCCATTTCTGAAGAAGGGTCTAGGCCCGAAACGTCAGCCTTCCTGCTCCTCTGATGCTGCTTGGCCTGCTGTGTTCATCCAGCTCTACACCTTGTTATCTCAGATTCTCCAGCATCTGCAGTTCCTACTATCTCTATATAAAATTCCACATAGCCAACACTGAACATGACTGTTAAGAGCTCATATCAGATGTACTTTTTGACTTTGCACCTGATGACCTTATTTGTTTATAATAGGTGGCGCAATATTGCTAAATGCAAATAACACTGTTTGTGCATGCACACTCAGTGCATTCTCCTCTTTGGACTGACCTTTAAAGGATAGTGCTGAAGTAGAGCCTAGTTGCTGTATCAGCACAGTGGTAATTTGAGAGTCTCTTGCAGAAGACATAGGATTGGGAACAGCCTTGAGGGCTGACAGGAAATGCAAGTACGATGCACCGTTACGGATGGACTACAATGTCACCATAAGTCATTCAAGTGCATGAAAAATGAGGCTTCTAATATGGCACAAGGCCAGATCTGTAAGTGTTGACCTATTGTACCTGTATCACGTTCCAAGAGAGCAAGGTGACCACTGTCAACTAGAAACAGTTAAGACAGCGCAGCACTCAAAAGGGAAACGTGTGGGCTGAAGGTGAGAACCTTCAACAAGCATCACACTTTGCACTTATGCCAAATATCTCAATAAATCTCTGACAGATACGAAGAACAGCAGGTGCTGGAGGCTGAGATAACACAGTGTGGAGCTGGAGGAACACGGCAGGCCAGGCAGCAGAGGAGCAGCAAAGTTGACGTCAGAAATGTCAACTTCCCTGTTCCTCTGATGCTGCCTGGCCTGCTGTGTTCCTCCAGCCCCACACTGTGTTATCTCAATAAATCTGTTACACTTGTTTCAGCTCATGATTACCTATAGTGGTCACTCATGAACAGGTCTCTAACTCACATTTAACCAGAACGTACACTGCTAATACAACAATTTTCAGAAGCCATTTGCTAAAACTCGAAGTAGTTATTGCAACTCAAATCAAACCAAGGACTGGCTTGGATGTAAAAGATTTGTGCAACAGTGAACAAGCACAGATACTCATGGATGAATTAAGCATGTGTGGAGTGGAACTTTGTAGACTGTGCTGGAGTACTCGAGTCAGGAAGTATCACTGGTGTAGGTTATAATCTGGAGGAGGATCATTAACTTATACAAAAAATAAATTCAAACTCCCAGATACAGAAAGATGTTAAGCCAGCAGATTTCTTGTTTTGAAAACCTGTAGTGCACACAAATTAAACAAAAGTACTACTAATTTATTAGATTTCACCAACCGAGAAGCAAGAGGTGCCCTACACTATTTTCTTTCCATTCAAGAGTTTCTCTATATATCTCGAAGATTGTAGATCGTAATTTAATAAGTTATCCCCAATAAATAGTAATTCTTGTTAAGTATGGAAAACTGGTCTGTGCTTTCCATCGACTTGGGGGAAAAATTGGGAAATTTTGTACACTTTTCTAAAATCTTAACTTTTGCAACGACTCATGAAATAGCAGGGCTCAATTTCCAGCATGACCCTAGTGAAACCCAACAGTAGATATCCAATTCTCTGCTGAATTGCAAAATACAAACAATCTCCATCAACCTTTTAGGCATTGCATCTTAGATCCTAACTGCTCAGGGTGGAGAGATGTTTTTTCTATCACCGTAATCTGGTTGTCAACCCTTCAGCCCTTTCATCAAGCACACAGTACATTGTATTTGAACAGGCGGACAACAGGACACTTAATCTCAGCTGAATCTTCGTATTTTCAAAACTAAAACTTTCTCAGAAGACCATTGACTAGGCAGCCTTAATTACTTTCTTAAGATCTGGTAAGGGAATTTCTAACTCAGACTTGAACGATATCAATTAGTGCATACTGACAAGTGATGTGAAATGAACATGGTTGATGTCTGTTTATGTTCACATTTAATTTGCAGATAGTTCTGAGACCAGTTTGCTCCATGTAATGATCTACATGTTGCAAGGTGCTTCCCTATTTTTACATTATCGAGAAGTCTGCAGTACTTGTGTTTATTGTGGAAACAGAATTAGAGACACTGTGTTACACATGAGTACTTAAAAGCAGATTGCCAAAGTTTTATTTCAAACAGGACAAGGTGGGGAGGAAAAGATCATAAGAAGTGGACATACGAAAGAGGCTTTTACAAGCAAACATTGGAAATTGGGTTGCTTTTTTTTTTATAAAGTCGGTACATTTCTAATGAGGCAAATACCTCTCCCCACGCTGCATCGTACTATCCTATTGAACAGATATAGAGGAGAATTTGAACAGATGCTTTATATACTGGGTTCTTACGACGCAGTGATAGTGTCCCTGCCTCTGACCAAGGTGGTTCAGGTTCACGTCTCACCTGCTTCAGAGGTGTGTCATTACATCTCCGTAAAAGATATACATTATACTTGAATTGCTGTTAGTATGAATTACCATACATCCTTTCAAAAGTGAGCAAATGTTATCCTCCAATGTTTCAGGACATAAATATCCTGTATTTAAAAACAGAAATGGTTAATTAGTTTTTAAACAAACACCTTGTAAACTGGTCAGTTCAAAATCAAACTGAATTCAATCCTAGGCAGCCACAACAGTATATTATCCTTGACCAGTCACCAAAATACTTATAGATCAACCCTCTGCCTTCACACAATTGGAAAACAACAGTCAGTTGGACTGTACATCCTCACACACTGCTTCCTGTGAAGATTTCATTCCATTCTCCCAGTTTCTCAGTCTTCATATCGATTCTCGTGATACAACCTTCCACAGAGGGGCCTCAAATGTCCACTTTTTTCTCAACTGAGGATTCCCCAGCACTGCGGTTGACAAAGCCCTCAGCCCTTCCTTGACAAGATTATGGTCCCCATGTCCTCACTTTCCACCCCAACACCAGACACACATTTCCCCTTCCCTCCCTCGTCAGCCAGCATTCTGCAGGGACCATTCCTTGTATGACACCCTGTTTCACTCGTCCTCCCATTCCCAAAGCCTCCCCACATTATTCTTCCTTCCAATCACAGAAGGTGTAACAACTATCCATTTATTTCCTCCCTTCTCACTAACTGGGGTAAAGGTAAAGCAGCAACTTACCTCCACTTCACTCAATCTACTGTACTCACTATTCATAATGTGGTCTCCTCTACACTGGGGAGGCAAAACACAAACTGACTGACTGCTTTGCAGAACATCTACGTTCTGTCTGCAAAAGTGACCCTGGGCTTCCTGTTGTCTGCCACTTCTACACACCAGTGTGTGTCCTGGCCAACATGTGTCTTGGGCTTGCTGCAATGCTCCATGGAAACTCCGCACAAGCTGGAAGTACAGCATCTCCTTTTCCTGCAGCCTTTAGGACACACAATAGCAAGTTCAATAAGTTTAAGACCTGTGCACCACCTTCCAAGTCCTTTTCCCACCTCTGATTTAGTCATCACAGACTACTTTCAACACAGCTAACCCATTTTCACCTGCTTTTCGTCCCTATGATCAGCTTTTCCTTTCTCCCCGTCTCACCGTTATCAGTTAAGTGTAGATAAGTGTAGAAGTCAGATAAGTGTATCCATCGATAGTTGGCCAATGAGCTGTGCCAGTCAATTCCCTAGATCAACCAATGGACTGCAGGAAAGACACAGCAACGCACCGTGGTGTAAATTCTGTTCACTTGGCTAAGAAGCCTGTCTAAATAGCAATATGGAAAGCAATTTACAAAGTTAACACAAATAACAGCACACAGAACTGACAACTGAAACTATAGCAAACCATTCCTGTCAGAATTAATCAGTCACTCACTCAATCAGGGCAGTTTTCAGCGTCATCAACCTCATTATCTCCAGAGGACTCTCCTCCCACCACCCCCAACCCTAACTCTGCACTACCTCCAACATGATCGCCTCCCAACCCCAGAGAGCCTGCTTCTATCTCCTTCCCAAAATCCACAAACCAGATTGCCCCGGAGGGCCCATCGTATCAGCTTGCTCCTGTCCCACCGAGCTCATTTCCTCCTATCCCGACTCTATCCTCTCTCCACTTGTCCAGATCCTACCCACCTACATCTGTGATACCTCTGATGCCCTCCGCCATATGGAGAATTTCCAGTTCTCTGGCCCTAACTGCCTCCACATTCACCGTGGATGTCCAATCCCTCTGTATCTCCATTCCCCGCTAGGATGGTCCGAGAGGTCTGTTTCTTCCTCGACCAGAGGCCTGAACACTCCCCATCCACCACCACTCTCCTGTGCCTGGCTAAACTTATTCTCTCACTAAACAATTTCTCCTTTAATTCATCTCACTTCTGCCACAAAGGAGTGGCTATGGGCACCCGCATGGGTCCCAGTTATGTCGGCCTCTCTACAGGGTACGTGGAACAATCCTTGTTCCAGGGCTACACTGACCCCCTCCCATAATTCCTTTTTTTCAGTACAACAACAACTGCTTTGGTGCCATTTCACACTCCCGCCTGGATCCTGAAAAATTGGTTCATTTTGCCTCCAATTTCTACCCATCTACTACAAAGCCCACTGACTCCCATAGCTACCTTCACGACAGCTCTTCACACCCCACGTCCTGCAAGGACTCCATCCCACTCTCCCAATTCCTTCACCTTTGCCGCATCTGTCCGCATGATGCCACCGTCCAAAACAGTGCTGCTGACATAGCTTCCTTCTTCCATAACTGCGGTTTCCTGCCCATTGTGGTTGACAGGGCCCTTAACCACATCCGACCTATCACCCGTGCTTCCATCCTTGCCCTTTCCCATCACTCACAACAGTGTGATCGGGTCCCTCTTGTCTTCACTTTTCATCCCACTGGCCTCCACATTCAAAGGATCATTTTCCGCCATTTCAGACAACTCCAGCAGAACGCCACCACCAAACACATCTTCCTCTCACTCTCCCGTCTGCATTTCACAGGGATCAATCCCTCCGGGACACCCTAGTCCATTCCTCGACCACCAACACCACTCCACCTTCCGACGGCAGCTTCCCATGTAACCGCAGAAGGTGCAACACTGCCCCTTCACCTCCTCCCTGCTCATCATCCAAGGGCCTAGCAGTCTCTCCAGGTGAAGCAGCATTTCACCTATACCTCCTCCAATCTTGTGTATTGTACTTGCTGCACCCAATGTGGCCTACTCTACATTGGAGAAACCAAACGCAGACTGGGTGACCACTTTGCAAAACACCTCCGGGTCCGTGCGCAAGCATGACCCTGACCTTCCTGTCACCGGTCAGTTTAACAGTGTCCTGCTCACATGTCCACACACATCTGTCCTCAGCATGCTGCAGCGCTCCAGTGAATCACAGCGCAAACTGGAGGAACAACATCTCATCTTCAGACTAAGTCGTTTACAACGTTTTGGGCGCAATATTGAGTTCAACACCTTCAAACGGTGAACTCATTCCTTCCCTTTCTTTTAGCTTTACTTGTTACATTGTCTGTCACCATGTCCTCTCTCCCCACGCCAGTGGGGCCGTCTGTCCTTTCCAGTCTGGCAGTTAGACACACCATTGTTCTGCCATTCTCACATTCTGATCACTTAATCTGCACTATCAACACCCTTTCTCCCCCATGACTCCATCCCCCATATCCCCCAACCAACACTTCGCTTTAGCTCTGACGAAGAGTCATCAAGGCTCGAAATGTTAGCATTGCTCTCTCTCCATGGATGCTTCCTGACCCACTGTGACCTCCCGCATTTTTTTGTTTTCAGTTCAGATTCCAGCATCTGTCGTAACTTGCTCCAACACGGCGGAGTCTGATTGAGGGTGAAACTGTCCAATCCTAATTGCCTCCACGGCAACACACACAGTCGCTCATTCGCAATCTTCAACTATTGAGCAAAATCAGATATACAACATAGAACATAGCAGTACAGGCCCTTCGGCCCTCATGTTGCGCCGACTTGTGAAACCAATCTGAAGCCTATCTAACCTACACTATTCCATTATCATCCATATGTTTATCCAATGACCATTTAAATGCCCTTAAAGTTGGCGAGGCTATGACCCACTGGAATATGTTAGAAGTGTTGTGTTTGGCATTAGAGATTAATTCAGCAAACAGTTCACTGATAAACACTGGTAAATTTAAAAACAGAGTATAAAAGCACTGTAGAAAGATGATTTCTTTTCGGAAAGGCAATATTAGTGCTTGAGCAGGTTATCCCAGATTTTGCGAAAGTTGTTCCTGTACGATTGCCAGATGCTTTTTCATCCTTGATAAGCAGAGCTGAAATAAAAGTGCCGGTATTTTATTTCTAGCAAGTGACCTGTTCATGTTTAAATGGTTAACCATTACAATGCTAATAGTTTAAACAGGTACTTTTTAGACCATAGTTACATACTTGTAAGGAACCCAAAATTGACACACTACTCGTAAGAACTAGGAGCAGAAGTAGGCCGTCTGGCCCTTCGAGCCTGCTCCACTATTCAATAAGATCATGGTTGATCTTTTCATGGACTCAGATCCACTGACCCGCGTTCTCACCGTATCCCTTAATTCCTTTATTGTTCAAAAGGAATGTACCTTATCTTTAAAAACGTTTACTGAAGTAGCATCAACTAGTTCACCGGGCAAGCAATTCCATAGATTAACAACCCTCTGGGTGAAGGCGTTCCTTCTCAATTCAGTCCTAAATCTGCTCCCTCTAATCTTGAGGCTCTGCCCTCTTGTCCTAGCTTCACCTGCCAGTGGAAACATCCTCTCTACTTCTATCTTATCTATTCCCTTCATAATTTTATATGTTTCTATAAGATGCCCCCTCAATCTTCTGAATTCCAATGAATATAATCCCAATCTACTCGGTCTCTCCTCATAAGCCAACCCCCTCAACTCCGGAATCAACCTACTGAACCTCCTTTGCACCCCCGCCAGTGCCAGTACATCCTTTCTCAAGTAAGGAGACCGAAACTGCACACAGTACTCCAGGTGTGGCCTCACCAGCACCTTGTACAGCTGCAACATAACCTCTCTGCTTTTAATCTCAATCCCTTTAGCAATGAAGGACAAAATTCCATTTGCCCTCCTACCTTCTGTGATTCCTGCACAAGGACACCCAGGTCCCTCTGCATAGCAGCATGCTGCAACTTTTTACCATTCAAGTAATAATCCTTTTTACTATTATTCCTACCAGAATGTATGACTTCACATTTATTTACATTGTATTCCATCTGCCAGACCTTTGCCCACTCACTCAATGTATCTATGTTCCTCTGCAAAGTTTCACAGTCCTCCGCACACTTTGCTCTGCCACTCATCTTAGTGTCATCTGCAAACTTTCACACCCTACACGTGGTCCCCAACTCCAAATCATCTATATAAATTGTAAATAATTGCGGTCCCAACACCTATCCCTGAGGCACACCACTAGTCACTGTCTGGCAGCTAGAATAGCACTCATTTATCCCCACTCTTTGCTTCCTGTTAGTCAATGCTCAATATTATGAAAAAAAATTAAATGGTCAAATCTCAAGTCGATGAAAGGTTGAAGAAGGAACCCCAACATAGACAAGTATAACCTGCTCGTCAACACTTGGGAGTCCTGCCAAAGTGCAAGTTCAATGGCTGGAAAGGAATCCCGCAGAGTCAGAGAAACTTTGTAAAGCAAAGAAAGCAAGCGTTAAAAAACAAAAGGAAGAAATGCTGAGAGACTAACTATCTAACCCCATCTCAGCAGAAAGGCCATTTCCAACAAATGTGTTTGCGTTTCACCCTCCCAGCGTAATACAAAAGACAGGTTAAAAGCAAATTCAGCCCTGAACTGATGTCCTACTGCAAGGCCTAGTGTGAAGATCATAGCCAATAAAACACCCTTGGCCCACAGGTAATGAAAGTAAAAAGGCACTCAAAGTGCCAGTCAGCCAGCCAAACATTGGCTAAAGAAACCAGGAGACACAGAGACAGACAACTGAACCAAATCAGTCTTCTGACCTTCGCATTCACAACACAGTAAAATTATACTGAAGACTCCCAATAACTACCCCAATGGTTCCTAACTAGACACTTGAACACCAATTCAGACTTTATGAAAAAGTAATGCCAGACAGTTTTGTATCTTAAAAAAAACTTAACTGTCTATTAAATACACTAATTCAGGAAGAATTAAATAAGGTAAGCTGATTAATGTTTAAGCTTTAAACACAAAACAATTGTGTTCAGCCGCCATTCATACAAAATACAAACAAGCAAACACACTGAAGGGATAAATAAAGCAAGAAAAAAACTGGCCAGGTTACTTAAATGGCTTTCACAATGCACCATTTCATAATCTCAGAAATTGGTTCTTTAATTACAATAGTAGTTACCTCTACCATCCCACCCCCATTACCTACTCTTCTTCTGACTTCAAGACCAATCCATTTTTTACTTTTGCATTCTCTTATTCCTAATCTGTGTGCACATGTTGCATTGTTGTCTCTTCCTGCAGTTAGAAACTCAAACTCAACACAAAAATGGGTTCATTTTAAAACAAAAAAATTCAGACAGAGAAATATCCACAGGAGAATGGGTTCCTTGCTGCATTAACCTTGTGTTCAATGGAGGGTGAGGTGAATAAACTAAGGCAACTAGTTCACCTCTCCTCATCCAGGGGGAGGAAGATTTGGGTATTGCATCAGATCCTTAAAATGGAGAACCTCACCTGGGGTCTGGTCATAACGTAGTAGTATATGCCAAGGAGCCCAAACCAAACAAGCCAATGGGAATCAGGGAGAACTCTCCACTGGGAGTTGGAGTCATAGCCAAGTCTGAAGGAAGATGGTTGTAGTCACTAGAAGTCAATCATCTCAGTCCAAGGGCATTAGTGAAGGCATTCTTCAAGATCGATGTTTTCTAGTGAACCTGTCCGGAGATGTTATTACGTACCTCTGGAGCAGGTGGGAACCTGAACCCAGGTCACCTGGTACAGAGGTAGGGTCACTCAGTGCTCTTGGCCCAACCATCTTCAGCTGCTTCAATGATCTTCGTCCCATCAGGGGAGAGGTGAGGATGCACAGTGATGACTATGTCAATGTTCAGCACCATTCTCAACTCCTCAGATATATGGATAACATTCCAGCTCAGGCTGTTAAGTGACAAGTAATACTCCTGCGACACAAGCAGCAGGGAATAGCCATCTCCATCAAGAGAATCTAGCCATTGCCATTAGCCAAACCTAAAGCTGGACTCACCGACTGCACAGAATTGAGAGCCTACTGTGTGCTCCGTTTTACAGAGACATGGCTCACTCCCACTTCACCTGGCTATGCCTTACAACCTGAGGGCTTCTCAATCCACCGGAGGGACTTAACAGCATCCTCAGGCAAGGCAAAGGGCTCTGCCTCCCTATCAACACTTGCTGGTGCTCAGGTGTGACGTCCCTGGTGAGTTAGTGCTCCCCAGACACAATGTCTAACCGTGAAGTGCCATCTCTACTACCAACTGCAGGAGTTTATATCCCACCCCATGTGGAAGTGAAGAGTGCACTTGATGCAATATACATCGCCACAAACAGCTTTGAAATGGAATGCCCCGAGGCCTTGTTCTTTGTAGCCGGTGACTTCAACCGGGCCAGCCTCAGGAAGAGGTGTTTGTACCTCAACAAAACAAGTCGAGCTTGAACCTACAAATCCTTCCACACCCCAATAATAGTTTAACAGTATCAGCCATATGCTGAAACGTTCATTTGAGCCTTTATCATCACCATCCCGAGCTACAGAATACAACATGCGCGCAAACACACTGACTCCCTTGGTGAATTGCAACACGCTGCGCATCTCTTTCACTGAACCTTACATGAATCTGCACAAGGATTTTCATGAATTGAAGGTGTTATTGGGTGATTATGTTTTGCTCTGCTTCTAAGCTGTAATAGAGGCGCGCCTGTGATCTGCTTCAGGTTCTGCACAACAACAAGCCCGGTTAGATCGGGTACCGCGGAGATCAGCGAATCAGAGATTTGCTAACGATATTTGCACGAACAATGGTGGCAGGAAGAGAGGTAGGATAATGCTCAGACAGAAAAATAAAGCGCAAATGGCAAGTTGAAGTTGAAATAGTCTGAAATTGTGCTTTCAACTAAGAGAAAAAAGCAAAGTCAATGGGAACCACACTTCAGCAAAGACGTAAAAGCATTAGAGAACGTGGGTTTTTAGTATAGGGACTGGAGCATTGAAGGCTGAGGGCCTTTTTAGAGGTTTATAAAATCATGAGGGGCATGGTTAGGATGAATAGCCAAGACCTTCTTCCCAGGGTAGGAGTCCAAAACTAGAGGGCATAGGTTTAAACGTAATAGGGGAAAGATTTAAAAGGGACCAAATGGGCCACGTTTCCACACAGAGGGTGGTCCATTTATGGAACAAGCTACCAGAGGTGGAGGAGGTGGTGGGTATAATAACAATATTTAAAAAGGCATCTGGATGGGTACATGAATAGGAAGGAGTTAGAAGGATAAGGCCCAAATGCTGGCATATGAGACTGCTCTACAATTTAATAAAATTGTGGCTGATGAGTTTATGTTCTGAATTTCACTTTTTCATCCACCTCTGATGATCCCCAGTTAACACAAATCTACCCACCAGTGTCTCAAAAATATTCAAAGACAACACCTCCGGCTCCTACTGAGGCAGAGTTCCAAAGTTTCAACTCGGGACACAACAAAAAAATTCTCATTTCTCTGAAAACAGGCCCAGTCTATCCGATTCATTCTCACAAGAATGAACTCTCCAGTTTTCACTTGTAATTTCAATGCGTATGATAGTTGAAGTCAGGCAGCAGGATTGTTGAAAGAATCCTTCACAGAACTGAAAGCTCACCAGCTCATGAAGTTAGGCACTGGAGGCTTTTCTATCAGGAGGTCCAATTTCTTTACAGACGGACTTTTAAGTTGCAAAATGTGACAGAGAGAAGGTTAAGTATACTTTGAACATGAATAGTTATGCATAGGCAAAGACGACCTTGCTGCTTTTGCACTGCAACCCTCAGCAGGGTCTTGCAGACTGCTACCATCCTTGAAGTCTTCAGCTCAAAACCCATCATCTTCAATTTCATGACCAATTTTCAGCACAAGCGTAACGGGCTGGACGCCAAACTAGTCACCAAATAGGACAATTGGTGATCTTTCATATTTAGCTAATAAATAATAGGTCTCTTCAGTTTGGTCTCCAAATTTGCAACTTAAAAAAAAAAATCTAGACATCCAATGATTGTGTGTTTCGTACGAACTTCACACAACAGCAAGCGTGAATTCCTCAAAGGGGTGCTTGCCCGAGTATCCCTACACAACAAAATTCCACTTAGAACTTTCTAGAAGCTTTAACTGCATTGAACGTTTGGCAGCCATCTCAACAGTTCAGTGTCTACTTTAAATGAAAAGACATACAGTCCATGTCCAAAGTTATGAATATGCCATACCTTCTCTGGGCAGAAAATCTGTCGTCACATCTCAATGGAATAAGACACTGGAAGGCAAGCTCCACTATCCCTGAAGTCATCACAAAAGCTAAAGATTTTAAAATATACACAAGTTTCTGTCTTAAAGACTCCTGTTGACAGAAGGCACATACCACGTTTATGCCCTTAAAAATTACCATTTGTTGTAAGTAGTCAGACTCTTAACTACAGGTAAAGATGAGTCGCCAGTACATAACTCTACTGATTATAAGCTCTAGTCCGCATACAAAAACATACAGACATACAGGAAAGAGACACGGGTGTCATGGATGGAGGGAAAGATTGGGAATGCAGTTGATGGTTCCCGTTCACAAGGTTGCTGAGATGATTCTTGTGCTGGTCAGAATGCTACTTCTCAGTCTTTATGCTCTGGAGACTTTTATCTACTTGCAGCTTCTAGCTTGAGCTACCTGTAAACCAAAATGTACAGCTTTTGGCAGGCGAAAGGCCTTAGTCAGTCATAGCTGATTGGTCACAAGTCACAGGCCAAATCAGCTGCTTACTGACAGTGGAATTTCCATGCGTACACATCTTTCCGCTCACTGGCAAACCGCTTCAATCAATTGCCGTGTAAACAAGGTTTACAATGAATGTCAGATTACTGGTTTTTGTAACAATTCTTTTCTAATTTCAGTCCACAATTAAAAATACAAAATAAAGAGTCACAGTCTTTACACTGCAAATAATCTTGCAGGGTATGTCAAATCAGCACAAAAATACTTCAAAAGTACATTAGGTAAACAAAAGGAAAATGGATTTACAGGGACAGTAAGGCTCTTTAAAGGCATGAAACTGTCAAGGAAAATAATGAAATAGCATACAGCTGAATAATGACTTCACACCAGTATTTAAGGTCAAGAAAGAGATGAGCATGTCAAATATCCAAAGCAAACTAGCAATGAATCACTAGAATTAATGTCAGTAAAACAGCAGTAATTAAAAATATCATGACTCCCTTAGACAGGAAATTTAGGCATGTGTGATGAATTGTGTACATTATTCATGGAAGTTGGAATTTCTTATTAAAAAAAAGGAGGAAGATGGATTTTGGTTAGTCTTGTGATGATGCCTTTTGTAAAAAGTTGCAAAATCATTTGGACAATGACCTAAACACACAATTTTAGAAGTTGTGTGACTTCACAGGTAATGAAGCTAGTTGTTTGTATTGTTATTACAGAGCATTCTGTTTGCAGAATTGGTGGACTTACTGAAGAACAAGGTTTCCGTCCTTTTTTGACAGCACAGTTTCCAGTTCCTGAAGCATAGTTGTTGCCATCCTTCGAATGCTGTCTGCAGATAATAGCACTGGAACGATTAAAGGGACCGAAAGGGCTGCCTTACCATATGACCTCTCAGTTCCCTCTTTCAAATATGGAGTCGGTTTTAAATTGACCCAATCAGGATTATTGTTTGAAGACATTTGCCCTGAGGAGATGTGGGATGATACAACCACCAATTTTGTTTCAGGATGACCCATTCAAATCACAAAGTCTCTTTTGGATGATGTGTCACAACAGATAATGACATTCAGTCTGCAGTGCATCCTTTTGTCCTTTCAAGCCAGTGGGCAATTCTTAATACACATTCAGGCCATCGTTTGCAACGCATTAATTGTCCATTTTCTAAGAAAGCTCACTTCCACAGTGAATAATTTTAATAATGGCTTTCTTCAGTTGCAGAGAAGTTTGATTTCATAGTTCATGTCTTGGAAGTACAACTTTTAATTTGAGGATTTAACTGTTAAGTGTGTGATGCATTCAAAGCTCCTATCGAGAAGCTGGTCATCACACCCTAAGTAAATGTCAAAAGGACGAACAAAAGAACCAGAAGTAGGAGTAGGTCATTCAGCCCATCGACCATACGTTGTCATTTGACAGCATCATGGCTGATTTTGACCTGAACTCCAATGTTGGGCCTATCCCCTACAACACTTGTCTCCCTTGTCAAAAATCTGACTCAGCCTGTAGATCCCAACCTCTAATGCTCACCGGAGAAGAGAATCCTAAACACTGAAGGAATTTCTCCACATCTATCTTCATTGTGACCTCTCTCAGTTTGAAACTGTGTTTTCTAGTTCTGGATATCCCGAAATGGGAAGCATTTTAGTATCTACCTTGTTAAGCTCCCTCAATCCTACAGAATTCAACAGATCACCTCTCATTCTTCTTAACTCCAAAGAGTATGGGCCCTTTCCACATAATACAATCCGTCCGTCCATCCATCCATCACAGGAATCAGCCTACTGAGTCTTTCCTGCATCACAAGCAATTCAAATGTCCTACTTTAAGTAAAGTGACCGAAGCTGTGCACAGTATTCAGTCTGGTCTCACTAACAGCTCTGTGCAAAGCCCCTTCTACTTTGCAATAAAGATCAATATTCAATGTACTTTCCTAATTTCTCGCTGTACCTGCTTACTAATATTTTGTGATTTTATTTACAAGGATACTCAGGTCCCTCTGTACAACAGCATTCAGCAAGTTCCTGATTTTAACTAATATTCTGCATAGCTATTCTTCCCATTGAGCCTCATTTCCCACTTTAATGGTAGATTAAGTTTTTCTCCACTCACCTATTCCTTTCCAAACTTTTTATTCTCTTTACAATTTGTTTCGCCAATAATCCTCACACTTACAGCAAATTTTGACCACGGTCAGTCCCTCCATCCAAGTCATTAATGTCAATCTTAAACAGCTAAGGCCCTAGCCTAACTCTCGCTGCACTCCACTAGGTAATCAGGACTTAAAATAGTAAACCATCAATCAATTAATGTTGGTCTTACCAAGAAAATACGACAGTTAAAACGGATTAGGAAGTGTGCAGAAAGATGACTTCTTTTT
Source organism: Rhincodon typus (assembly GCF_021869965.1). Classification (NCBI taxonomy): domain Eukaryota; kingdom Metazoa; phylum Chordata; class Chondrichthyes; order Orectolobiformes; family Rhincodontidae; genus Rhincodon; species Rhincodon typus. The sequence goes on from NC_063349.1 coordinate 15,042,761, forward strand.
GGAAAGGCACTGGTAATAAAGGATATTACTTAAGATGTCATTACACTTGTTCCTGTAGATTTACCCATTTGCTCTTTTTCATCTTGGAGTATAACCTAAACTACAAAGCTGAAACAAATATATCAGCATTTTGTTTTTACTAAACGCACCTGTTAATCGTAGAATCCCTAGAGTCTGGAAGTAGGCCATTTGGCCCATCAAGTCCACACCAACCCTCCAAAGAGCATCCCACCCAGACCCACCCTATCTCTGTAACCCTGCATTTCTCATGGCTAACCCACCTCACCTGCACGCCCCTGGACATTATGGGCAATTTAGCATGGCCATTCCACCTAACCTGCACAGCTTTGAACTGAGAGAGAAAACCAGAGCACCTGGAAGGACCTCACGCAGACACAGGGAGAACGTGCAAACTCTACACAGACAGTCCCCCGAGAATGGAATCAGACCCGGGTCCCTGGTGCTGTGAGGCAGTCGTGCTAACCAGAGCCACATAACAAGTAAGACAGTTAAGCAATATAATTTTAATAGTTTAAACGGGTACTTTACTTAAACAACATTTTCATTCTTAACAGTTTCTGCCCACCTGACTCATTTATCCTAACTGTTCTTAGTTAGCCAATTCTCTACTCATGCCAATACACCATTTCCTACACCATGTGCGCTTATCTTTGTGCAATATTTTTAAAAGACTGCACATTCTAGAATGCCCTGTAGAAATCCAAACATCCTACATCTGCTGGCTCCCCTTTTACCACCCAATATGTGCACCCTCAAAGAAGTCTAATAATATGTTAAACACCAGCTCCCTTTCCAAAGACCACGTCTGCTCTGACCGATTGCTTTATGGTTCTCTGGTTATCCTGCTGGTACCCTAATAACAACATAACATTTTCCCGAAGTCAGACGTTTTATTAATGGTTGCTGCTTTCATCTGGGAAAGCACAAGGGCAAAACAAGGAAATAAAGTAGCACTGAACAGGCTTTCTTTGCAGGTCTTCACTGTAAAATGAGAAGACGTTGCAAAGATACTTGCAATTCAAGAGGTTAAACTGAGGGAGGAATTTAAAATAATCACCACCACCTAAGAAAAGGTACTGAGAAAATATTTAGGAGTAAAAGCTGACAGGTCCATATGGCCTGCATCCTAAGTTTCAAAAGAAGTGGTTCCAGAGATATACTGGGGTGATTATTAATCTTGCTGCACTATTAGAAAATGCAAACATTAACACTTCAATCAAGAAAGGAGGGGAGACAAAATGCCAATTAGCCCAATATCTGTCGTAGAGAAAATGTCAGAATCTATGAAGTGAGTTACAGCAAGATACTTGAAAAATCAAAGGGATCAAGCAGGGAAAATACTCTTGACTGATTGAGAGTACAGCGATGGAGTAATAAACACAACAGATTAAGGGGAAACTGTAGATGTCTACTTGGATTGCCAAGGTCAACGATAAAATGCCACATCAAAAGTTACTGAACAAAATAAGGGTTATCACGCAATGGTAACTTTAGCACGCAGAAAGGATAGACTATTAATAGGAACACAGAGAAATGGGTTTCTTTCAGGCATGAGGCCTTAACGATTTACACCTATATCAATTATTTGGCTGAGGGGACTGAATACATGGTAGCTAAATTTGTCGATGACACAAAGATAGGTAGAAAGGTATATTTCAAACTGAATATATAGAAAAGCAGCATGTTATTTAAATGGGTAAAGATTGCAGAACTTGGTGACAGCAGCATCTGGATGATCTATACATAAAATGACAAGCATTAATTTGCAGATATAGCAAGTGACCGAAGAAGTAAATGGAAACTGGCATTTACTGAAAAGGGGGAATGGAATATAGAAGGTGGTGTGTTTTGCTGCAGCTTTACACAACCTTAGCGAGACCACATCAAAACGGTGTGGCGTTTTGGACTCCTGGACTGAAAAATAAAAACATATCACTCCTCCACCCTCAGTTAATCCATAAAAATAAGGGCCTGATAAGTGCCAGTATATCCCAAAACGAACAACATGCAATTGGATATGGGCCAATAATATTTGGAAAAGGATGAAAGAACAAGGTGTCCTGTGCACGATTAAACCAAATGCTCCTAAGACTTAACAAGAGAGCAACACTCGATCACAATTTGATTTTCACAAATTAACCAAGGTTAGGCTATTTGAATTGGGAAAAAAGTTGAAGATAGAATTAAGCACAAGAGATTTAAAAAGCAGATATAATTGTAGATAACAGCACAACATTTGAAATTAGAAGACATACAACGCAAATCAGATGGTAACTCAGGTGAGTTAGCTAAAATTCAAATGCTGATAAAACATCTTGGAACAGAAGAAATTAAATGAAAAAAACTTGTACTTGAAAGAGAAGGACTTCAGAAAGTAAAAAGAAGAGGAGAGAGAACTTCAGAGAAGTAAAAATGAATGAGCTTAAGAAGCTGGAACCAGAATGTCAAAGGAAAACACTGGCTGGAAAAAGAAAAAGGAGGCCTCTGATTCCAGCAAACATTCTGACAAGGAAAAATCCAAGTCTAATCCAAGACCCAGGAGGGAGCAGTTCAACTATGCACAAGCACTCCCAAAATTTGATGAAACAGAGACCTGGAGGCATTTTTCATTTTTCAGAAAAGGCAATTTAAGTAGGTGAGGTGGCTAAAACAAACTACACACTGCTCATGCATTGGACAGAGCTCAAGGGATCATAGGACGTAAGAGCAGAATTAGACCATTCGGCCCATCGATATTGCTCCACCATTTGATCATGGCTGTTATGTTTCTCCACCCCAATCTCCTGCCTTCTCTGTGTAACCCTTCATAACCTTATTAATGAAGAACCCAACTGTCTCAAATACACTCAAAAACTTGGCCTTCACAGTCTTCTGCAATGAGTTCCACAGATTCGCCATCTTCTGGCTGAAGAAATTCCACTTGATCTCAGTTCTAAGGTGCACTCCTTCACTGAGGCTGTGCCATCAAGTCCTAGTTTCTTTTACTGATAGAAACATCTTTCCCATTTCCACTCCACGCAAACCTTTTAGGGTTAAGTTTCAATGAGATCCCTCCATCATTCTAAACTCCATTGAGTACAGACCCAGAATCCTCAACTGCTGCTCATGTGACAAGCCCTTCATCCCTGGGGGTAATTCTTGTAAATGTCCTCTGGACTCCCTCCAATGCCATCACATCCTTCCTCAGATTTGGGATCCAAACTGCTCACAATATTCCAAATGCGGTCTGACTTGAGCCTTGTGTAGCCTCCGCAGTACATCTCTACTCTTCTATTCTAGCACTCTCGAAATGAATGCTAACACTGCGTCTACATTCCTAACTGCCAAATGAGCCTGCACGTTAACCTGAAGAAAATCATGAACTCGGAGTACCAAGTCCCTTTGAGTTTCAGATTTTAGAAGCCTTTCCCCAGTTAGAAAACAGTCTATACCTTTATTCTTCCTACCTAAGTGCCATAGCAAATACATTCCCAACATTGTATTCCATCTGCCACTACTTTGCCCACTCTCCTTTCCCATCCAAGTCCTTCTACAGCTTCCCCGCTCCCTCAACACTACATGCCCCTGCACTAATCTTTGTGTCATCTGCAAACATAGCAACAATGCCCTCAATTCATTCGTCCAGATCATTCATGTATAATGTAAATGGGTGTGGTCCCACACTGACCACTGTGAAAACCATGAAGTCAGTGTTTATGCCTTGCCTTTTGAAGAGACGTCTGGATTATGAGGCGATTAAAGCTATGCTCAGCACATACAAGTTGGTCGCAGAGGCTTATGGGCAGAAATTTGAGAAAGTCTGGAAAAAACTTGGGCAGAGTGGAGTAGAATTTGAGAGGGTGAGGCAAAATAATTTTGGCCATTGAACGCAGGCATTAAAAAAGGTGGAAGACTCCAAATTAAGCCCATGGGAAGTAATTTTCTCCCAAGAACCAGAAGATGGCAATGGTAAGGCAGACAGCCGAAGTGGCCAACAATCACAAATTCGTCCACAAATTCAAACCCTCAACCCCACAGTCAAGGATAAAACGGTGGAAGAAAGCCATGTAACCAGGGAAGGCAAGGGACAGCTGGAATACACTGGGATCTCCTCCTCGAGCCTCAAATGAAGGTGCTGGAAATCTAAAGGCTGAAGCGCTTCCTTGTCATAAGGTGGGGCACCTTCATGTAGATTGCGGGATAGATAAACCAATGGAACATACAGGGATACACAAGGTTAATGCAGAGAAAGGAACGTCAAGAACACAACAGACAGTTTTAGCTCTGACAGCAGCTGTGAGGCCAAGTCCAAACACTGCTGACAGGGTGAGGGATATAAACAAGATACTTCAGAGTTACAGGGAACACTTGTCAAAAGGAAAACTAATGCCTAATTCCTAAAATGAGGCCAGTAACCAACGGACATACTTTGGGATATAGGAGTTACCCGAAGTCTTTTACTAGAAAGAATTTTTCCCAACAGAGTGTTACACACACACCGAGATGTTAGTTAACAGTGTTGGCGTGGATTATACACGTGTACCTTTGTATCAGGTACATCCAGAGTAGAACCTTGTATCTCAAACATTAACTGTAGTGAACATTGTCCACAGTTTATCTGTGGGATGAAACTGATCTATTCCTGGGAAATAATTTGACTGACTCTGAAGCGGTAGCTTCTCCAGTAATTATAGATAGGCCAGGTTAGATCAAGGACACAGAACAGTTGCAGGAAATTTACATTCATGTGCAGTGACCCAAGAAATTGGCAAACAAGATCCACTTTGGAGGTCAAACTGGCACCATAGACAAATAGCTACTTGAGACACTACTTGAGAAACAGATGATCCAAAGGAAATGTTCAATAAGTCTTCTTGGATCAAGGCTCAGCAAACTGATCAAGAGTTTAGAGTAACTGGCTCAAACTGATGTTGAAGCCAAGGAAGTTCCCGGATGTTGCTAGATTAAAAACAGGATTCTAATCTGGAAGCAGAGACCTCCTCAAGGATGGTACTGGGGGGTTAGAGCTGTTGGTAGAGGCTGAATAGGCTGGGGCATTTTTTTCCCCCTGGAGCAGAGACTGAAGGGTGACCGTGCAGATGTTAAAACATCATGAGAGGCACGGATAGGGTGAATAGCCAAGAGCTTTTCCTAGGGTGAGGGAGTCCAAACTAGAAGCATAGGTTTAAGGTGAGAGAGGGGAAAGATTTTAAAAAGGACCTGAGGGGTAACTTTTTCATGCAGAGGGTGGGGAGTGTATGAAATGGCCTGCCAAAGGAAGTGATGGAGGCGAATACAATTACAACATTTAAAAGACATCTGAATGGGTTTACGAATAGGAAAGGTTTAGATGGATATGGGCCAAATGCTAGCAAATAGAGCGAGGTCAGATTGGGATATCTGGTCAGCATGGATGAGTTGGATCAAACAGTCTGTTTCCATGCTGCATGACTCCAATGGCAGATAAAGAGTAGATAGGGAATTCACCAGAGCTGTTGTCATCCAAGTATCATCAGGAAATAAAGGATAACTCTCAAAATCTCCAAGAGCAGGATGACACCAAAATTGGAGATATAGTGGACAGTGAACAAAATTATCTAAGATTACAAAGGGATCTTGATCAATTGTGCCAGAGGGCTGAAGAGTGGCAAATAGAGCTTCATTTGGAAAAACGCAAAGTATTGCACTTTGGTAAGATGAACACAGACAGGACTCATAAACAGTAGGGCCCTGGAAAGTGTTGTTGAACAGAGAGATCTTGGGGCTCAGAGACATAGTTTCATCATTGGTAGACAGGGTGGTTAAGAAGGCGTTTCGCATGCCCGCCTTCATTGCTCAGATCGTGGAGTATAGGAGTTGGGATATATGTCACAGTTGTACTGGACGTTGGTGAGACCGCTTTTAGAGTACAGCTCTGGTTGCCCTACTATGAGGAGGATAATATTAAGGAGGGTTCAGAAAAGATTTACCAGGATGCCTCTGGAAGGAGGGTTTGAGTTATAAGGAGAGACTGGAAAGGCTGGGGCTATTTTCCTTGGGGTGTAGGAGGCTGATGGGTGACCTTATAGAGGTTTATAAGGTCATGAGGAGCATAGATAAGGTGAATAGCAAGGGTCTTTTCCCCCCAGGGTAGGGGAATTCAAAACTAGAAGCTATATTTTTAAAGTGACAGGAGAAAGATTTAAAAGGGATCTGAGGGGCAACATTTTCACAAAGAGGGTAGTTTGTATTTGGAATGAACTGTCAGAGAAAGTGGTAGATGCAGGTACAGTTACAATATTTAAAGGATAAAGCACAAAGGTACATGAATAGGAAAGGCTGAGGGGGATGCAGGCCAAACGCAGGCAAGTGCAGCTAATTTAGTTTGTGAAATTTGGTTGGCACAGACAAGTTGGTCCAAAAGGTCTATTTCCATCCTGTATGACCCTATGACTCACAACGAATCCAGAAGACCCAAGGAAGTACAAGTTGACATTTTTACTGGCCAGATCTTCACAGGTACTGAATGCTGTTTTATAAAACATGCCTTGCAACCAAACCAGATCCAGGTTCCAATTTTGTCTAAAATTAAGCTTGAGTAGTTTGGGTATAACACAGTTGAAGTCTTCCGCATTGAAAGGAAGAGTTTCACAAAAAGTATCACCAAACTCTCAAAATTAAGATCACAGTATGGTCATATGTTCGTGCATATCCCCAAGACTAGCATCTCTTATTAGCCAACCGCAGTCATCTAATGACTCTCCAGGTCCTTACGAACAGGAAGTAAGGGGGACTCTGAAACCAAAGAAAAGTTGCTGGTCCACGCACACGTGCTCCAGAGCAGCTCCCGAGAACCTGCAAAGTAACTCAAGAATACCTCACACCATCAGAAACAACCATATGAGCTGACAAGCATGTCAAATCTAAATGTTTCAATCAGGGACTGAGGTCCAGACACAACAACAGGTGACTGTTATTTACTGGTTCACATTTAAGGGCAGTGACCTGATCAGATTCAATCTGTCTGGATTAAAATTTGCCTGGCAGTTAATTGTCAAATATTAAATGGTGCATATTCCATGGCAACATCTCTTCTAACCAGATTCCACTTGGTTTCCAATCAGCACTCTCCTCCTGCAATAAGTGTTGATTTCCCCCCTTGAATTGATATTTTAGGAATTGGCCTGATGAATGCATGATGAAAGGTTTTGATAAAATTGTCTTTTTCTCCCCCGAGCATTGCTCAAGTTCTATATGACTGCTTAAATGATAAAACAGATATAATGCATGCCTCCAGCCCCAGTCATAACAATAAGATTGGCCCAATTCAGTTTCTTGTCAATAATAACCTCCAGGACGTTGATAATAGAGGGCTCAGCAACAGTAATGCCATTGAACATCAAGGGGAGGTGATAAGATCCTGTTTTGTTGGGAATGGTGTTTGCCTGGCATTTGTGTGGATCAAATGGTACTTATCATTTATCAGCCCAAGTCTGGATGTTGTACAGGTCTTGCTATACATGGACACTGGTTACTTATGTTACTGAGGAGTCACAAATGATACTGAACATTGTGCAATCATAGCCACACTTCTGACTTTACGATGGAGAGAAAGTCATTGACAAAATCCCTGAAGCCTGTTCCACAATTCTAGATCATCGACCTCGATTTTAACCTTATTCCATAATCCCCTCATGGCATTAGTATCTGGAATTTTCAATCAGATCACCTCTCATTCTTTTAGACCCAGTCTCTGCAAACATGTCCCACCATCCCAGCAATTACTGATGAACCTCCACTTCAGTTCCTACAGAAAAAAAGCTATTTTCTTGTTTAAGTAAGAAAACCAAACCTGCAGACTGTATTCTAGGTTCAGGCACATGAACATTCTTTACAAATGAAGAAAGACATCTTTACTCCTGTATTCAAACACATTTGTTATTTAAAAAAAAAACAGGGTACCAAACACCTATAAAAATCAGGAAAGCTATCTCCTTGCAATCTACACCAATAGCAATGTAGCACACCTGGGATATCCCAGACAGAGATTTCAATTAGTTAACTTCAACTTCTGAAAAAAAGGTATGGATATTGTTAAGGCCCTCCCTTACTTATTCACTGCTTTCAAACTAGTGTTTTATCTGGAACCCAAATGAATGCTTTGAAGACAATCTTAGGCATCTCATCTCCATGAAGGAAGTCAAAACATCCTTGTTGCTTAATATTTTCCAACGTACTTTCTCCTTATTATATGAACATAGGCCACATTTTGGAATTGCAAACTCTTCGAAATTACAAATCCTAAACTAAAAGTTATATTCCTACAACACAGCACCAGTCCTTGGCTTAGTGTTGACATTGCCAAGAGTTATTTAGCAGTCAAATAGTAAGGGAACCAAAGCAGTGACATTTACAAGCCTAACAAACTCTTCGGAAGACAATAAGAATTGTAATGACTATTCTAAACATCAATGCAAAGCAGACCTGGCACAAGATCCTACTTGAATTAAGCTTATTTGACACTGTCCTGGCAATTCTCCAAGTCCCTCTCATGGTTTCAGAGGTACAACTCAATTAGAACAAGTCTGGCTGAAATATACTTGATAGATAACTGGTGATGGCCAGAGGCTGCAGAGAGATCAAGAGCGAGAGAGAGAGAGAGAGGGGGGGGGGGGGGTGCTTGGTGGGGGAAGAGCTGCTGACATCGCTGCCTGGGGAGATGTTAGCCAGATGCTGCAGAACGATAGAGAGAGAGAGGGGTACCAGCTGCCGATATCGCTAACAGGAGGTACTGAATGCAAAGGTGCTGACACGAAGAAAGAAGCATCTTGTGAACTAAAAATGACCTGAGCCCAGGTGCTAGTTTGAGTTGATTTAAACCAGTTTAGATTAACTACACTTTGCAAAAATAAATAAATTGAAGTAATGCAAAAACCTTATTTGGACAAGAAATAATGAGTTAATGCTATCTAAGTTTCTGGGCCAGGGCAAATAAGGTAAAGGCACGCGCTAAGTGAATTAGCCTGAGCCAACAGGAAAGAGACAACACCACGAGAGAGGTAATACAAGGGATAAGATGACGACTCTCTGGTGTGAAGCCAGCAATAACTCTAGACACTCACCGTCGCAGAAGCAGACCCTACATCAAGGACGTGGTGACGACATCAAATGCAGCGTCCGGCCAGCATTAGCCCCTGATCACCAACTGCAGTTGCTATCCTGAGCGGCTATTAGTTTATATACTCTCTGACCACTTGCGGAGTGTCAGAGGACTGTAGTGAGTGTATCAATAGGTTCTAGTTCAGTTTGTGGGAAAATGTATAAGGTCTAGTTTGTAACAAAATATAAGCAACATGTGTCTTGTTTAACACTATTTATAAAGTAATTTGTGAGGTCACAAGAGCTGACTGTTTTCCTCTCTGTATAAGCCGATAACCGGAGCCAGTGTTCTCCAGGCTCCAATATATTTTGGTGCCGTGACTCAGATTCGAGGGTAGATCACTCCATTGAGTCAGCGGGAGCTCTGGGTTCAAGGGAAGACCTCTCTGCTGTGTCAGCGGGAGGCGCGAGTCGAACCTAATGGGCAGAGTACAGAGAAAACAGGAGCTTGGAGCCAGAGGGAAGATCTCTCCATTGAGTCAGTCCGGGCGGGAGTTTGGGGTTAATCCATAGCCACTAGTACACAACGATGAATCAGGAAGGAATGGACTGCCCTGATTGGACAAGGCTCCTCTAGAAATACATAATAGGGAAGTGACCACAATATGCAGGTCACACTAGGGGCAAGGGGAAGTCCGTTGGGGAAGTCCTTTGGCAGGTTGCCCAAATGAAGATATCAGACAAGAAGTTTCAAACAGTACAGAAGGTGGTAGCGATCGGCTGTTTAATGGAGGAGTGGATAGAATGCTGACAGCAAGCGAAGTGAGAGAAGGTAGAGAGGGAAAGACTGGAGGAAGAGAATAAGAGACTTTGCAAGGAGCTAGCCACCTTAGTGAAAAGGTAACCGAGCTGCAGGGACCAAGGAGTATGGACTAGGTACATGTGAATCAGTACCAGATGCAGTGTGAGAAGCTGGTTAGGGAAAGGAGTAGGCGAGAGGGAGAAGGCCAAACAGCTAAAGCTGAGCTGGCAAGGCAGAAGCAAAAATGTAATGATTTAAAAGCTGCAATGAACGTGATTCAGACAGCAGCTCAGGAGGAGTAATGCTGTGGATCACACAAAATGTCAGAGACAGACAGAGAAGCTGCAAGGTCAGCTAGCCACGCAGAGTGGCATAATGTGCATCTTCGCATCTGAAAGGCATGAGGAAGGCAGTGAAGGGGGCATAGATTGGGACGATTTAGCAGACAAAGTGGCTAGGTACGGTCATGTTGACAGGGAGCCTGCACCAGAGGATCCACCGCCAGCTTATGGCCCAGGGTCAGAGACCCCGTCAGCTCTAATCTTAATGGCCTCCCTTGTAACCACAAGAGGAAGATTACAGGCAGATAGTCAGATGGTAGAGGGTGAGAGGGGAGTATATTTCGTCCACTAGAGGTATCGCAGTTGAGGCACATTACAAAAGATATTGGGAAATGTGCACCCAGAGATGATCCTGGGGAGATAGCAAGAACTGCAGATGTTGGACTCAGAGATAACACAGTGTGGAGCTGGAGGAACACAGCAGGCCAGGCAGCATCAGAGGAGTAGGAAAGCTGACGTTTCATTGAACATAGAACTGTACAGCACATGACAGGCCCTTCGGCCCACAATGTTGTGCCGAATTTTTACCATAAGCCTAGGGTCTATCTACCCCTACCTTATACTATCATCCATATGCCTATCTAATAGCCGCTTAAATGCCCCTAATGAGGCCGACTCCACTACCCTCTCCGGCAATGCATTCCACGCCCTGACCACTCTCCGAGTAAAGAACCTACCTCTGACGTCTCCCCTATATCTACCTCCACTCACTTTAAAACTATGCCCCCTCGTAGTAGCAACCTCCACCCTAGGAAAAAAGGTCTCTGGTTGTCCACTCTATCTATACCTCTGATCATTTTGTACACCTCTATCAAGTCACCTCTCATCCTTCATCATTCTAGAGAAAAGCCCTAGCTCTCTCAACCTTTCCTCGTAAAGCCTTCCCTCCATTCCAGGCAACATCCTGGTAAATCTTCTCTGTACCTTTTCCAACGCTTCCACATCTTTCCTGTAATGAAGCAACCAGATCTGGACACAATACTCCAGATGTGGCCAAACCAGGGTTTTGTATAGCTGGAGGATAACTTGACAGCTCTTGAACTCAATCCCTCTATTGATGAAAGCTAACACACCATACGCCTTAACAACTCTATCCACCTGGGTGGCAGCTTTCAGGCAACTGTGGACATGAACCCCGAGATCCCTCTGCTCCTCCACACTGCCAAGAATCTTTCAGTTAACCCTATATTCTGCTTTCAATTTTGTCCTTCCAAAATGAATCACCTCACACTTTTCAGGGTTAAACTCCATCTGCCACTTCTCAGCCCAGCTCTGCATCCTATCAATGTCCCTTTGTAACCTAGAACAACCCTCCGCACTATCCATAACTCGATCCATCTTCGTATCGTCTGCGAACTTACTAATCCACCCTTCCACTCCTTCATCCAAATGATTTACAAAAATCACAAATAGAAGAGGACCCAGAACAGATCCTTGTGATACACTACTCGAAACTGAGCACCATGTTGAATATTTTCCGTCCACTACCACCCTTTGTCTTCTAGGGGTCAGCCAACTCTGAATCCAATCTGCCACATTTCCCCTTATCCCATGCCTGCTTACCTTCTGCATGAGCCTACCACAGGGAACCTTATCAAACACCTTACTTAAATCCATGTATACCACATCCACTGCTCTACCTTCACCCACGTGTTTGGTCACCTCTTCAAAGCATTCAGTTTGGTCTGACCCGAAACATCAACTTTCCTGCTCCTCTGATGCTGCCTGGCCTGCTGTGTTCCTCCAGCCCCACACTCTGTTATCGATGATCCTAGGGAGCTGTTCTAAATAGTCAGTCAACAGAGAGATACGCGGTTTAGGAGGATACTGAGGAGAGGAAATTAATTATAATGTGCCTACACCCGCATATATACTCCATCCTACCAGAGGGACAGAAACTGGGTAAAGGCACAAATGAGACGTTATAAGACCAAGTGTTAACTGTTATGGGTGCCAACAGAGGGGGCCCAGTAGAAGCACGGACAAAGTGCTATCAATGGAAAGGGGAATACCCCACCGTGTTTGCAGCACGCCTTTGGGCAGTGTTCCAGGGGTACATGGCTTGGCGCTCGATAGGAATGATTTGCAGCCAGCAGTTAAAAACTGGAGGCTGAGAATGCTCATGTCGCATGGCACTGAGGAATCATGGAGGGCATGACAGCAGTTTGATCCCACTGATGACACGCACACAGAGGCCTGGGTAATCAGGAAGATGGTTAGAGCATGGGAAAAGGAAACAACACTTCCCAAGCCCTCTGGGGTAAAGACGATGCCTGTTAAAGATCAGGCAACAATCTGGAGAAACAAATGGGCAAGATCTACTCAGAGGGCACCTCCTCTAGGAGACGGGGAAGAGGTAGAGGTAGAGGTAGAAGGAATGTCTTGGGAACAGGAAGAACTCAAGGCAGGGTGTCCAAGTGCTATAACTGTGACCGGGAAGGACATTCAGCAAGAGAATGCCTGAAACCGAGTTGCAAGAATGCAGGTCAGGGAGGAAGCCAGATCCTACCCACGGAAGGTCCAAATAGACCCAACCCTCTGTGCGACGTGACAGAAATATTACCATTTTCGGGGATGCACCCTGAACTTCAATGACAGTTGCAGGCATCTCTTTTGGGTATGTGATGCGTAGTGGGATAAAATGGGGAGACACCGAGCAAATGGTAGGGTCAGAGGCCGCCCTGTCACAATCCTTTGAGACACTGGGGGATCCCGAACCTCCGTCAATACTACCCACGTCAATGGCACAAATTGGAAAATTCAAAGTAAAATCTTTTTGAGCGGATTCACGGGACATTCACAAGTGAGACATGTGAGCATACTGTTGGAGGTTAGTGTGGGAGACGTAGTATTAGAGCATTCAGTCGTCCTTATCAAACTATCCAGGGAACAAGAACATTTCTTAGGGAGTGACTATATGGCCAAAGCAGGACTCTGTTCTGATCCCATTAATTGCACGATTTGGCAAATGCCTGAAGGCATGAGGAGTGGAAACTGCACATTTATCCTTTTTTGGGGGGGGGGAAAGTATCAGGGCAGGATATGTATGGTTGGGGAAATGTGGATAAAGCCAGGGGAGAAGATTGATGATCATGAAGTGCAATAACTCATTGTACAGCACTCATCAGTATTTGTCCAACATAACATGACTGTAAGAAGACGGCTGAGAGTACGTGCATACGGGGTCCAGACCCCAAGCCACAGAAACAGTATGGTTTATCAAAACAGGCAGAAGAGGAGGTAGGGAAAGTGGTACAGAGACTGCTGCGGCAAGGGATACTGAGACCAATAGCTTCCACTGACAATTCGCCTATTTGACCCATGAGGAAACCTGACCGTAGCTGGTGATTAACAATAGATTACCGTGCATTGAACAAGACCACCCCATTAACGGTCCTCACCATAGCGACTAGCCCAGAGACAGCTGTTAAGCAAAATGTGGATGCACAGTGGTTCACGGTTTTGGACATAAGTAATAGTTTTTGGTCAAACCCACTGGAGAGTGTGCCAATATAAAGTGGTGTTTACTTTCACAGGCCAGCGGTGTACGTGGACCGCCCTGCCACAGAGATTTCATAATTCCCTATCCATATTTCACCAGTGTCTAAGAGAAGGTTTAAAAAGGTTCTCAAAACCTGAGTGGCTGCTGCAGTATATAGACTACTTGCTTCTACAAACTGAAACTAAAGAGGGCCATTATCAGCTGCTAAGTGAACTGTTGCAGCTGTTGGGTCTGAAAGTAAACCCTTACAAAGCGCAGGCGATGAAGCAGAAAGTTACTGACCCGGCAATGATTTTATCACTGGGGAAAGAGAAATTGACAAACAAAGGGTAGAGGCAGTCTGCAGACTCCCTGTTCCGCGGGACACCAAAGGGTTAAGATCCTTCCTGGGCTGATTGCAGGGACCATACTGACAGATTTGCTACAAAAGTGGCTCCGTTGATGGAGTTAATAAAAAAGAATGTGGCCTGGGAGGGGGAAACTGGAACACACACACAGGCTATTGCAGCTCTGAAGCAAGCACTAGCTACCGCGCCCACTCTGGAAACCCCAAATCCAAATGAACTGTTTTCATTGGAGGTAGCGACCACAGACAGCACACTCCCGGCAGTTCTGTTACAGGAGACACACAGGAAATTAAGACCAGTAACATACGCTTCGCACATACTCTCACCGATAGAGCAGGTGTACCGTATGCGAAAAACATCTGCTAGCTGTCTTCTGGGCAGTGCAGCATTTTACCCACATACAACACGAACAGAACATAACCCCATCCAGCTACTATCAGACAGAAGGATTAAAGATGGTTCAGTCAGCCAAAATAGAATCGCTAGATAGACACTGTTGTTTCAGGGAAGGGATATCACTGTAAAAGGAGTAAAAACCAGGTGGGAAAACATAACAGCGCTTCACCGGAGGCTGCACTGATGATGTTACCCAGCAGGGTAATGAAACATCTGCGGAACAACCAGCTCAGCAAGCCAACCAACTTCAAGGCACTACCACATTCACAGGCAACTTAAGTGTATCGAGGGGAAAATCACGAATGTTGATTAATGATAGCAAATGGTCACAAGGACTCATCTGTATCAAAACAAACGGGAGGGGGTAAGATGGGACCCGAAGGCAGGGAGGCAAAGGAAGCAGGAAAGGAAGGACCCCATTTCAAAATTTCTGTGGATGGTTCTTCATCAGTACAGGAAGGAGAAAGGAAAACTGGGTGTGGAATATACATGGAGGATGGGAATGGACAGAAAGATATAGCGTGGCTCTAAAGTTACCGAGAACCACGAGTGTGCAGGCAGCAGAGGCAGCAGTTGTGTATGTAGTTGGCCATCTGGAACTCTTTCCGCCCGGATCAGTTATATACTCCGACAGCATGTACTTCGGTAACAGCCTCATGGAATATTTGCCCCTATGGAAGGAGAGAGGATTTGTCTCAGCAAATGGAAAGTCCCTTCCATCATCCCCACTGTTACAACACATCTTTGAAGAAGCACAAAGGAAAGGATACGGGGTCACAAAGCTCATTCAAAACTATCTCCCAAGGGGAACAGGAAGGCTGATGAGTTGCCAAGCAAGGCGCTATAAAAGGGCAGGAATGGCGGCCACCAATTGAAGAAATCGGGAGCCAGAAGGAGAAACAAGTCGAGGTAATGGATTTAGCACAGGAACAAAAGAAAGACAGAATCAAAAAAAACTAAAAGAAGGAGCAGAATCAGACACATATAAAGCACACAAGGGGATCTTCATCCAGGATGGAGTAGTTTTATATGAAGGGAAATTTGTGGTGCCAGAGGGGGGACGAAATAAAATAATTCGCTGGTACCATGACTAATGTGGGCATAAAGGGGTGAAAAATATCCTGGATAAGATAAAGGAAGTGTGCTGGTGGCCCAGAATGAAAGGTGGCGTGGAACACTAACTTAAGATTTGTTTGATCTGTGCAGAGCATAATCCCGATCGGAACGTTAAGAAAGGAGTCCTCCGACATACTGGACGAGCAGTAGGGCCGTGGGCCAATTTACAAATAGACTACATGGGACCCCTAACCCCAACTCCAGGAGGACACAAGCACATTCCGGTAATAATGAACACCTTTACGAATTGGGGTATACCCCAAAGCATAGAATCAGACCAGGGACCACATTTTACAGCCAAACTAATGCAAAATTTAATGACCCTTTCTGAGATCAGACAGAAATTCCACATACCCTATAAGCCTAAGTTTACTGCAATTGTGGAAAGGATAAATCAGACATTGAAAAACATGGTAGCTAAAATGGTGCAGCAGCATCAGACAACCTGGTAGATTGTTCTGCCCTATATTTAATGATACTTAGGAACACCTTCATCAACAGGCTACACTCTCATAAGAAGCTAATGACAGGAAGAGGCATGAGAGAAACAGAGGGGTTGGAAAGGTTTGGACTTGTCTGAGCCCAAGGTAGACAATATCATATCAGAAAAATAGGTGCAACAATTGGTAGAAACAGGAAAGGAAGCAAATTACATAGCAGCCCCCAAACAAGGGAAGAAGAAACAGCAAAGCAATGCTTATTTTGATGCAAAAGCCAGCCCGACAGGATTCAGTCCCAGGCAAACAGCAATGATAAGGATACACCAGCCCACCTCATTCTCAAGTCGAGTTCGTCAGTCCCTTTGAGATAGTAGATAGGGCTAGCCCATCAGTATACAAGGTAGTAACAGCACCAAGCAAGAGCAGCTGGTATCACATCAGTTAAAGTTAGTCGGAGAGAAACAAGCTAGCCACAATTGGCATGTGATGCTCGATGCTAATGTTCTGAGTTCCCAAAGTCAGAGAGCAAGAACAGTACCAGTTACAGATATCCGGAGAGATAACTGGAACACGACCCGTTATTGGCTATCCACGTATAAAGGATAGTCAAGAAATCTAAAAAGGGTACAGGAACTAAGTGGTTCAGACAAAATGGACGGTTAGAATCAGACACAGATTGGGAACAGGGCACAGATGACCTGGCTCAGAGAATGGAGAACTTGGGCTTATAGTAGTGATAAGAAATAAACAGAAAACAAGAGCAGAGATTACATTTCTACGTTGCAGGTCTAACTTAGGATGAGGGGAGCAATAACATTTTGTCACTGTTGGGCTGATCATGCCTGAAACTCTGGCATCAGAGTCATCACGAGTGAATGCACCTCGAGCAGCGTCAATGCTGAAAGAATATCCTGTGATCAAGAACAACTCCATTCCCCACATAACACAAACTAATAAAGGAAGCAGAGGGGACTTAAATTTGTATTATACAGGAGTGGATGAGTTGGCATGTGCGGGCAAGACATTGGGTATACTGGAAGGAAAAGAGGTACAATTCTCATGCAACAGAGTTCTGGAGGTGACATTATCGGTAATCCCAGACAGACAAATTACTAGTCAATTTATAGGTCCATTTCTTGAGCAACCAATGATGGTCGAGGTAAAATTATGGGTAACCAAGGCTGCATCTGTGAATATAGACTGGGGTAGTGATGCAAACAAAAGATATACTGACTGGGGTGGCTACTCAAGGCAATTCAAGAAAATTAATTGGATCATCAACTGTCCAAGGGATGACATGATACGGATTGGGGGAAGAGAAAAAAATAGCAATGAGAGATGCATACAGGGGTTTTTGTAGGGGGGCCAAAGTCCTTCATAATTTTCAGGACCAGTAAGAAGCTTATTACCCAACGCTCCCCAGTGATTAAAACCACACCAGTACCTAGACGTAGTGAATCTCAGTACAGGACAGAAGGTATAGGTCTGGTGCTAGAGAAGACAGGAGAATCTGTCACTTTGGTACCAGGATAGGAGTGGGGAGGAAGGAGGGAGGAAAGAGGGAGAGAGATAAGCTGTTGACATCACTGCCTGAGGAGATGTTAGCAAGACGCTGCAGAACAATAAAGATGGGTACCAGCCGCCGACATCGCTAACAGGAGGTACTGAATGCAAAAGGTGCTGACACGAAGAAAGAAGCAGCTTGTGAACCAAAAATGACCTGGGATGCAGTTATTAGTTTGAGCTGATTTAAACCAGTTTGAAATAACTAAGTTTTGCAAGAAAAAAGTTGAAATAATGCAATAACCTTATTTGGATGAGAAATAGAGGTAATGCTAAGTCCCTGGGCCAGGACCAATAAGGTAAAGGCATGTGATACATGAATTAGCCTGAGCCAACAGGAAAAAGACAACACTCGGGAGAGATAAGACTACGGATAAGACGACGACCCTTGGGTGTGAAGCCAGCAAAAACTCCGGAGACTAACGATCGCAGAAGCAGATTCTACATCAAGCACGTGGTGATGACATAGAGTGCAGCGTGTGGCCAGCATCAGCTATCCTGATCGGGTATTAGCTTTTGTATTCTGTGACTACTCTGGGAACGTCAGAGGTCTCTAGTGGGTGCATAAATAAGTTCTAATTCAATTTGTGGGAAAATATACAAGATCTAGTTTGTAATAAAACATACACACAACACGTAATTTGTGATATTATGAGAGTTGACTCTTCTACTCTCTGTGTAAGCCGATAACCGGGGCCGGTGTTCTCTGGGTTCCAGTATTGGATTAGGACAACAGAAATGGAAATGCATTTCTCAAACTGAGCTGCCACTAAAAGATTTCCAAAAACATGCAGAACACTTGCATTTAAAATACAGCAAATCTTTTGCATATACTGGGTCAATGTATCAAGTAAGCCGAACATTTTCTCAATCTTGGCTTCACAAGAAAAAAAATTAGCAAAGCACAGCTAAAAATTGCTTCATTTGTTAAGCTAATTCTCACAGTGACTGACATCAGGACATGTCTACTTACAGCAATTAAACCTCTCATTAATCTCACCTATTTCAGCAGACACACATTTTCATCATTTGAGAAGACAATTATACAGTCTCACGTCAGAAGTTTTGTTTTCAACTACGCTGACCTCCATCAGCTGATCTTCCAAAATAACCAAAGGTTTCGGTAGGGGTGGAAAGAAATCACTATAAAAAGATATGGCTGGTTTAAACAAAACAGTATCAGTACTGTAATCGAAACCAAAATGTAGCAATTTCAGTATTAGGAATCATAAACAAAAGGATATAGTAACAGACCTATGCAACACATGCATTTTCTGTTCTTATTTTCATCATTTGCCATCCTCAATCATCTCCCACTAAAAAGAACACACCTGGGACTGAGTGACTTCAAATGCACTCAATCTAAGTCAATAAACTCCCCTTACATAATATTTCCAACAATTCAAAGTTCACTGGAAGCTATTCGCATAAGTAGGTTTTCAATGCTATCGAGATTTAATTGATTAAATTTAAAACTAGCCTGATAGATTACATCAATGTTAATGTCCATTCATAAATGATACAACGAAATAACATTGAATCATCAATAATTACATTGGAGTTTTCAACGCCGATGTGAGATTTAAAAATGAACTTCTACACAATTAAATCACTGGAAGAAGTTGAAACAGACTGGTAAGAAAACAATTTGCTACCCAAATCCTGAAACAAAATACCATGTGTCATTAAAAAACTAGGAAGACACAAGACCAACAAAACCGTGGTAGCTACTCTTGCAGATGGTGTCCTCGGTTAAACGTGAATTTCCGACTGTCCCCGTTAATTTCCATTCGAACGAGGGTTCGTCCATTCAAATGATTAGAATGGGATACGTTTTTAAAAGTCCAATTTAATTTTCTTTTGCAATGGAGCCCTGGACGTTTCAGCTGCGTATAGCTAACGTTTTAATCGCTAATTTTCAGTTCAATTTATAGGAATTTGCTTTTAAATTGGAAAAATCTGGAACTATTCTCTTCCAGACTCCCTCTCTCCCTCAGGCACTTGGAGGCTGAAGCATTAAACAAGAGGTCTTGAACGCTTGCTTTAATGAATTTGTGTTCGGATTTGTTTTTTCTTTGTCTATCCAACCAGCATTGGAAAGTACTGGGATACAAAGTACTAAAAGTCTAGCCTAAGCTGACTGATTTGTACATTTAAATATACAAAGCCGTCAAATATAATTCGCGGTGGGGGGGGGATGGAGGAACTAGCTGGATATTAAAAGAAGATTATGCCAAAAGGAAGAGCTGTTCGGCGAGGAAGCCAAATCGCCAAACCTGTATGAGAATGGGACACATTCCTTGGTCCTCCTGACTTCAAAAACATGTTCAGAAATTGCTGAGGGGCGGGGGAGGTAGAAAAAGGAGAGCGCGATTCAAATACTGGTGCTGGGCGGGGGGTGGGCTAGTTTGCACACTGGGGAGAAATACAAAAAAAAAGAGGCACAAGGCATCGCAAGTTCAGCGGCTGTCGGCGCAAACAAGCAAGTAGTTAGGAAGCGTGCACTGTCGGTCAGAGAGAGAGAGGCACTCACGTTTAGCGGTGCACGGACGTGTTGCCCTGCCCAGACAAACACACACACACAGAGAGAGAGAACGGACACAAGCGATCGAACTCCGAGACTCCACCGACACAAAGTCCCAACTGCAGCGCCTGCGCGCCCGCCGCCGGAACGTCCGACCATTGTGACGTCACAATACCTCCCCCCGCCCCGTCCCCATGACAACGGCTGCTACAGTCTCTCCGGCGCGTGCTGCTCCTTCTCGCAGCTCCTCTCCATCTCCCAGCTTTCACCGTGTGTGACACCGGCTGGCACTGTGCCACCGACCTGGGTTCGGTCCGAGCGTCTGCCCGTGGTGCAGTTTGCACGTTCTTCCCGTGCCCAGCGTGGGATCCCTCCCGCCGCCCAAAGATAATGCAGGTTAGGTGGACTGGCCCCAGGGATGTCTAGGTTAGGCGGATTAGCCGTGGGGGAAGTGCAGGGTTACTGGGGTCGTGGCCTTGTTGGGCTGACTGTAGGGATTCTGTGACTGCCTGAGGAAATGGTAAAGGTCATATTTTCAAGGCTGTTGTGTCACAGTGGTAATGTCCCTACCTCTACGCCGAGAGGCCTGGGTTTAAGTCTCAACCAC
The DNA here is from genome assembly GCF_021869965.1 of Rhincodon typus. Classification (NCBI taxonomy): domain Eukaryota; kingdom Metazoa; phylum Chordata; class Chondrichthyes; order Orectolobiformes; family Rhincodontidae; genus Rhincodon; species Rhincodon typus. The sequence continues at coordinate 15,063,477 of NC_063349.1, forward strand.
CCCAGAGGTGTGCCCTATGAGCTGTTATTGATTGATTAATTTATTGTCACGTGTACTGAAGTATAGTGAAAAGCTTTGTTTATGAGCAGTACAAGCAGATCATAGTAAGCAAGGATGTATAGATAAAAGTTTGTAAAAATACTTAAGAGACGTACAGGTCACATTGCATAGGGCATGCATTAGGCAAGATCAACATTAGCAAGATCAGCATTATTTGTGGCTACAGAGTCCATTCATCAGTCGAATAACAGCCAGGAAGAAGCTGTTCCTTAACCTGCTGGTGCATGTGTTCAAGTTTCTATATCTTCTGCCTGATGGAAGAGGTGTATGAGAACATTACCAGGGTGAAATGAGTCTTTGATGATGATGATGGCAGCCTTTCTGCAACAGCGAGCAGTGTAAATGGAGTCCATGGGTGGATGGTTGGCTTCTGTGATGGTCTGGGCTGTACACACCACCTTCTGTAGTTTCTTACAGTGCTGGGCAGAGCAATTGCCGTGCCAGGCCATTATGCACCCAAACTGTATGCATTCAATGGTGCATTTGTAGAAGTTGGTGAGGGACCCAATGAACATGGTAAATTTCCTGAGCCACATGAGGAAAAAGAGGCATTGTTGTGCCTTTATGACTTATATCTACATGGGAAGTCCAAGATAGGTTGTCGGTTATTGTCAGTCCAAGGAACTTGACGCTCTCCACTGTCTCACCCTCAGTTCCATTCATGTAAATGGGGTGTGTTCTCCTCCTTTCTTTCTGAAGTTAACAGTCAGTTCTTTAGTTTTGCCGATGTTGAGAGAAAGGTGACCTCATTCCACCACGTCACCAAGCCCTCTATGTAAACAGGTTGATTCTTAGGAGAATATATGGAATGAGTGTCAGCAGAGGCAATCTCAGTGAAACATCACCACTCGAACTCACAGCAATTAGAAGAGTATGATCTGATCAAACCACAAATGAATGTAATCTGGCGATAAGGCTATGGGTGGTATGTGTCCAGCTCAAATGGCCGGAGTATGGTATGTAAAGTATGCAAATTGTAACTCAGCAAGAACAAGGATGGAGAGCTGTGCAGGGCCTGACTAGAATACTCTTATCTCCTGTGTGCACCGAAATTAAACTTTTTGAGTTCACTCAAACAGACTGTCAAAATTATACCTTAATTTCCACGATAAATCGGTGGGCCAGTGAGGCGGCACCCAGATGATAAACACCCAATTATGACAGATTATCACAGAGAGAGTATCTTTAATTTACCACTCTAAAACTGATGTGATCTGTGCAGACTGGTGGAGGTGGTCCAGGGTCTAAAAGCACACTCTCGTAGGAAGTGATGAAGCTAAATATGTCAAATGAGATAAAAATAAATTTGGAGAAATACAAGGAGGAATTAACAGCACCAATTCCCCATGTAAGGATTTGGAAGATCTAAAGAACACCTTATATGAGAGCATAAACTATTTATAGTAGAAACTGGAGGGCCTCAAAAGGAGATTCACAGTACGGTAAGGAAACTACTGTGGGATGAGACTGTGTGGAACTGGAGAATGAATGTTAATATCTGCCCCTGGATTTGCATTAACTCACATTTTATTAGTTTTGCAACTTGGCTTGGCTATAACTTGACTTAAAGCAGTGAACACTGCCTGCTCTAAGATACAAGAAATGTGCTTAAGCTCTAGTGAAAGACCAAATGAAGTTGTTATACGGTGAATAGAAATGTGGGGAAATTTAACACATCCTCTGAGGTCCTTGCCCTCTGTAATCACCTGGCTGTTCACCAGAAAATGGGCAGGAAACCCAGTTAGATTAGCATTGGTTAACTTGAGTAGATTTTTTTTCTCTTTTGTTTTCTCTCTTCTATTTTATTTTACTTAACTCTTGTTAAAGAGCTCGGCTGCGGTGATGGTAGGTGAGCCCAGCATCACAGACTCGGGGTGGTGGCATCAGAGGTGAGTTTGGGTTCCTGACGACATCTGATTCCAGGGCAGATTTTTGGAGGCAGGTTTGTGCCGAGTCAGAGACTCGGCAGCATCAATAGCGGCTGCATCAGCAATGTGGGTCCAAAGTGGTTTCATGGCAGCAGCGGAGTCGAGTTTGGGCCATAGTGATACCCAGCAGCATTGGTGGTGTCTGTATTGGCGAAGTCCAGTGAAGACTCAGAGTGGTGAGGGCGTTGGTGGATGTGAGATGGCATGAAGAGTGGCGACGATCATTCCAATGGCAATGGGGACTCCTACCTGGACACCAGGCCCATGGCCCATGACGCATTACAGAGCACTTAACACTGGACACTTTCTTTATCTCTTCATTTTTCTGCCTGTATGTTCTATGTTTTGGTTCATTTTTCTGCGTTTTAAGATGGCATTGAAGAGTGGCGACACTATCCAACACTTGTCACTGTATTTTATAACTAGATTCACATGACAATAAATAAATCAAATCAAATCAATACCAAAAGAGGAGGCTGCAGTGGGGCAGTCGTGCCACACTACCATTCAGGGAACATAAGTCAAAAGTATTTGTGCTAAGAAAGCTTTGTGTGACTGCTTGTTCGCTTAAGTAAACAGTAAAGGTCGCATTTTCAAGGCTATGGTTAGAATGAGGTTGGCAGATGCAATGTGAGTGGAACATTGCAGCACCGCTACTAGAAATCTCGGCGCTTAGAAGAACATGATTTAATCACATGCGTGCATGTGATCTGACCACATGACTGTCGGTGGTATCTGCCTAGTCATGATAGGTTGTGTAGCTGTACGACGTGAGAAATGTCCAGCCAAAATGGGCTGAGTAACTGTACAAAAGGTCTGGAAACTTTTAACTCAGCAAACAAGAGAACGGAGAGTTCAGCAGGCCCTGACTAGGATATTCGTTTCTCCAATGTGCATGAAAAATAAGCTTGTATTGACTCAAACAGATTGTATTGAGGTTATACTTTAATCTCCACTATAGTTTCTCTTAGTTTGTTTTTGAGGGATGTCATTTTAGAAAACCTTGTCTTGCTTGAGTGGATGTTAAAAGATTTCGTAGGAAAGAGAGGTATCTCCTGTGCCTGGATAATATTTATCTCTTAATCAAAAAACTTCAGCAACACAGATGATCTGGCCTTTATCAACTCCTTACCTTAGAATACTGTAATGTTAATCCCTTAATATACCCTTTAATATATCCCTATTTTTAACTTATTTTCAACTAAGTAATTAAGCAACTACTTTTATCCCTGTGCTGTATCCAAGAATTGTACCTAGGTACTTGAACCTAAGGTGTCGCCATAAGAAGGCAGACATTGTAAAAGTTTTTAACTGTACTTCTACAATGGGGCATATGTGACAATAAAAGGATATTTGTATTGTATGGTATTGTTGTTTGTGGCTGTCTGCAATGCACAAATTTGTGGTTGTGTTTCCTACTTATCTTCTAAGGCAGCCCATCAGGATTGAGGGTGACTTGCACCCACTCCAGTTCAGTAAGTTCTGGAATACAGTAGCTCCCTAAAGAAAAGACTCTTTGGTCCATCATGTCCACACTATTCTGTCTATTCTATCTATCTATCCTAATTACATTTTCCAGCATTTGGCACATAGCCTTATACACTATGGCATATCAAGTGCTCATCTAAATACATCTGAAATGTCTTGATGTCTCCTGCCTCTACTGCCCTTTTAGGCAATGAGCTTCAGATATCCACCATCATCTGGGTGAGAATTTCTTTCCTCAAATCCCCTCTAAACTTCCCTTAAAAAAACAAACTAACAGGAACTATAGTGGAGATTAAAGTGTAACTTTGATACTATCTGTTTAAGTAAATACAAGTTTATTTTTCGTGCACATTGAAGATACAAGTTGGAAGTTCCTTTAAACTGTGCCCCTTGGCTATTGACGCCCCCCCCCCCCAACTTCAGGGAAATGTTTCTCACTGTCAACCTTCATAACCTTGTACACCTCAATCAAACACTGCTTCAGGCTGCTGTCTGTGGACTCTGCAGGTTGTGGAGTGGGTGGTGCCCAAAAGGTTGGGTAGGTACGCTCCCTCCCAACAGCTTGACTTCTTCTCTGCATGTTCCCACCAAAGTCTCTCAACATGTTCAGTGCCTTCCTGAATGAGCATTCTCCCTTTCTTTGGCCGCAAGTCCAAACTCCCATGAATCAGTGGGGATGATTGACATTTGATAATGTCCCTAAGTGTTTCTGTTATCCCCCTGGGAATCTCCTGCTGTGACTGAGTTCTGAGTGGACTGGTAGCTTCGGGAGTCCGATGCTGAGCTTATGAATGACATGTCTCAACCAGCAGAGCTGATTTTGAGTGATTGGCTCCTCAATGCTGGGCAAGTTGTTTTGAGAGAGTTGACTTGGCTTTTCAAAACTAGAATAATGACTACACTTCAAAAGTATTTAGTTGGCTGTGAAGTACTTCGAGATGTCTGGTGGGCTGCAACCCAAATTCATTGGTGTCAGTGATCAGGCAACAGTTTCTGGTGGCTCAGTGGTTCATACTGCTGCCGGACCCAGGTTTGATACCACCCTGAGGTGACTACCTGTGTGGAGTTTGCACGTTCTCCCTGTGTCTGCTCCGATTTCCTTCCACAGTCCAAGGATGTGTAGGTTAGGTGAATTGGCCATGTGAAATTGCCCGTAATGTCCCTGGATATGTAGTTGCGGTGGATTAGTCATGGGAAATGCAGGGTTACAGGGATAGGGTAGGGCATGGGTCTGGGTGAGATGCTCTTCAGAGGGTCGGTGTGGACCTGATGGGCTAAATGGCCTGCTTCCACACTCTAAAGATTCTATGGATTCTATTCTATGGCTTTTTCTGTGGTGGAAGGTGACAACATTACTGAGTGATGGGAAAGGGAAATTCATAGGCCCCCTATCCAATCACTGGCTGTGTTGCACAAATGGTGGCAGCACTCAACCCTACTTCTCCAGCATCACCCTCACTTTATTAATGACTGATATGTTCTCCTCTCCAATTTCCTCACATTTCACATTGGGAAGACTGAAGCCATTGCCTTTGGCCACCACCACCACAATCTCCATAATTTAGCCATAGGTCCCAACCTATCGAGAAAACAAATCACAAACCTTATCAAATCTTTGAAAATATGAGTTTGCTTTGTTTCAAGCAAAGTGTTACGATGATGCGATATAAAGTAGTGCCCAGTGATGGTGAATAAGAGATAAAATATTATCAGTCTGCTCGGCTATAATCCCTTTATGGAACATCAGACAAGCCTCAAAACACATTCAAATATTGTGCATAGTCCATCAACAAACTGTACAAATAAGCTGAAGAAGACGAATTACTCAGGGAGGCAACGGCCTAATGGTATTATCGCTGGACTGTTAGCCCAGAGACCCTCAGGTAACGTTCTGGGGACCTGGGATTGAATTCCGCCATGACAGATGTGGAAATTGAATTAATAAATATCTGGAATTAAGAGTCAAATGATGACTATGAATCCATTGTTGATTGTCAGGAAAAACCCGTCTGGTTCACTAATGTCCTTTAGGGAAGGAAACTGCCATCCTTACCTGGATTGGCCTAAAAGTGACTCCAGACCCACAGCAATGTGGTTGACTCTTAACTACTCTCTGGGCAATTAGGGATGGGCAATAAATGCCAGCGAGCCAGCAACGCCCTCATCCCGTGAAGGGAAAAGGATCTTAGGAAAACAGATGATCATGAAAGGCCTAGCTGAAGAGTCCAGTTTGTGATACTTATAGTGGAATATATATTATAGCAACACAATTAATCTATAATAATGGATAATACATCGACATTTTCTGAAAGATCAACTGTTCTTGGAAGCTATGTGACTACAAGTGACTGTGACCCCAAATAAACATTTTATTTGAGACCAGAGGTGACAAGATGCCTGAAAACAAAATGCTCCTATTGTTGTAAAAGGACTTTACAAAGAGACACATTTCAAAAGAATTTTCAACCAGGCAAACCATTCATAGAATTGTGGCATCCCTACAGAATGGAAGCAGGCCATTTGGCCCATCGGTTCAACACTGCCCCTCTGGAGAGCATCGCACCCATACCCAACCCCCTACCCTATCCATCCACCCAATCTACATATCCACATTTCTTTTTTCCTATGTCCGAGGAACACCAATTGTCCCAGATGCAGCTCAAGGGAA
>NC_063349.1:15069630-15124878 GCF_021869965.1 Rhincodon typus
AGTGTAGCAAAATAAAGTTTCACAAAACATTAAGTTCTTAGTGTATTTATACCTTTTCTTTATTATATGATGAAATAAGCTCTTAAAGTATGAAGGATTTTCTCATAAGACCCCTGCAATTGCTTCGTTCTGAACCTTGTTGGAAAATGTTGTTACAATGTAAGCGAAAACCTGATGACTCACCGTCAAAATGATGTTGTTGCTAAGGTGCAGATAGGGAACATCTGGCAGGTGTCGGTGCTGAACTGTTGATGAACTTTGGGCTAATGATGAGGTGATCCAATTAGACTACATGATGGCAAGGCCCTTGGCTCCTCACCAGGATAGGAGAAGGAAAAGTTTGGATATTATTGATAAGAATGAGTCCTGGGACAGGCCAAGAAAGGAAAAGATCCAGGAGAACATAGCACACTAGTGACTGGCAAGCAAAAACCAGAGATTGTTGGTTGATGAATGCTGTTTTTAAAGCATCAATTTGTGCATATTTATTGAACTCAATAAAGTCATTTTGTTAATCAAATCATCCAGTGTTCATACCCGATTGGGCTTAAGAATGGTCAAGGTCCCAAAATTTTAAAGAAATGGGTATGGGCTCAGTAGCAACAGTGTATACCATCTACAAGATGGACTGCAGAAATTCACCAAAAGATCCTTAGACAGCACTTTCCAAACCCACGACTACTTCCACCTGGAAGGATAACGGCAACAGATGTGTGGCACAGCATATCTGCAGGTTGCCCTCTAAGCACACACCATCCTGACTTAGAAATACATCCATTCCTTCAGTGTCGCTGGTGAAATCTGGAACTCCCTCCCTAATGGCTGCACCTACAGCACTGGGAATGCAGTGATTCAAGAAATCACAGTCAGGTTCTGCACAAGCTGGAAGAACAGGATCTCATTTTCCACTTGGAAAATGTTGTTACAATGTAAGCGAAAACCTGATGACCCACTGCCAAAATGATGTTGTTGCTAAGGTGCAGATAGGGAACATCTGGCAGGTGTAGGTGCTGAACTGTTGATGAACTTTGGGCTAATGATCCAATTAGACTACATGATGGCGGGGCCCTTGGCTCCTTACCAGGATAGGAGAGGGAAAAGTTTGGACATTATTGGTGAGAATGAGTCCTGGGACAGGCCGAGAAGGAACACTTCCTGCAGCCTTCAGGACTCAATATCAAATTCAACAACTTTAGAACTTGAATGCCTTCTAATTTTGGTGCTCGTTACCAGCTTTTCCTTCTCCCTGGCATACTATCATTCATTCCCTTAGACTGCCTGACTGCCATTCTCTCTCTCTGAGCTCCATTTCTGCCCCTATCCGTTCACCCTCTCCCACATTCTTCACCCCTGCCCCATTTACGCCACCTTTTCCGAGTTCTGAAGAAAAGTCACTGGCCTCAAAATATTAACCCTGCTTTCTCTCAATAGACCTGCTAAGTTTCTCCAGAAATTTCTGTTTTTGTTTCAGATTTCCAACATCCACAATTCTTTGCTTTATTAGCTCACAACAAATGATGCTCGTCCACCTGGACTCAATGTCCTCAGAAAGTAACATTGTTTTATATGCATCAGTTAGCTTCCCTTGTTTTTTCTAAGCTGCAAACAACTCTTTGTACATTCTCCACTTTTTAAAAGTAGTGTCCATTTTCCTCATTTTCAGTCAGCAGGCCAAAACTAAAAGTAAAATTGGTCTCTAATATTGTTGCAGGTGACTGGTTTTGATCTCTGTTTCAATAATGGTCTTTTTTGATAAGTTCACAGTTTTGATTTAACTCTTAATAAATGAGCCTTTGATTTGACATCATAAGAGAATAAGTTACACTAGGTTCATGTAAATAAGTTACAAGACATATATCACCAGTATGTCTTGAAATTACCTGGCAAAACCTGATAATAAATTTGCTTTTGTGTGGAAGGTAAACAGACCCCTAAAAGATAATTTCAGCACTACTTGGGTAGGTTGTCAACAGTGGAAGAGGACAAGTTCATATTAATACCAATAATGGATATATTTGTGAAAATATATGGTTGACAAACCACTCCTTCAGAGTTTGGTTCAGAAGTTTTCAATTTTGGCAAAAGTTAGAGAGGGGAGAAAGACACAACTTAATTGCAACTACTCTAACCTAATCTTTCATCTTCTGTCAATGCCACCTCACTTGGTATCTCCCTGACTAGTTACAAACTTACAGCTTCATGCCTCAGCGCAGGTCTATGGATTGCCTGTTCTAGAATTGAGTTTATTTTTCAACTATTAGTTGTTTTGTATATTTAATAATCAAGCAGGTGAGGTATTAACTATACTCTGCTTGATTGTGCTCATCCTAAGTTGCTAGTATCTTACTGTGTGAACCTTTGCTTCCAGCTGCATTTCTGCTGTCAAATGAGAGTTGCCACATGGCCTCAGGTCAAAAATAAGGTCATAAGTTCATGGTTTTACTACTGTTGAAGGGCACCCATTTTATGGCTTGATTACAGGGCAAACTTGAGGTCATTTTGTAGTCTGAAAACATTGTGAAAATAAGCTAGGTTTTGGGAAACTGTATGATTGTTATCAAGCTGTGAAGCCACAGTTTTAAGTTAAATTGGCTTAGCTGTTTAATTTAAAATGCTTTGAGGAGAAACAGTTGCTTTCTTTTAAGGTGTGTTATAGACTTACACATTATTTTGAAATTAAAATTCATAAATAGTTTTTGTGTAGGTCTCATGATTTGACATTTTTTGCAAGTGCCTCTTTCCATATCTTGCAATGTTACCTTATAGAATTTGTCTTTAATTAACTATGTTATTATTTCTTTTGTAAGAATCTACATATTTTTAATTTTTTGACTTTGGATGGAAATGAGTAAAATGAACACTGCTTTTAGAAAGGTGTACAAGGAATTGTTGTAGCTTGGAAAAACAAGTGAAGCTAACCATGAAACAGTTTTACTTTTGAGAACTTTTTGACAGTGAGTCCAGACAAATTAGCGAAATTTGTTATGGGTTCAGGAGAGATCAGCATAGCAACAACCCTCTGACTGGTCAGGATACAGTTTAACACAGAGTCTGTTAAGAGTGAAACAGTGAAACGCAAGGAGACCTCCAGGAGCTGACTGTATCAATCTTTCTCCCCTTTCTCTGTGAAGCTGCTCACTCCAATTGTTCGCCAAAAATGCAGACAAAACATTTCAGAAACACTGAGAGAAATAACTCTGAAGCCCAAAAAGACTCGAGGACAAACCAACTATAAGCTAATTCACAAAAACATACACACTAACACACACACGAAAGCTCTGAGCAAATGCAGTTACTTCTGTATTGTATTCATCACTTTAAATCATGTAACCATGCTGTTCTTTCCAACTAATGAAAGTAAACTCGTTTGAAGTTCAGTTTGCTGGCTTTATCTCAAGGTGAATCTCATACGCAGGCGTCAAAGAAGATACTGGGATCCTTGACTGAGATATGACAACAGGAGGCAGGGTGAGAAAATACTCAGATTATTAACAAAAGTCTGCAAAGTAAAAACGCTACATTGGAGAAGCGTGCCCCATTTTTTTCATGACCATAAAAACAAGGGAGTTGGAGATAACAGCCCAGACAGTCGCCTCGTTCTTCAAACACAACCTTGAAGAAATTCCAGACAAAATACATCTGGACCTGGCTTCGAAAAGGAAACTAATTAAATGGGCCAAAACCAGATATTACATTAAATGCTACAATCATAACAATTGAAGGAGTTTAAAGAAAAGTCTCATAAACGAGCCTCTGTTGCAGACAGAGTAGAGCGTTTGGTCAGCTGCACAGAAATTGTGCCAGACCATCTATTGATGGATTGGCCACCTGAGACAGATCCTGGTTGTGGGACCTCTGAGTGACTGGTGTCATTCTCGGTGCGTACCATCGATTAAGCATGTAATAAAGATGTACCATATTCAGTGGTATTATATCCAAGTTATGTGCCATTGATATCTTGGTCAGATCTTTAGATCCAACAGGGGGTTTTTTGCACAAGCATCCAGTGAACCACAGAATAATTATCACTGTGCCGTTAACATCAGTGTATTAGTGAAGAACCAAAAGGATCGTGATAACTGACTCATCTAGTTTTGTGATACAGGCCTGTGTTTTCGTTTCTCTTCATTCATAATATTGTGTTTTATCTGTTTGTTTTTATTCGTGTGCCTGTGTAGGAATTTTCAAAGGTGCAAATGTTAAAATGCGTGAGTTAGAAATCCTGTTCCTCTCCTGTCTTGTTAACGTTAAGAATGTTACAAAAAATGGGGTTTGTTTTTATTGTTACTGATGTGGTGTGGTTTTCTTTTCTACTGGGTAGCAGTCAGTTGGAGCCAAATTGGGAACTGTGGTAGTTTGATTGAATCTTCACAATTGTCGCAACTCGAGGAACTGTGGGGCTTGATTTCCAGGGCATTACCCCTGTGGATCGTGAAACTTAAAAGACAACCTTAGAAGAATTATCAAGGTCAGCAGTGAAATGATTTAATTTGTAGTAACCATGTGGCATTTCTGATGAGAATTCTTGTAGTTAGTAAAGGCTCGCCCTATTTCACTAGAAAACTAATAAGGACCCCGTGAAAGATAGTACTGCCCTTTCCAAGTTAGTTCCGTATTCGAGAAGCAGTCAGGTTGCATCCTGAGTAAATTACTCCCTCTTTCCCAAACTCACTCTTGGAAAGATTTATTATTAAGTCAGCTTATTGTAATTAAATAATTAAAGCTTCTAATTGTGTTCCATGTTTTTCCCAAGGCGTTTCTGTATATTGTACCACACAGTTGGGTAAATTAGTTACAGTTTTGTTCATACGTCTTTGTAATGTAGCTGGAGCAATTTTAAACTGAATGGCATGACATGACACTTATACAACCCATGCTGGAATTCACAGCGGGTCAGGCAGCATCCGTGGAGAGACAGCAAGCTAATGTTTCGAGTCTAGATGCGATTTCCAGCATTTTTTGTTTTCAGTACAGATTTTAGCATCTACAGTAATTTTCTCCTACATTAATACAACCCATTTGGTGTAACAAGTTTATATGTCTTCAGCACTTGATGTCAATGGTACTTACCAGTACCCCTTCAATTAATCAATCCTGAAAGAGGAAATATGACAAGCTGAGCAATACTAATGGCATTGCAACACAAGCAGGACAATACACAGTTTAAATAAAAACTGTGTAACTGGACTCAGATACAATTGCAGACCTAGGAAAATCAAGGTCAGGAGGACCAAAGGCTGTGTACCTGCTAGTAATTGAATATTGTCATTAAGTACAGGTGCCCAAAAAGTCAGTTGGAAGCCCTAATTTGTGTGGCTGGTGAAACTGACCAGTGACATTAGAAATGTATAAAAGGCCACAAGTACAAGATACCAGTGGAGAGTTCTCCCGGCATGTTTGTCTCCCTGTTGGTGTGAACAAAGACACTTGAAGCGTGACTGAAGTCTGAAGGTGCTTTGAAAGATTATTTAGTTAATCCACCCTTTTGATCTTAGGAAGGAATGAGGCACTGCCAACCCAATCTGGGATGGACAATAATTCTAAAGGGGGAATCTCAACATGTAAATGGAGGAGACAATAGAGCATTGGAAGACATTGGTTATTGTGGGAGTCAGGAGTCATCAATGGTTACAAACGTCCTGACTTTGATGGGGTGGGGGTGTACAATACAACATGGAGGTTAGCATGACAACAGGTCTGCTGAAATTGAGATTCTGAGGCTTGTATTGGTCTGATCAGGATTAAGACTTCTTTTGTCGTATTTTAAAATAAGAAATGATAGTTTCTTCTGAGAAAGTACTGTATTACGTATTCTACCTCTCAATAACAATGAAGTTACAAATATCGTTGTAATGTGGGAAGTACAGCAGCCAATTTGTACATGGCAAACTAGCAAAAACAGCAATCTGAAAATAACTGTAATTTTTTTTGCGATGTTAATTAAGGGATAAATACTGACAGGACACCAGGGATAACCTTAAAAGAAACAAACGACTGTGAAAGCTGAAGATTTGAAATAAAACAGAAAGTGCTGGAGGATTGCAACGGATCTGACAGTATCAGTAGAGAGAGAAAAACGTTTTAAGTTCAACGTTACTTCTTCAGAACTGGAGAGATGGAAAAGTTGTTTCAGAGATAGTAGGAACTGCAGATGCTGGAGAATCTGAGATAACAAGGTGTAGAGCTGGATGAACACAGCAGGCCAAGCAGCATCAGAGGAGCAGGAAGGCTGTCATTTCGGGCCAAGATCCTTCTTCAGAAAATGAAGAGGTATTGGAACAGGAATAGATCATTTAACTCTTTGAAAATTCATGTGAATAAATGCTGCCTAATAACGTGAACAATTTAATATTAAAGATATATCCGTTTGTTCTGGACTATTTTAATACTGCTGATTGTTTCTCCTGATCTGCCCTATGAAATCCTTTAACCATCTAAAATCTTTAATTAGTGTCATTCCTTAATTATTTATGTTCAAGAGATACAAGTGTAGTCAGTGCAACCTGTGCATATAAACTGGCCCTATTAATTCCATTTTCATTGTGGTCATTCTGCTCCCCATTCCATTCTTTGAAGGCCAGGATATCCTTCCTGTGGTGTGCTGACCAGACCTGAACATTGTGCTCCAGACGTATTCCAGAGTGCAAAGATGAAATGCTTAACTAAAAACTGTTTTGTTTGTTAAGATCTGGTTATTTCCTCTTGAAGTTGACAACTAATTTGCCCACAATGAAGCTAACAAATTGCATTGACAAAAAGAATGCAGGAAATAGTAAAATCAGAAAATCTTCAAATCTTAAGATTTATTAGAATACACAAGTAGATAGTTGGTTAATCACAGAAGGGACTGTGAATGATAATAGAGGAAGTTGTAACAGGAAAAGCTAAGCCAACCAGCAGGCAAATCTCAGCTTATTTGGATAAAATAGTCTGAATTTAGAAATTAAGTTATCTTATAGGATATGTTAGGATTTAGCTGCAAATTAGAATATGAGCTGAATCCTTAAGGTAACCCTGAAGCAATGACCTTTCATGCCATGAATGCCACTTAGCCACAAATGATTATGAGTCAATTAATCATCAACTGTTGGGCAAGCAGTAAAACTATTGTTGGTGAATTGATATGTATGTGGTTGTAGTAAGTAAACTATTCTGGTATGTGCCTGTCCCTCCTGAACTAAGTCACCTGAAGCAAAATTTGCTTGTCTAGATAGAGAAAGTTCAAGCTAATTAAAAATTATTATTTAAACCACTATGACCCATTGAGAAAATGTGGTTTCACTCTCCTGTTATTTTATTAACCTGTCTCAGTCAGTTGCAGCAAATATTTCTATTTCTTCTTAGCTTACAACCATCGTACTTTAGTTAAATTACTGTACTAGTCAACATTAAGAAGCCAATTACAAAATTTATTGAAGTGAAAGTGAAATTTTATTATCTGTTAATCCTGAGAAAATTCGTTAAAACATGACACCAAATACACACGCACAAACATAGTTAATTAGCTTAAAAAGGAGAATTGGTCTAGCACAGTCAGGGAAGATAAAGTCTATGCAGTTTAAAAGTCCTTAGAGTCCTGGGAGTATCAGATTATAACCTGAGACCACAGTATTTTTTATTCATACATAGTATGTGGGAATCTCTGGCTGGGCTAGCATTATTGTCCCTCCCTACAGGCTCTTGCGAAGATGGTGCTGAGATGCCTTCTGGAACTGCTGCAATCCATGTAGAGTAGGCAGACCCACAATGACGATACAGAGGGAGTTCCAGGATTTTGACCAAGCAACAGTGACGGAATGACTACATCTTTGCAAGCCAGGATGGTAAGTGACTTAGAGGGGAGCCACGCATCTGCTGCCCTTGTCCTTCTAAGTGGTTATGCTGAATAAGGAACCTTGGTGATCTTTTGCAGGTGAGTCTTGTACATGGTACACACTGCTGCTTCGGAGAATTGGCTGTGGAGGGAATGGATGTAACGTCAGTCAAGCAGGTTGCTTTATCCTGGATGGTGTCAAGCTCCTTGAGTCTTTTTAGAGCTGCACTCATCTAGGCAAGTGGGGTCTGTTCCATTACATTCCTGACCTGTAGCTTGGAGATGGTGGACAGGCCTTGGAGAGCCAGGAGGTGAGTTACTCACTGCAGGATTCCTAGCCTCTGGTCTGTTCTTGTAGCCACTGCATTTGTATTGCCACTACAGTTCAGCTTCTGGTCAGTGGTAGCCCCCAGGATGTTGACAGTGCAGGATTCAGTGACGATAACACTCTTGAATGTGAAGAGATGATGATTAGATTCTTTCATGTTGGAGGATGGTCATTGCGTGGCATTTGTGTGGCACAAAGTTTAAGTTGCCTCTTTTTAGCCCCAGCCTAGACAATGTCCATGTCTTGCAGCAATTGAACTGCTTCAGTATCTAAGGGGGTGTGCATGATGCGGAACATGGTGTAATCATCAGCCAACATCTCCACTTCTGACCTTATGGTGGAGTTGTTTAATTGTTGACTGGTACTTGAGCAGGGGCAAAATGTGCAGATGGTTTTGAATTGCCAATGATTGGTTGTTTCGCCTGTTTATTTTCAAACAGGGTGCTATTTTCAAGAGGTAGAGAGAAACTTCAAGACAGAGAAACTTTTAACTTTGGTAGTTATAAATTCATTTCTTTCCACTCTGCTACTCAAAAGCAGCTACTGAAACATGGTTACTTTGTATATTCACAAGTCTATACTCTATTATCTTTCTCAGCTCAGCTGTTATGGACCACATTTGATGTCCAAAATGTGTATTTATCACCTGATTATGAATTAAAACAAGAAGTGTGAAATTCAAGGCACTGACACTGTTGCATGATTTCAATGTCTTTAGATAAAATACTAATTTCAGTGAAGACGGATTCATTTATTCCGTATTAGTCTCCAGAACGTACCTCAATCTGTGGTTAGATAATCACAATGCATTTTAGGTCAATACTTATCAATTTTTAAAGAAGAAAACATTTTTGTCCAAAACGATTTCAGGTATTAAAATAAGATGATGAATTTGATAATTCACATTTAGCACTGTTGTAAAAAAAAATCTACAGATTAGTGTAATTTACTGTTCAGCCCAATAGATAACTCTCCTCTGCATAGTTGTAAATCACAGCCTGGTCTGCCACCAGTGGAGAGTTACTCAGCTTCTAAGACTACTCATCATGACTAATCAGATTTTATAAGATGTCTGTTTATTATTGTGAGCTCACTTACCCAAGATCTAGAGTCTTTGACTGTATTGTTGAAATTAACATAGTTAAAGACATGGTATAAAAACTTCTATTTAACTGCATTCACAGCAATTGTTTGGCGATGAAGATAATGCATTGGGAATGTATTAATGTAATACATTTGCAGATCAAGAGACAGACTGGTGTTTAATTCTGTTTCGATTTTTGCATTAGTGTGCTTGCTTGAAGGTGGGATGATATTAGAACTTCACTGCAACAATCCATTACTTCTTTATTCCACCAAGTCAGATTTTTTGCTACAACTATGTTGATTAAAACAATGTTGTCCAAATAGCACAGGACGTTTGGAACATTTAACTGATTTTTATGTAAAGAAACCAAAAAGTATACAAAAAATTGGTGTCAATTACCTTTTATTTCCTGATATTTTAAGCATGTTGTATGTGCCAAGTGTATATGGACAGAAGAGTGCAAATGTATATATTCAGTGATCCTATATTTATGGAATAATTCTTTACTCTGCCAAACCACTTCCTTTCAAAGTGATTCAACATGTGGGCTTTCATTGAAAATAATTTTTAAAATCCTTTAAGGATATCATTTGATTGTTTTGGTCAAAAACATTTCTAATTATTACATATGTGATCTTCCAACTGGAGATATTTTTACATTTACTTGATACAAACCTCATTTTTAACATGAATTGGTAAAGATAAGGTCATCTGAAAATTGACTGGAAACAGATCAACATTTCTTTGCCAATCAGCAGTTTTTGGAAACCAGGTGACTCAGGTTGTGCTTATCAAAATAAAACATTGCTGTTGCAAATACCACTGTACATAGTTATGTTCCCATTGCTGCAAAATTGCTGCAAAAATACTTGTTATTTTGATAGGACCATCAATTGGCACCTCCTTGCATCTAAAAAATATAAGAAGACTGTTTTTTGACTCTGCGCTGGTGTCGTTGGGAAAGCAGAAGATTCATCGCGGAGAACCAAGAAAGATGTACTCAAACACCTAACAAAATTGTCTGGACATTGAACTCTAAAAAAGAACATGTGGTATGCCTTTTTTAATCAGTGTTAATTTTTTCGAATTTTATGGATAGTTTCTCTCCATGGGGCCTAATGGATTTTCTCATGCTATTGGACAAAACTTGTCTCATTGACTACCTGCACTGCCCCTATGGCCTTCTCGTCTGATGCTGGCCTGATTTTACCACTTGCCATTGCAGAAATAATGTACCACTGCCCTGTTATTCTGGAATGGACTGGTATCCCTCTCATCTTTAAAAGGCCATTGAACACACAGAGAAGGACTGCCAGTTGGAGCTGCTCTGCATCGTCTGTGACATTTGCTTTGGACTTGACACATATGGGGATTGTGGCACCCATGCTTCATGGACAGGCAATTGGAGGTCCTTGTGCTTTGGATAGTGCAGAGCAGTGCTGTCCTGTTCCCCCAGGATCTGCAGAGGAGGCAACAACCCCGCAGCCTGTCTGACATTGCCACATACGTCAGTGCAGTCACAGGCATCTGGAGGAATGCCCAGGAGTGTAGCAGGAAGGTCAATGATCTTCTTGGATCTGCCGCATATGAGCCACTATCTGCTTTATGTTACTTCATTCTCACTCTATCTCTGCTACTGAAGCTGCCTGAGGCTCGTGCTCTACCAATCTCACGATTAAGTTACAGAGCTTTGTTTAAGTTATAGAATCCTTACAGTTAGGAAGGGCCGATGACTCACCCTATCCCTTTAACCCCGCATTCCCCATAGCTAACCCACCCAGCCTGCACATCCCTGGACACTATGAGCAAGTTATAATGGCCAATCCACCTAGCCTGCACATCTTTGGACTGTGGGAGGGAAACCGGTGCACCCAAAGGAAACCCACGCTGACATGGGGAAAATGTGCAAAATCCACACAGACAAGTCACCGGAGGCTGGGTTCGAACCTGGGTCCCTGGCGCTGTGAGGCCCTCTGTCACCCATTCCAACCTCCCACACTACTAACCCTGTATACCCTGTGCACTGCCAGCTCATTCACTTGGTACAACTCAACACTTTTTTACTATCTGTGCCAGTACTAACAGCTGTGCCAGTCACTTTCATCCCCCTTAGCATCTCCCTTTCTCTCATTGCAGTCAAAAACAACTCACAACTGGGAAGAAAGAGTCGAGAAGGATGATGAGCTGCCTGGCTCACCCTCCATAAGGAGAGGACCCTGACCCTGACAGCTCCAAGTGGCTGACTGACCATGTCCATGCCCATGGATTGGTATTGGAGGCTGCCCAGACTTTCTGTGCTAGGATCCCCCAACTGAAAGCCAGTTGCTTTGACTAGACTGAGGACTGCCGACAAACAGATCAGCCTGCTGGGTTTGTATCTGTGTCAAATGCCATAGCACGACAGAAGTACTGTAAGCCTGGAAGGTATGGCTGATGGCAGCAAAGTGAGAAAAGTCAAGGCTAGGCAGAGATGCTGTGAGCATCCTGGTAGGCTCAGCGAGTGAGCATGAATAGAGCATGCAAACAGCCTTGAAATGCAGGGTGGTCCAAACTGTGATCTGTGTATCTATCCCTGCGTGGGAAATGTCCTTGCAGCAGCATCACAGTGATAACTGCTGGTGCACCCAGAGTGCAGCTTTAAAGTACAGAAGCATTCTATAAGTAGATTGGAGACATGCCATGATGTTGAGGAGAGACAGCAAGCGTCCAATGCCAAGGTCTGTAGACGTGTGGTGTGTGCAGTCTCTGCCCATGGAGCATCCCTTGAGATGCTAGTGTGGGGTGTGCAAAATGCAGGTTTGGAGGATCAAGCAGTGAGCTGGACCTGCCATGTACCTGCACAGACATCCAAGTCGAGAATTCTCAGCATTTAGTTTTCTTGTGGTGGCTAGTAGGATAGGATGCTGTATATTAATAAGGTGAGATCTGCAGTTAATTCAGCTGACAACAAGCAAAGTTCCCCTTCATAGGCATCTCACTGCTATCTTGCAAGAACATCATCTCAACTGGAACTCTGTTGGAAAATTCAGCTCATTATTCCTGATGTTAAGATAGACCTTACTGAACTTCTTGCATGATTTTCCCAGATTTCTCTCTATAGCCCATGTCTTTCAAGCCCTGTAAGATTCTACCTAATAGTTTAAGGTACGGTTCTGTTGTATTATTTGACTCTCTTTTGCTTGAGTGCACAATTTCTGAAGAAATCCTACAAAATGTAGACACAATGAAAAATATGTAACATTATTTGTATGTATTAGGTAGCAATTCCTTAGAGTTAATCCAGAATGTAGTCTTCTTTTGCTTGCTTGGCAGTACCTAGTCAAAAAGGCCAACAGGATAGGGAGTAATTTTGAATGTCGAAACATGGTCAAAGGGTCAAATGGTCTATTCTTGTTCCTAAGTAGTTTGGGCATTGCCAAATAAGCATCTTTTGGTACAACAGTGATAAATGTGGTTTTGTTGCTTTCTGCCTT
Source organism: Rhincodon typus (assembly GCF_021869965.1). NCBI lineage: Eukaryota > Metazoa > Chordata > Chondrichthyes > Orectolobiformes > Rhincodontidae > Rhincodon > Rhincodon typus. Next base: position 15,082,332 of record NC_063349.1, read on the forward strand.
AAGAAATATCTTACGTTAGCTGGGAAATCAAAATGATAATCCCTTGCAATAATAATGGCATGTTAGGTTCTCCCAGGCAAAGGGTGGCAGGTTTATGTGCCCGTGGGGTGAAAATTCCAAAAATGTGACATCAGATCAGGATCCATCATTCGTCCTCTTCTGGGGTTCACTTAAGTGGGCTTGAAGACAAGCAGGGAAACCCTTAGAAATTTGACAATAAGCCAATTAAGAAACTCAAAATGTTGGTGAAGTACAATTTTAAAACTCAATTTTGGATTTCATAAACAGGGCACCCATCTTCTGACCTGTCATTAACTCACCACAGCCACCGAGGCAAATGCATAGCATTGAGTGGTTCCAAGAAATTGACAATTTGGGCAGGCTTTGATCAGTGACACTGATGAACTCCAGCCAGGGGACAGGCTGCCAATCAGATTAGTACTTCCCAAGAGCCTGTTATCACTCTTTGATAGGTGGTTGCCAATTTCTTCGGAACTCTAGCATTTTAATCACCTTCAGTTACACAGTTCCCAGTCTTCACCGCAGCATGGGAGTGATATATGCACATCCACATTGCATCACTGATGAGACTCAATAGGTGAAGCAACTCTGGGACAAAAAGTACTAGCAGCAGGAGCAACGGCATTTAATTGAGTATTTGTGTTTATTTGCACGGAGCTGGTGAACATTTACTGGTGACTCACTTGTGTCCCTATAAATAGGCGCCGACTGGAACAGTGATTATTGTGTTAGGAATTGTATTCTGTAACATGTCGCTCTATTTAAAATCCAGTAATAATAGATTCCAGCTCTATTCTTTACCAACTGTCTCTCGGGATTATAGGCAGGCAGTCCCTTGAGACCTAGAATAACTTTCTGATTATAACATGCGAGTAGACGACCATTGTCCAAAAGGTAAAGTTGGAAACGAAGAAAAACATTTCTCAGTTCCAAAACTAAAATCCTAATGGCCATTATGGAAGATAGGAGAAAGCAAGTGTAAATAGTTGAGGAATCATTACCCCCTGATATTGCCAGAATATGAACCATATGACTAATGGAAGAATGTAGTAGATATGTGGACACAGGTTATGGGCTTACTAAAATAGTAAACAAAAGCAGTATGGACTTGGTGTTGTCACTTTCATCAGTGGATGCCCATCAGTTGTAGCTTAGAAAGTTCTAATAGACCTCCTTGATTAAATCTACAAAAAAAGATTAAAAGAAAAACATGATTCCAAAAAATGCTTGTGATGCATGGTCAGACTTCAATAGATCTGAATACAAATGGTCACTATGGAAGAATATATCACGAACCAGATTGTATAAAAGAAGAAATTCAATTTGGGAATTCCTGGATTTGTATGAATATTTAAATTAAAAAGGATTTCTGGAGAAAGTATTCATTCCCTAAAGTCTTCATGAAACAAATGAGAGATTCTTTGGTGACACAAAAAATAAAGGACTCAATGATTGCCACATTTCAAAATTTCAGATGCTGGACAAAGGAACTAATATAATGGAAGGATTAAAGACAGATCAGACAAGGATGAAAGTACTTTTAATAGATCTGTCCATTTCAGCAAAAGACAACATTGGAACAGCAATAATAATTGAATAAATCCCAGAAATACACAAGGTGTAACTCAAAGTATGGTGAACTGCCTAAAGTGGTTGAAATGACAAACAACGAGGAGGATTTGATGGAAGAAGATGACGTTGGACCTGAACAAGTTATACTGGTGCCAGAGAGTTTTAGTTGTGTGAGAGCTAATACGATATCTTGATTCAGTTAGATTTAGATTTTATTGCCCCGTGTACCAGAGTACAGGAATCCAGACGTACAGTGAAAAATGTACAAAGTCGCCATTCTCCAATGCCATCTTGGTATACAAAAGACTGGATTAAAAACAGAAACAAATTAAAGAAACAGCCAAAAGAAAAGGAAACATCCAGATCATTCCCCCACTTCCGCATGAGTTCTCGCCACCAGAAAAACAAAGCCACAAAGTCCATCACTCAATCTGTGAACATTCAGGTGCCCCGAGTCTCAACATATCACCGCAGCCTGGAATTCTCATCAATTAGATTAGAAGACCAATGTAATAGAAGGGCAACTACTTGCTTTAGGTTTGGTGATGACATGTATTGCGATAACAATATATTATGAGGACAAAAAAAGCCGTAATTCTGCATGTTGGACAAAAGAATATCACATAAAAACATAAGAAATAGGAGCAGAGCACACCTCCTCTGCTATTCAATGAGATCATAGCTAATACTTCAACTTAATTTTTCCGTACAATTCCTGAACTGCAGGTTGCTTTTAATAGGTAGAAATCTATCCATCTCAGTCTTGAGCATAGTCAATAACTGAACCCCCACAGACCTCTAGGCCAGAGAATTACAAAGATTCACAACTTTCTAAGTGAAAAAATTCTTCCTCTTCTCAATCCAAAATATCCTGCCCTGTATTCTGAGATTGTATCATTTGGTTCTAGTCATCCTCATCAAAGCTACATCTACATTTTGATCCTTGTAAGAATTTTATACTTTTGAATGAAATCACCTCTTATTCTTCCAAATTCCAAAGGATAAACTCCTAGTCTGTTTAATATTTACTTTTAGAACCTTTATTGTCGTCCTCTGTAGGTAAGGAGACCAAAACTCTTCAGAATACTCCAGGTGTGGTCTCACTAAGACATATTTACTCCTATACTCAAATGCTCTTGCAGTAAAAGCCAAATTATTATTTGAATTCTTAAATTGCTGTACTCACATGTTAACTTTTAGTGACTCTTGAACTAGGATACCCGAGTCTCTTTCAAGTTCAAAATTTGCCAGCCTCTCACCAGTTAAAATATAGTCTGGATTCCTACCAAAATGATAGGAATTTCCCCACATTGCATTCCATCTGATATTTTCATTATGTTATGAAGCCTCTTAATATTTGATATTTCTTTGAGAACTTGAGTTTGAACCATCATAGAACTATCTGGATTTTTGTTTTGAAAAGTCAATGAAAAGACATTGGATGTTCTCTCATAAGAGGATTTTTGGAAATCATGTAACTTGTGATGTTGATGACTTAAACTCATTTCAGCAGAAAAAAAACACCTGACTTTTCATTGGCATTGCATAATACAGTCAGCTCCGTATAAGAATACAGGATGCGCAGGACAGCTGGTGAAAGCAGATTGGTCTTGTAAGGGAAACAGAGAAACAGAGGGTGTGATGGAAATATGAAAAGCACCATTGGAAACTGACAAGGAAATAATTGACATGGTGCTTAATTTATACCAATGTTGCATGCATCCATTGTGACGCAAAAATGTATTAATACGCTGTTTTGAGCTGTATACAGCAGAGTGTTTCCAAGCTAGACTTAGAAACCTCTTCCACTTATATGTGGTACAATCTTAAATAACTTTGTCCTATTATAATCTACTCAGGTCTGAAGACTAGATCTTTGCAAGACTCCCTATCAGTGAGTATACACATGACAGAGCTACTGCATCCAAAGATCTATGGTGGATACTTGGGTGCATATATTCCAGAAGGGTAATGTAAATGGGGGGATGTGACAATTGTGTGAGATGCAGAATAAGCCACATGCATACTTGAATGTTGATTGAATGCCCAGGATGATGATTAAGAAGCAAGGTTCAGGGACTAGAAGAATGGGGTGAAAAGGTTGAAAGTAAGAAGGTACAGTGTAATTACAAATAGTGTGTCTAGATCTGATCTTTGCTTCAGAAAATGATCACCTACTAGAAAAAAAGCCTCCAATAGCGCAAAAGGAAGACATCAAAGTAGTGAGGGAGCAGCCTATTGTCCAGTATGCAACATTACCTTTTACCTTTAACACTGATAGTTAGAAAGATACTATTGGAATAGATCAGATAACAAAATAAAAGCCACTGAACAGTTTTGGAATAGAACTAGAATCAGAATAGCTCATGCTCATGAAGTTTTGGTTACTGACATTAGTCTGGAGGGTAAACTAATAAGAGAGGATAAACAAAGGATATTAAATAGCTGGAGCATGTTGAAAGTTTATTCTGAGATACCAATTTACGGTCAAACAGTTCAAACTAGACCAGATGCTAGTTTTAATGTGTCACAGTCAAGTACTACAATAAAACAACCTAAAATCAAAAAGATTTTAATATCAATAAAACATTTGCAAAAAATGAAAACAGTGAACTGCAGTTCCAAAAATCTAAAATAAAGAAAACGCCGGAATCAGCAGCTCAGGCAGCATCTGTGGAGTGAGAAACAGAGTTAATGTTTCAGGCCAAAGACCTTCTACCTCAAATTTAAAATTAAATCTGTAAAAAGGTGTACTTAAGTTCCTTTCCTGAGGTGATCCAAAGGACATGAAACAAGTCACTTTTAGCAATGCTTCACATGTTAGTCTTCTTGATGGTTATTCTCGTGCAGAGGTTTAATAATATATCTGATGAGAAGGAGTAGAAAAGGTTGTTCTTCAGTTTAAGAAGTTAGAAGTGTGAGGCAATGGCTTAATGGTATTATTGCTACACTAATGGCAGATGCTGGAATTTGAATTCAATAAAAATCTAGAATTAAGGGTCTAATGATGATCATGAAAGCATTGCTGCTTGTTGGAACAATCCATGTGATTCACTAGTCCCTTTAGGGAAGGAACCTACAGTCCTTACCTGGTCTAGCTTATATGTGACTCCAGATCCACAGCGTTGTGGTTGACTGTTAACTGCCCTCTGAACAATTAGGTATAGACAATAAATACTGGCCTAGCCAGTAATGCTCACAGCCTGTGAAGGAATTAAGAAAAAACTAAATAATTGTAAAAACAATTTGCTGAAGCACTGGCTGATATTGAAGCAGTCCATATTGCATTTTATGTGTCAAAACATAGTGAAATTCTGAAATTCTTAAGCTTAAACACATTGTATTTAATGTAGATAATTGTTCATAGTGGATAACGTGCATTCAACAACAAGTGTAAAGGATTGACCCTTTTGGCTAAAACAATGCTGGAGGGAAAGGAATTGTTTAAATGAAACGGGTAGATGCAAGTTATCAACCATCTGATTGTTTTGCCAAGATATACTTGTGCAAAATGTATTAGTCATTCTAGATGAGGGGTATTTCACAATGTAATGCTTTTTCTACAGAATATAAAAAATGCACAATTTATTTTGATTTGAACTTTTGTTGCAGGTACAACATCTAATTTTATTTTAATGAGATTGTAGAAAATCTATAAATAGCATATTTAATTGTGTTTGATTGTATTTCTGATGTATAACTCCAAATTAAACCTCCTGCTACCTTCTCCTCACTGTAAGGTATAATGAACATCGACAACTAGCTGGAGGCAGGTGGGCCTTTCAACACAGGGTATACAAGCAGAGGATCAGCTATCTTAGCATGTTTGAACACCAGCGCCTCAGTAAGCTCAGTTTATCATGGGAGTTTGCTGCTGACCTTTGCAGCCCCCTGGAAAAAGACTTCATGTCAACTGTATAGAGCAACAATGGGGACATGGTGGGAAGTGGCTTGTGAGGTGCATCAATCATTCAGGGTGATGCCACAACTGTCCAACTCACCCAACATTCTCATGGGGCTAAACAAGTATCAAGTAGCAAATAGAAGTAGCTCGCTGAATTGCTGACAGGAGGTGTTCCCCGGGGATGTGAAATGCCACAGGCATGTCCGAATGTCTTCAATGTAGGACAGTAGACAATCACCACAACAGCTCCTCCCTCTGAAGTGGCCAGAAGAAGCATAACGTTGTATTAATTTATTTTGTATCCCACCTGTTGCCAAAAAGTAAGCTCTCAGGAAACATACTCTAATTACACATATACACATTAGTAGTTGATAAATAAACTTACAATAGCTTACTTGCAATTAGCTTATTCAGATTTGTTTCTTTGAGGGATGCAATAACAGATCAGGTGATGAGATGTTAGCTTTATATAACTGCAGAGCAGAATATACAGCTCATGGGACAAGTATACATTGGAGACAACAACAATTTGTGCTTATGTAGTCTCTTTAATGGATTAAAACGTCTCAAGGCACTTCACTGCAGCGTTATCAGACAAAATTTGACACAGAGCCTTAAAGAAGAGACACCAGGATTCGTAACAAACCGTTTGGACAGAGTAGGTTTTAAGCAGTACTTTAAAAATGGAATGAGATGGCAAGGGAATTCCAAAGCTTATTGAACCAAAGAAATAGAAAAATGAAGAAAATTGGAGATGCCCAAGAGGCCAGAGTTGGAGAAGTATAGATATCTCAAGATAATTGGAGGGCTGCAGGAAATTATAGGCTTGAGCAAGGATTTGAACACAAGAATGAGAATTTAAAAATCAAAACTTTGCCAGATCAGGAGCCAATGTAGGTCAGTGAGCATATTGTTTCCTCCCTCATCTGCCAAGGATTGTACCTTGGGACTATGCAACTTCCTTGCTCAATGGCAAAGTTATGCAATACTTAAGGGATGCAATAATGCTGTTAATCCAACTGCAAGAAATCTTTTTCCTCCTCCAAATCCAGCAGAGATGTTGGAATGCCCAAAAGAACTCCCATGCATTCTGGTTATTGTTAGTGATGCTGCAGCTGAAGGTACGACACATACCTTTTCCAATATTATCAAGTACAAATGTGAGTTTGAACAGCAACAAGGTTAGGAATTCACTTTCACAAAGCCAGAACAGCAAACCTTCAGTGGTGCCTACTGTACCAGGATAAATAATCCTGAACCAAAATAAAAACACTGATATCAGCAAGAGATGCAGCATTCACCTCAATGCTATAATGATACTCTCACACAGGCAGAGGTTTCAAAGCAAGACCGAATATCAATGAAGTAAGTGTGGAATCAGGCAATGGTTCTGAAAGGGTTAATGTTAGAAACTGCATTTAACTTCATCCAATTTGATGATATCTGAGTGGAGAATTGAGGATCCTGATGGGGGTGAGAAATGTCACCCTGGACTTCTGATTGGCTAATTAGACATAGTAACTAAAACAATGTAACACGCATTTATCAATGTCATGCAATAAACTAATTCTTATTTTTAAGACAAATAACTTTTCGTGATAAGACTCAGGCAATTTGTCCAGTACTACTGTTAATCAAACAAGCCCTAAAATTTATGGAAAGCAAAATTAGCGAACTATTGTGGTGCAGTGGTAGCGTCCCTACTTCCAAGCCAGGATGCCTGGGTTCAAGTCTCACCTGCTCCAATAGTGTGTCAATGTGAATCTGAACAGGTTGATTAAAGTAACTGGCAAGCAGGACTGGTGGCTGCATTTCATCCCAATCATTAGCTGGAAGTAATTTGTTCAGCGAGCAGATAACACTCAGCACCCTCCATATCTGGCACTGGTGTCTCATTTCCTCAGTCATGGACTCAGCTAGCCCACAATTACAGAATTGGTCCATTGTTTGTAAAAGAAACCAGAGTCAGCAATTAGGTTGAGAATTGGAAAGCTACTTGTGTTTTATCTAAGTCTAGTATAGAAGATTGTACAATGTGAAGGAGCTGAAGAAAGGGCTTAGGAGAGCTATAAGGGGGCATGAGAAAACCTTGGCAGATAGCATCAAGAAAAACTCCAAGGCTTTTTACACGTACGTGAGGAATAAGAGAATGACCAGAGAAAGAGTAGGGCTGATCAAGGATTGTAAAGGGAGTTTGTGCATGGAGCCTAAAGACATAGGAGAAGTCCTTAATGAATACTTTTCTTCGGTATTCACAACTGAGAAGGACCTAGTTGTAGGGGAGGACAGTGTGAAACAGGCTGGTAGGCTAGAGAAGGTCAACGTTAGTAAGGAAAATGTACTAGGAATTTTGAGGAACTTGAAGATAGATAAGTCCCCCGGAGCTGATGGGATCTATCCAAGGATTCTATGGAAGCGAGGGAAGAGATCGCAGGGCCTTTGGCGATGATCTTTTCATCCTCACTGTCCATAGGTATAGTGCTGGAAGATTGGAGAGAGGCAAACATCATTCCCTTGTTCAAAAAAGGGAATAGGGATAACCCCAGAAATTACAGGCCAGTGGTGGGCAAATTATTGGAAAGGGCTTTGATAGATAGGTTTATGATCACTTGGATAGGCACAGTTTGATTCGTGATCGTCAACATGGATTTGTGAGGGGTAGCTCATGCCTCACAAACCTTATTGAATTCTTTGAAGAGGTGACCAGACACGTGGATGAAGGTGGAGCAGTGGATGTGGTATATATGGATTTAAGTCAGGCGTTTGATAAGGTTCCCCATGGTAGGCTCATGCAGAAAGGAAGGAGGCATGGGATAGGGGTAACTGTGGCAGATTAGATTCAGAATTGGCTGACCCTTAGAAGACAAAGGGTGCTAGTAGACGGAAAATATTCAACACGGTGCACAGTTACAAGTAGTGTAACACAAGGATCTGTTCTGGGTTCTCTTCTATTTGTGATATTTGTAAATGATTTGGATGAAGGAGTGGAAGGGTGGATTAGTAAGTTCGCGGACGATACGAAGGTGGGTCAAGTTGTGGATAGTGCGGAGGGCTGTTCTAGGTTGCAGAGGATGCAGAGCTGGGCTGAGAAGTGGCAGATGGAGTTTAACCCTGAAAAGTGTGAAGTGATTCCTTTTGGAAGGACAAACTTGAAAGCAGAATACAGGGTTAACAGAAAGATTCTTGGCAGTGTGGAGAAGCAGAGGGATCTCGGGGTTCATGTCCTCAGTGTCCTGAAAGCTGCCACCTAGGTGGATAGAGTTATTAAGAAGGTGTATGGTGTGTTAGCTTTCATCAATAGAGGGATTGAGTTCAAGAGCTGTGAAGTTATGGTCCAGCTATACAAAAGCCTGGTTCGGCCACATCTGGAGTATTGTGTCCAGTTCTGGTCACCTCATTACAGGAAAGATGTGGAAGCGTTGGAAAAGGTGCAGAGGAGATTTACCAGGATGTTGCCTGGAATGGAGGGAAGGTCTTATGAGGAAAGGTTGAGAGAGCTAGGGCTTTTCTCTTTAGAACGACAAAGGATGAGAGGTGACTTGATAGAGGTGTACAAAATGATCAGAGATATAGATAGAGTAGACAGCCAGAGACTTTTTCCTAGAGTGGAGGTTGCTATTACGAGGGGGCATAGTTTTAAAGTGAGTGGAGGTAGATATAGGGGAGACGTCAGAGGTAGGTTCTTTACTCAGAGAGTGGTAGGGGCGTGGAATGCATTGCCGGAGAGGGTAGTGGAGGCAGCCTCATTAGGGGCATTTAAGCGGCTATTAGACAGGCATATGGATGATAGTATAAGGTAGCGGTGGAGGTTAGATGGACCTTAGGCTTAGGGTAAAAGTTCGGCACAACATTGTGGGCCGAAGGGCCTGTACTGTGCTGTACTGTTCTGTGTTCTATGAATGTACAGGGATGAGTTTTCACTTGCCTGTGTCCCATGTGATAAATTCACCAACTGCAATTTGCATAAAGAAATTGTAAAACCCAAACAATTCACAGCTGATTTAGGTTTCCCTTTGTTACTGAATAGTTTCTTGCTATAACCGCAGATTGCAGCAGCTCACAGACTCCTAGCCCATCTGTTTATTTTGCGGCACTGTGGAGGCCAGGGACCATGTATATATTGGTTGTAGGCATTTGCACTTCCTTTCTAGTTATTTGAAAAATTGTTTGTTGTGTTTTTGATTACACTTCAGCCCCTTGCTCCTGATCTTTGGGCACCCTGTGTGGAGGGGTGTGGGCAGATTGGAGGACCTCCTTGTGGGTCTGGTCCAGGGCTTGGCCAGGCTGTTTATAAACAGGTCCAGGCAGCAGGCTGTGGAAGGGGTCATACCTACTGCCTGTCTGCCCCTCCTCTGCAGTTATGTTTGTGCAGGTGTGTCCATCAATGCTCTCGATGCCTTTAGAGAGAGGTAGGTACAGTGGAGTAAACAGTGTTTCATTTCCCCCTCCAACTCCATTTTGACTTAGTCCCTTCCCGCTCTCTCGACCGCCACCCCCCCCCAACCAACCCCAGCTTTATGGTTTGCATTCCCATAATGGGCTTTGCTGGTAAGTACTGCATTTTCTACCTGGAAGTTTTACTGGTGTGGTTAGCAGTTAATACAAAACAAACAAAAAGTCACAGTGATTTTGGTGGTGGGAATATTGGTCCGTTGTGTGTGATAACACTTCTGCGTATAAAAGAAAAAAGTTTCTTGCTTGTAGAGAGAGGTGAGCACCATGGGGGATGCAGTGCTTTATATTACCCCCTTCAACTCCGTTTTGATTTAGTCCCTTCCCCCTCTTTCCCTACCTCGCCCTTACTTTTAATAGTTTGTATTACCCTTAATAGGATTTGCATGTAAATATTTAATTGGTTACACATACGATTACTACTGGTGATGGTTGGTAGTTTTCAAAAAAATGTCATGGTGGGAATGTTGCTTAGTTGTGTATGATAACACTTCTGTGTACAGATAAAAAGGTGTTTTGCTGTTTGCTTTACTTTTCAGCAGCAAGAAATTAGTTCAGTCTGGAATTCTGTATGAACTACTACATAGAAACATAGAAGATAAGAGCAGGAGGAGGCCATTCAGCCCTTTGAGCCTGCTCCGCCATTCACCACGATCACGGCTGATCATCCAACTCAGTAGCCTAATCCTGCCTTCTCCCCATAACCTTTGATCCCATTCGCCCCAAGTGCTATATCTAGTCGCCCCTTAAATGCATTCAATGTTTTGGCATCAAATACTTCCTGTGGTAATGAATTCCACAGGCTCACCATTCTTTGGGTGAAGAAATGTCTCCTCATCTCCATTCTAAATGGTCTACCCCAAATCCTCAGACTGTGAACCCTGGTTCTGGACACGCCCACCATCGGGAACATCCTCCCTGCATCTACCCTGTCCAGTCCTGTTAGAATTTTATAAGTCTCTATGAGACCTCCCCCCACCCCGCCCCATTCATCTGAACTCTAGCAAAAACAAACCGTTGGTAATGTGTTCAGAACCATCAGTTACTGAAGGTGCTGGGAGGGGAAAGAAGTGAGGGAGGAGTGATCAAGGGGAGGAGAGAGTAGAGAAGAAGGGCTGGGAGGAGGAGGAGGAGATTGAGGGAAGATATGGAGGGGAAGGGCAGACATGTATTCAATATGGTTGAAGTTTTGTCTTGTTTAAAATATATGTATTAAGTATATGCCTGGACACTGTCTAACCAATTACCTACCACTGTTGTTTGACATGGGAGGTAGGGGTAGGGGAAGAGAGATGAGGAGGGTAGATCAGAGTATTAGCAAAGGACTGGGAAGAGTGGCAGGTTAAGCGGGATGTGGGGAAGGGAACAGGGAGGGAATGTGGAATGGTGGCAAGGAGGGAGTGTAAGATGAGGAGCTGCAGAGTGAGAAACAAGTGAAGGAGGTGGGGAGGAGAGAGAGAAAGGTTTGATTGGGGAAAGGAGAAAAAAAAAGAGACGCTAAGAATTTGGAGATGAGGGTGGATAATGGGAAGGGAAAGAAGAAGGAGACGGAGTGGCAGGAGAGGAGGTTGAAAAGGGAATGTGGAGCAGGAAAAGGAAGGAGGATGAGGGATAGTAGGAGGGGAGACAGAATTGGAAAAGAGGAGTGGAAAGTAAAGGGTAGGAGGACAAAGCTTGGGAGACCAGATGAGGGGGAGTGATGAAAAGGGGAGAAAAGTGGGAGGACGATGTTTGGGAGGGAGGGAGACGTGGGAAGGAGAGGGGTAGGCTATTGTGGGATCACTTTAAGGGATTCTGGCCAGACCTGGAGTTAGGAAGGGAACATAATTAGACACGACAGAACCCACCAACTTCCTAGCACTACCCAAATTAAGTCTTGGCTGGGAAGGCCCAAGCTTCACCTTTCTACAATGCTGCCAACTGAAGTCCTTAAATAGTCTATTGACGACCACCTAAGGATCTCATGTAATCTGGGCTGCAATTATTTCAGCTCTAGATGGGACAAAAATGAGCCAGCTGACCCAACCAGTTCTCCTGAACAGACAGGTGTTCAGTTTGATTGGGGTGGGGGCACTCAGACGGCAGTAATCTTGAAGTCGGATGGGGTATTGGCCACTGAGAGCTACCCACAAGTATCATTTTCCTTTCTCTGGGATGATCCTGTATCCTGGGAGCCTGGGGGACAGTTCTTGGTGACCAGGACTTTGTCATTCTGGGGCCTAATACCAGTAGAAAGTCCACCAGAAACTAATCGGCTGACTGAGTTTTGGAAGATCCTAAGTAGGTTTTCTTATCTTCAGAGTACTTGGGCTTCCTTCTTCTCATCTCTCCCAGTTAGTCTGAAAATGGGAAGATATCATTCTTCAAATGGAGTGATTTCATGTCTCACATGACCCACAAGTTGTTGGTGTACACAGACAATGTAAAAAGGCATCCAATTATGCTCCTGTATTCTTCTCTTCATGGGATGTGGACAGCATTGGCTGGACCAGCATTTGTTGCCCAGAGGTCAGTTAAGAGTCAAGCACATTGCTGTGGGTCTATACTGTAGAAAGACAGTAGATTTCTTTCCCTAAAGGACTGATGTGGACCTGATGGGTTTTTCAATTCATTAGTGGGATGAGGGCATCAGACAACATTTATTGCCCATCCTTAATTGCCCAGAGGGCAGCTAAGAGTCCCCACTTACTGTGGGTCTGGAGTCACATGTAGGCCAGATCAGGTAAGGATAGCAGTTTCCCTCCCTAAAGGATGTAAGTGAACCAGATGGGTTTTATTTTCCCCAACAATTGGGATTGGATTCATAGTCATTATTAGATTCTTAATTCCAGATATTTTATTGAATTCAAATTCCACCATCTGCCATGGTGGGATTTGAACCCGGGTCCCCAGAATGTTACTTGGGTGTCTGGATTAATAGTCCAGCGATAATACCACTAGGCCATTGCCATTGGTTTAGATTAGCTTGTTTGTAATTCTGAACTTTTATTGAATACAAATATCACTATCTGCCATCTTAAGATTTGAAGCAATGTCCAAGAAGATCAACCTGGGATTCTGGATTACTTGTCCCGGGTCATTACTATTATGTCACTACTTTAGATTTTGATTTTTTTAAATTTTACTTCATGATGTGGACATGGTCCAGTTCAAGTTACAATGAAGAATCCACGTACTTGTTCCATATTATTTGCATTCCTGTGACTCCTTTATCAGCGACCCAGCAACTAAACACAAGAAGAAGAATGTAGTAGCAGAAAGTGAAGATGAAAAGGCAGGGACAGGTTCGGGGCTAAGGTGTTTGTTAAAGGAAAGGCAACATACAGCACATACAGGCAGCATGGTGGCTCAGTGGTTAGCACTACTGCTGTACAGCACTAGGGGCCCAGTTTCAATTCTACTCTCGGGTAACTATCTGTGTGGAGTTTGCACGTTCTCCCTATGTCTGTGTGGGATTCCTCTGGGTGCTCCGGTTTCCTCCCACAGTCCAAAGATGTGCAGGCTAGGTGGATTGGCTGTGCTAAATTGCCCGTGGTGTTCAGGGATGTGTAGATTAGGGGATGGATCTGAGTGGGATGCTCTGAGGGTCAGTGTGGACTTGTTGGGCCAAAGGGCCTGATTCCACACTGTAGGGATTCTATTTTCTAAAAATTTCTAGCATTCCCAGCATTATTGCAAGATGGAGGTCATTCGACTCACCATTTCATTGCTGACTGTCTTCTCATGCAGCATTCTGCCTATATTCTTTCAGATTGTTGCTTTCCAAATAAGGATGTTATTCTGTTTTGAATTAATTCTAATCTAGCCATTTTAGTCATCTGTATCAAGGAGTTAATCAGGAACTGCAAGAATCACTTGAATCTCTTGCTACATTGAATTATTAAAATTGAACATTTCATTGTCATGGGTAGGCAATGTCAATTCAGCATTTGTGAGTTCCTTCATCCATGTTGTGCAGTAAAACACGCTGAGCCTTCAGCGTCATGTAGACCTTTAATTTCAGATCCTGATACTGACTAGCTATGATAAGGCAGCTTTTAGCACTAATTGGTCACAGGTTGTGATTCTACTGACTGCTCAGCCCCGAGAGAAAAGGTAATGAGGTGCTTGGGATGTGGAGACAGGGAAGCTGGGAGATATTTGCCAATTGCAGATTTGTCAAAATTATTTCACTTCTGTTCCTTCTCATTGCATTGAATTCCATATTGAAAGGTTGATTTTAACTCCTTATGCCTAATTGGCTGAGAATTAAATGCTGACATCTGAGGTCTTAATTTGGGAAGGATAGCCTCCTGAGGCAAATAGTGTTCTATAAATACATAACTATAAATGAGGACACTTGTGGTGCAGTGGTATTGTCCCTACCTTTGGTCCAGAATATACAGGTTCATATTCTGCCTGCTACAAATGTGTGTCATAGCTTATCTCAACAGGTGGTTGATAAAACGTATAGATGAGGGACCAGATAATGTGTCATTTAGTCCAATTTGCAATTTTAACAATGCCAGCATTTTCTTTCATGATGTCTGTGGATGGACAAACTGGGCCTTGTATTTGTCTGCTCAACCGTTAATCCTGTTGTCATGGCTTCAGGCTCTGGCTCTTTGAAGATCCATTCTGACCCTTTAAATCCATCCTTACCTCTTTGGGTACTGTTGCACCATTTTTTCTGGCTAATGTCAAATTTCTTCTTGGTACCAGAGATCTCTACTGGAAAGTCATCACATGTAGAATGTCCAGCAAAACCAGTTGAGGTGGATGCTAAACCCAATGGATCAGAAATAGAGGTAAAAAGGATCATTCTAGCCTTGACATCTGAAAACAAATTTTCACATCGAGGAACACTTTGCACACACAGCTTTCTAACTCACTCAGAATTTTTATAAGAACTGCATGTCACTTTAGCAGGGAGAAGAATAATTGTGTTCCAACATAACCTTCAACAGCTATACATTTATCAGCACTGCAATTCTTACTGAAAGTAAGTTGCTGCTACCATGGTTACTGTGCAACCAAGGTCTGTTAGTCCTGCAATGATAACAGCTATGTGATTCTCGCTCAAAGGGTTTGTGTGAGCAAGCTTTAATACGTCTTGTTTAATCTTAATATTGTACAACTGTTACACTTTTATTACTTATATTAAGTAACAAGCAAGATGTAACAAACAAGATAATGACATTCATGCAATACATCTGTTTCTGAGGCTGCAAGGAGATCATTTTGATGTTCCAGGCTGCCTATTTGTCTCTACTTTACCTGTCTGTGCACAGAATTCTAACATTCTGGGAGGGAACAGGCTTTATCTGCCATAGTTAGCTACCGTAGACTCCATAGACATATCCCTGTCCTTATCTTCTAGTCATAAATTATCCAATCATGCTCATTGATTGGCTAACAACTAATGTCATACCCCCAAATCTTATCTTGGCTGAAAACACAGCATGTTCCTCTTAGGAATGTGTAAGACTACACCATAGAAGCACTTGTTATTTTATTGTTATTGAGTCCTGCAAGTGACAGCAGTTTCCTATGCTGAAGATGTTGGGCTCCTAGTAACCAGTGGCTGGAATTTGTTCCAGCGACATCAGCCTGCCCCATCAGTCGAAGAGTTGATTAAACCCTGCATTGCTTATGAAAGGGAGGCCAGATGTAATGTAATTGGCGAGCATTGAGCATTCAGGCAGAATTCAAGTCCTTAGAGTACTGCTAGTCAGTCAGAGGCTGGCAGCTCTCTATTGCTGGCAACATCACAGAAATAATTTTATTCCTGCGTCTGATAGCATCAGTTATAGTTTTCCTGTCAGATTGTAAAGTATGAAGAACTATTTTACAAATCAATGCTCCTACAGCAATCAAAAAAACCTCTCCATGCGCCGAGCCATACTGTATTAACAGACTCAGTTCATTCATTTATCTGAGCTAAATCAGTTAAGCTTGTCTGGATGTCATTTATGACACAACAGTCATCATCAGCTTTCCTCACCAGAACAAATCTGATCAACGTCCCTAATCCTGATCCTGGATGATAAAGTTGTCGCATCATGCAAGAGATCTTACTCTTCTGAGTCTCATCTGTCACAAATAAAGGAGATTGGAATGAAAGTTGTCACAGACTGCAGGTAATGAGAGAATCTAAAGCTGGGTGTTTGTTGAGTGAGAGAGTTCAGCGAGGAAGAGAAGGAGGTAGACCTTACTTTTTGTAATTTTGTCAGCCTTCAGGAGAGTAGGAGTTGAAAAGCTACGTAAAAGGGGGCTGAGAGCCAATGGATGTTCAATTCTGTGAAAACCTCCACTACATTTGGAGAAAAATAACATATGATACTATAGGGAAATGGCTAATTGATTGGTTGGTGAGTATTTTGCTCAATTATCTTTTGAAGCCAAAGAAATTAGTTAGAAGCTGTAAGGTTTTATCTGTATGGAAAAAGGCCACAAGCAATAATAAAGCTTATAGGGAGTAGCAGAGTTAATTAATTAATTAAAACAAATAATGTATGACACTAAAGATGGCAGACCAGGTCATTTGTTGTGACTGCATGCTATCAAAAATCCTGAGTGCTAGTGTGATCCAGGATGAACAAAACTGAAGTAATTGGCAAAAACTGAAAAAACTGCGAATGCTGTAAATCAGGAACAAAAACAAAGTTGCTGGAAACGCTCAGCAAGTCTGGCAGCATCTGTGAAGGAAAAAACAGAGTTAACATTTCAGGTCCAGTGACTGAAGTAATTGGCAGTAGCTTGAGAAGCTCAGAGTTTTTCAGCCAGACACCAAGCTGCAAACACTGTGAAGTATCAGTGAGGAGGAAACTTACCTGTATACCTTTATCCTGGAGGCATTTGTACTTCTTCGAATCGGGTCTTCTGATTTGATCAGTGGTCAGGGACAGGAAGGTGTGACTGCAAGTAAGGCAGGTATGAGAAATGAGAACATATGGACCACAGCCATAGCAATTATCCAACAAGAATGATGTTTTTGCAACTGGTAGGGATGAAAGTGTGGCTGCTGGTGCATCAGTATACAGATAAGAACACGTTGGTACACGAAGCCATTCAAACAGAGGGACTCTAAAGAGGAATGTATTGATAGGAAAGGACAGAATAATCAAGGAGGTTAGATATGGTTGTCTGTACCAGTCCAGTCTGCTGTGTTCATGCTGAATGCAAGAACTGGAGGGGACCTTGCAGTGGGAGAGTAAGAATCCAGTAGTGTAGTCCACATAGCTAACAAAGACAAAGGTAGAACTGGAAAAGAGACTTAATTGATGGTGTATAAACAGCTGGAGCCTAAATTAAGAAAAGTCTCTAGATTATTGCCTAAGCCACCTGCAAAGAGACATTGGAAAAATAAGATAAATGCATGGTGCAAAGGTTGGTGTGGGAGAAATGATTTCCAGTTCTTGGGGCACTGGCACCAGTACTAATGGAAGTGGAAGCTGTACCATTGGAATGGTTTGAACTGTGTTAGGATGTGTATTCTGGTGAGTTGTATAACTAGGGTAGCAGAGAAGGCTTTAACTTAAATAATAGGGTGAAGAATCAACTTTAGAAGGATTTGGTAAGTTAAATAGAGAAAACACGGCAAAAGAGCCAGGAAGCAACAAGGGAAATGGTGATCAGAGCATGACAGCTCGGGACAGAATGTAAAATCCCAAGAGTGCAACAATGGATAGAGCTAGAGATTATAAAAATATTTTAAAAATTAAAGAAAATGTATTTGAATCACATAGCATTTATAATAAAATGGATTAATTGACCAGAAGTAAATTTCTAGTATCTGAAAGACATTACAGAAACTTGACTGCAAGATTATAAACACTGGGATTTGAACATTCAAGAGCACATGACATTTAAGAAAGGCAAGAAACCAGGAAGAGGGAAAGAGGGAGCTCTATTTATTCAGCATAGCATTGATCCAGTGTAAAGAGATTATCTTGGTTCTGCATGTCAGCATGTAGAATCAGCCAGGGTAGAGATGAGCTCAAGGAGATTCTGAGTAGGAGTCACGTTGGACTCCAAACATTAATTCTGATCATCTCCCGATTAGTGCTGCCTGACTTGCTGAAGTACAGAAGGATCTGGATGGCCTGCTACACATATCACAAGATGTTAGTATGGATGTACATAAAATGATTAGGAAGATAAATGGAGTGTTGTCATTTATTGCAAGGGGAATGGAACACATAAGTGGAGATCTGCAACAAAAACTGAAGTTGCTGGCAAAACTCAGCAGGTTCGGCAACGTCTGTGGGGAGAAAGCAAAACTAATGTTTTGAGTCTGGTGATTCCTTATCAGTTCTGAAAAAGGGTCTCTTTTGATTAAATTTGTCTCTTTTACGTTGAAATTCCACGATGGTGCTTTCCAATATGTTTTAGATTGAAAAACTTTTAGTGCCTTCATATTGCTATCTGCCTCTTTCAGCAAACCAAGACATCATTCTCACACCTACTGCACATGCCAGCTGCTATGGGTCAGAGATAGTAGGAACTGCAGATGCTGGAGAATCTGAGATATACAATTTCTGAAGAAGGGTCTCGGCCCGAAACGTCAGCCTTCCTGCTGCTCTGATGCTGCTTGGCCTGCTGTGTTCATCCAGCTCTACACCTTGTATATCTCAGCTGCTATGGGTCACTAAGATTAGTTTGCATTGTGCTAGCATAAGGCCAAAATCTCTGAAATGGACTGAGTAGCTTTTTCTGTGTTGTAAACTTTAGTGATATACCAGATAGCAATTCTAGTTGACACATGCTTCACTGTACTTTTGTGCTGATATTTAACAATACTAAAGAATGTATCAGACAGGACAGATTAAATTAAACCTGTACAGGTTAAACCTAATACCGACCATACAGTATCATAATGGGCCTTCAGATTTTCCAAGCACAGTGGATTGTCACTAAACATAAGTATCATGAGTTCTTCTCAGATATCTAGCATTAACTTGCAATATATTATTGGACACAGTCTGTGTATTGGTAAGATTGGTTCATAAAGTTGAGGTGGGGAGCTTGAAAATGTCCTTACAATGCCCTACAATTTAGAGTGTCAGCATACGAAAAACATATGAAACATCTGTGGATAGTAGTTAAGTTAGAGGAATTTGCCAAGAATAGATCCTTGGGAGATTCTGGAAGTGTGAGATCAGAGGCAGAAGCAATTTTATTGCTGAAGATTTTTGGAACAATGTAAAGTTTCATTTCGGGGAACTATGAAAATGTTAGAATTAAAATTAACTTGGATTTGACCTGGGTAATATGAGTTCTTTGCTGCAGTCTGTTCATTTTCCAGACCATTTAGCTTGTAGGTATTGTACCAAAATAAATATACCTTTCCGTATGAGCATACTTTTTCAACATCTTGAATTAAAATGGTACTGCACTAACTGAGGACCTTTCTTTATTTCTCTGTTTTGTATCTAAAATGTGTACCTAAAGTAAGGGGAGATATTGTAAATTTTTCACTCTGAGTACACGTGGGAAAAAACCTAATTCTAATTCTAATTCTAAGCGTTTGATAACATCTAATTAATTCAGTACGGCCCAAGTGACAGATAGAGACATCTCTGAGTATATTGTATTGATGCTGTCAAAATGATATACAATATGGACAGTTGGTCATTGAATTCCAAATTCATTTTAATGTCAGGGACTTTCATGAGCTGAAGTGGTTTTCACAAAGGACCAAAAGCACTGACTTTAAAATGGCTCCAGGGATCACTTTACTGACACAATTTTATAAAATAATCGTTGTCTTTTCCCTAGGATGGGGGATTTCAAGACTAGGGAGCTCATTTTTAAGGTGAGAGGAGAAAAATACATGAGAGACTTTTTTTTACACGGGGGTGGTTCGCAAGTGAAATGAACTTCTTAAAGAAGTGGTGGATGTGAGTAAAATTACAATGTTTGAAAGACATTTGGATAATGACATAGATACGAAAGGTTTGGAAGGATATTGTCCAGGAGCAGGCAGGTGAGACTAGTTTAGTTTGGGATTATGTTTGGCATGGACTGGTTGGACCAAAGGGTCTGTTTCCATGCTGTATGACTCTATGACTCTACGTTGGCCAGGTTTCATGGAAGTGACATGGAGAGCTTGAGCTGAAATTAATATTTTCTCCAAGGGTGAGTAAACCAGCCAGAAAGCCAAGAGATGTGAAAAGGTTCTCACCCTCAAATGGATTTACACTAATGTGAGAATTTTCACATGTTGGAGAAAGAACCTCATCTACAATTATCTTGCCTGAAAACATGATCTTTGCAAACATGGAATATAGAATAAATTCTTGTTTGGGAAGATGAGAGGAGAATTGATAATGCAGAAATAAACACAGCCTAAAATCTCTCACTCTCTCTCTGTCTCTAAAGAACTAAAAGTGACAACATTAACTGGAATGAGACATCGGGAGACAGTCCGAGGTATCAACCAACTGCTCGTGGTCTCACCTGAAGGACACCACCCTTTTTAACTTTGTGTATATATGTGTGTCTTGGAGTTAGCAGGAGATAAAATTGCTCTTTCATTCATGAAAGAAAATCTTGTGATTGGTTCTGAATTGACAGTGAAAATAGTTAACTACATTTTAAATGGTGAAACATATAGGTTCATGCTAAAAGAACTTACATCGTTGTTGTAAGGTAGCAAGAAGATGCAAAGACTCAGCCCTTCTCACCTGTTGTAATGTTGTGGGAATAAAAAGAGGAAGAAGAGGAAGTTTGAGGACATAATTTAAAATGGTGAAAGAGAGCCTATGGAATAGTGCTGTTTTTGCTCTTTTTTATTCATTTATAGGATGTGAGTGTCACTGGCTGGGATAGCACTTACTGCCCATCGACTAGAAAAGGTGGTGGTTGGCTGAAAATCTGCAATCCACGTGCTGTGGGTTGACCCACAATGCCCTTTAGGAGGAATTCCAGGATTTTGACTCGGAGATAGCAAAGGAATGGTAATATATTTCCAAATCAGGGTGGTGAGTGGCTTGGAGAGGAACTTGCAGGTGGTGGTGTTCCCATGTGTTTGCTGCCCTTGTCTTTCTAGCTGGAAATGGTCATGGGTTTGGAAGGTGCTGTCTAAGGCACGTTGATGAATTACTGCAGTGCATCTTGTATATGGTACACACTGCTGCTTGTGAGCGTCGGTGGTGGGGTGAGTGAATGTTCATGGATGTGGTGCCATAAAGCAAGTTGCTTTGTCCTGGATGATATCCAGCTGCTTGAATGTTGTGGAGCTGCACCTATCCATGCAAGTGGGGAGTATTTCCATCACACTCCTGATTTCTGCCTTGTAGATGGTAGACTGGGTTTAGGGAGTCAAGAAGGGAGTTACTTGCTTCAGTATTCCTAGCCTCTGACATGCTCTCGAAGTTACAGTACTTAAATGGATAATGCAAAGATAGCGGGAAACCTTTTGCTATGGAGAGTGAAATTTGATAGTAACAAAGCTGGTTGCACAAAGGTCTAACTGCATTTGCTGTCATCAGATTTAAGGAAAAAGCAGAGTCTGTACAATTACATTCTTAAGTAGTGGGAGACACTGGATGAATTGATATATATAGAAACATTTTGGAAGAAAATGCTGTGGAACAACTGAGCAAGTAAACCAAGGTATTCTGGCAGATAGGGGATGTGGGCTAAGGGAATATATTTTTCCTTTATTCATTTATGGGATGAGGATGTTGCTGGCTAGGCAGCATTTATTGCCCATCCCTAATTGCCCAGAAGGCAGTTAAGAGTCAACCACATTGCTGTAGGTCTGGAATCACATATAGTCCAGTTGAGGTAAGGATGGCAGTTTCCTTCCCTAAAGCAAATGGGTTTTTCCAACAATTGACAATGGATTCACGGTCATCAATAGATTCTTAATTCCAGATATTTATTGAATTCAAATTCCACCATGTGCCATGATGGGTTTTGAACCCGGGTCCCCAGAATGTTGTCTGGGTCTCTGGATTAACAGTCCAGCGATACTACCACTAGGCCATTGCCTCCCCCATTCCTCCTGCACTTTATGAGTGAATTACAGAAGGAGCTTCTATCAGAAATCTTTCGACAATTGATGAGTAAGTTAAGAGAGGCAGGAAAGGAGCCAAAAACAGCCTTACGTGTGTTCAAATTCTGAGGGCTAGAAGTCATAGTGCAAGAACAAATTGAGAGAGCCAAATATCTGAGGAAGAGTTTATGTAAATTGTGACATTGAGTGCAGGAAGAGAGGTGGAGAACTGTTACTGAAGTGAAGAATCACTTGATACCGAAATGGAGGAAGCAGAGAAGGGAAGCAAGTTGGTGAGAATGTTAACAAGCATTAACAATGGGATGGTGGTATATGACCAGGGACACCAGAGCCAAGGGTCTCAGTCTAAGGATATAGAGCTGGCCATTTGGGACTGAAATGAGGAGAAATGTCTTCAAAAAGTGGTGAGCCTGTGGAATTCTCTGCTACAAAAAGCAGCTGAAGCCAAAACATTGAATATTTTCAAGAAGTAGTTAAACTTAGTTCTTTGGGCTGAGGGATCAAAGGGTATGTGGAGAAAGTGGGAACAGGGGACTGACTCGGATGATCAGCCATGATCATATTGAATGGCGGAGGAGGCTGTAAGGACTGAATGGCCTACTCCTGTTCCTATCTGCCATATTTCTATGATCAAGGAAGAGCAGTGTGGCTTGGAAGTGTTCAAATGGGAGCAGGCACCAAGGACTGGGGTGACAGACGCTTGCATGGTACTTGACCAGAATCTGGTGTTGCTTCTCGGAGAGGCAATGATAGAATCCACAGACAGTGCAAAAATACAAAAAATAAAAAGTGGGAGGGACTTGAAGCCAAGGTGATAGCAGGGGAGAAGGCAGTCTTGGGTATGTTGTCAATTCTGAAGGGGAATCAGAGAAGCACTGTGTTGGTGAATGGGAGCATAACTGGAGAAATTTGGAGAGCAGAAAATGTTGCCACGTAAATAAAACTGGTGGAGACCCTAAATATCCTTCAAATCTGTAAATTAAGGTAAGAGTTAATGTATTAATAATAATGAAACACGGAACTGATGTACCATTAATGTAAAGGGTCATTGGCTGAATGTGAGACTGAAATCCTGCGGCATCTCAAGATGAAAAGCAGACAGGTTCACAAGGTTGATCAGTAAAGAAATGCAGAAAGAATGCGCTGTGAGATAAGATTTCTGATATGCACCAGAACAAGGAGCAATAATCAGTATCCTTTAACTAAGCTATTGATAAGACAGATGCATATTTATTTTCATACCTTATATGGACTTGTGTTTAACACCTTCTTTGCTTAACTGCGTAATAGTTAGATGTGATAATAATCACCCAACAGTATAAAAGGAAACATTTTGAACAGCTCTTGAAATTACATGCCTGAAACATGAAATGAACTGAGGTTAGCACACATTTGTGCCTCCAGATTGGTAATGTCCAGCCTCTTTTTTAAATCTACCTTTTTCATTACTTCTTAGTTTGTACCAGAGTTCAATCTATAACTTGCATGTCACAGTGAAGAAGATTCTTAGAATCGGGGCTGATATGAGAAGGCAGTCAATATAATATTGAAGAGCACGTACTGAGGGAAATAAGCCTCTGAGCATGACAAAACAGCAGAGCGGAAACAATTTGGGAACTAGCAGAGAAGCAGAGATGAAGTTTAACAAAACAGAAGCCAGGTCAGAAACCACTTGAAGACTTTAGCCATTTCCAGCAACCAATGGAGAGCTACGCGTTTAGATGCAGTATCCATCAGTGGAATGGAGAAGGATCCAAGAGTTTTCAGATGCATGAAGAGGCTTCAGGAGCCATAAAATGAGCTGAAGCAGTGGGAAAGTAAGCGGAGAAGATGCTAGCAAGAATGTAGAAGAATCCAGGAGTCATCAAATGGGTGGGAACGAATCTGAAAGAGACCGAAGACTGCATGACAGCAGCTGAAAAGCAGAGTGAAGATCTGGAATCCAGGAGGTGGGACTGGAACAAAGTGGAAGAGTGGAGCCTAGGCTAAGAGACAAGTAGATCAACACACTTTATTCCAGGTCTCCAAACAACAACTCAAAATACAAACCATTTCGTTGTAGTAGACACACCTAGTAGTTCAGCAACAGAGCATTTCAGAGGTGTTTTTAGACACCTGAAAAGCAGTATGGTAATAACCCCTGGGGAATGAGAACAGTCACGGAGCCAGGTTTCACAATAAAAAGGTAGCAAGGCAGATGGCACACAGATTCCTGCTGCACCTGCATGCTTACCTTTAACAACCTATAGCCACCCAGATATTAAGCTGTCTTCCGGTGTTTGATTCCAAAATGAATAACCTCACAGCTAATGCGCATTATACTGCATGTGCCATGCATTTACCCATTCACTCAGATTGTCCGAATCACATTGAAGCAACTCTGCATCCTACTCACAGCTCACCCTCCCACCCAACTTTGTGTTATTGGCAAATTTGGAGATGTTACATTTAGTTCCCTTGTCTAAATCATTAATAGACACTGTGAATAGCTGGGGTCAAAACATTGATCCCTGCAGTACCTCACTAGTCACTGATGTTCAGAAAAAGACCCATGTATTTTTACAGAGATAGTAAGAACTGCCGATGCTGGAGTCTGAGATAACACAGTATGGAGCTATTGGAACACAGCAGGCCAGGCAGCATTAGAGGAACAGGAAAGCTGACGTTTCAGATCGGGACCCTTCTTCAGAAAGTGCCACACTGTGTTATCTCATGTATTTTCACTCTTCGTTTTCTGTCTGCCAATTGGTTGTCTATCCAACTTGTTGACTGTAATCACTTTACAATCGTCTGGAGAAAGTGAACATTAAGCACATACTCCTTAATTTCTAAATGGCTCATTTTGCTGAATTCCCAAAAAAAAATCTTAGAACATGCATTACCTTTACTGAAGGTAAAGCACTTGGCTTGGTACTTTTCATGCAATTATTTTACGGAAGCACTTTAATGAAGCATTTCAGTACAGCACTTTACAGAAGTACGTAAAAAACTTTACAGAGCGCTTTTAGGTACAGTAATTTAACCAAAGGTTTAAGAGTTAGATATTACCCTCTTGAAACTGAACTGGCCAGGCTCTGCTATAAGGAGCGTTCCTTCTTCTTTTACCTCCCTGACCCACGGTTCCACTTCTTCCTGACGATATTTGGCCTCAGGGGTTATTGTTGAAGTGAGCTCCAAGCATCCCACTTTATATATACGTTTTCTCTCCAATCTTCTGGGATGTTCCATGACCATGTGCCCTTGGTCATTCGTATGGCCCACGGCCTGTTCTTTGTTCTCCTTATCTGTCTTTGAGCATTTTCATATTGTTTTATGAGCCTGACCCATTAAACTGCAACCACAGTGGCTCCATATTTTCACACTACAGTCAGCAGTGAGTATTAAAACATTCGATAGCGATGGGACACTTTCCCAGATATCCTTTTGGAATGTTTATTGCAATTAATCAGGTATCAGTGAAACAATGTCCCATCTGTTCAATGACCCTCCTGATACCAACTACGTTTGGCCACATAATGAGCCCTCTTCTGATACTATTCATCTGGTTATCAGTCTGGCTCCACCATTATAAGGCCAGGGCCTCATACAGAGAAACATGTCCAGACCTGTTTTAGCAGTTCACCATTGTCCATATTTCTTCAAGATTTTAGCTGTTAGCCATGCCCCCTCTCCCCCATCTCATGCACTTTAGAAAGCTTTTGCACTAATGCTGTTAAATTGGATTTTCTGTCACTCAAGGTTTCATGGGTTACAACATGGTTTTCAAAGGAAACACTTTGGATTTATTCCAAAGTGCAGGAATCCAGCTGCAGCTTCTCCTCCCACCGTTTCCAACCACTTCTCAAATTGCCCATTTAAAAGTCCGTCACTGTGTTCCTGGGATAATAGTAGCTCAAGACAGTAGTCTTTGGTCCATTTCAAGGACAATTCAATTAAATATTGTTTTTCTATGAAGCTATCACTATCTTGCGCATGGCTGACAATTGTAACGTCAAAATGAGCAAGGTTCAAGAGTTAGTTCAGCATAAACTCAAAATATCTCATAAAGTATTTCAATAAAGAAACTATAACACCTTGACCTGCTATTCGAGATTTCACTGAAGATTCTAAGAAACATAAGCAGGTATCCTGACCAACTCCCAGCTAGATTTGAAAAGAAGATTTTTTTTTTTAAAATCAAAGTTGGCAATTGACTGAACTAAATTGATCCAATCCTTAGGTAAATCCACTGCAATAGCACAATTAAAACAAAAGAAAATTCCAGAAAATGTACAGAGTTTATGTATGTGTTCTTTTGTTGCTAAAGGATGTCCCAAATCGCCATGTTATTCTTGTCTGCATTTTGTCTGGCCTTTCTTCACATTTCCATTTCACTCTTACACTCAAGATGAAGGAGAAATCTTGGAGCACTTCTTAGAATCTTCAGTGAAATCTAAACTGGCAGGTCAAGGTGTTGTAATTTCTTTATTGAAATACTTTATGAGACATTTTGAGTGATAGATTCTCTGGTTTCAACAGTTGTATTTTGTGAATCAGACCCTAACCGAAACAGGGAATCGAGGGCAGAATTTTCCATTTACATTTAGAAGGTGGTGTTGAGAGGATTCCTCAGGGCTTGGAATGATTTTTCTCACATAATCTGATCTTCACCTCGTTAATTATGCAACTGGGCTCTTGGTGCCTTTCTTAGGGAATCACGTGGCCATAGAGAACTGTTCACTAGCCCCAGCACACCCAGTGTTCACTCTGCCACAGCCAGAAGTAAAGCTCAGCTGCACACCACATCTAATGCTGCAGTTTGGTGCCTGCCTCACATTCTGTGGTTCTACATTCAGGACATTGCCCAGAGGAAAGGAAAGCTCACTTCTGCTTCACTGACAGGGACATGAGGAGATGTTGGTGGATGAGCTGTTAGATGAGGAGTACATTCCTTTTTCCAGCTGACTACCACTGGAGGCCAGGGCTGCAACAGAAATGCAGTGGGACACCCAGCACTGAAGGAAGAAGGTCAATGATCTTCTGTGCTCCACAAGGATACGTACCATCATCTTTGCTCTGCTACCACACACTCACAAGGCCCACTCACTCTAACTCTGCCATTGCACAGACATTAGCTATGGACTACAACTCTCACTTTGCCTGCATTGTGTCCACTCAATAGCTGTCAACCCCACTTCACACTCCCAAACTACCGTCTTTTCCTGACCTCACAATTCACTCACTCGGACCAGAGGCTTTATCTTAGAATTCCTATTTAAGAAAGTGATGAGGAGAAATTTCTTCTCTCAGAAGGCGATAAATCTGGAGAATTCTTCATTGAAGGGTGCTGTCGAGGCTGAGATAGATAGGTTTTTAACCAGTGAGGGAATCAAAGTCAGGGAAATGGTGTTTAGGATTATCAGATCCTGAACTCAATGAATGGTGGAGAAGCCCCAAGGGGCCAAATAGCCTCGTTCTCCTATGCCTTATGGTTTTATGGCTATTGGTACCAAGCTGCCTCTGGCACACATGTCTGGTTGCCTCCATGGAGAGGCTGGTGATTGCAATGAAAGGCCAGGTTCAACACACACAGTGTCGACTAGGGATGCATAAGGCCTGCACTCAATTTTTCTAGTCAAAGTTCCTCAGCGTTAATGGCAAGGTGCAAGGGAGACAAGAGACCTTGGCATCTTTCCAGATGCACCCTCCTTTCAAGGATTGAGGGTGGTACTGGCAGGCCCTCGAAGGAAAACGAGAGCCACATGTGTGACTCAAGAAACTTCCTCTCAGGACACTCCAGGGACATCTAGCCCCTCCATCTCGTTCCTGCCTATGGTCCCAAAAGCTGCAGCTGTTCAATTCAAGGAGAGTGAGCCTTAATGTGGGCAGGAAACTCTCAGCAGCTCTGGTCAAAGTACTCAGGTACTCTAGTCGAAGGCACCATGGGATGTCTACCAAAATCTTCCAAGCCAATAGGGCTAACCAGGCAGCAGGATTGTTCCACCCCATCTGCAGAAGTCAGATCTGCTTTTAGACATAGTGGAAAGCAAAGGAAAAAGAAAAGTTACTGAGGGCACAAAGGTGGTACAGTTGAAACATCGCTGCAAATAACCTTTTGCTTTTGTAAGTAAGTAGATGTTCGGTTGCACTGTTAAAATACCTACCTTAGTCTAATTTTTGCAGTCGGACCTAGTTGAATCACACCCATGTGAGAGATCAACAGCTTCTTCAGACATTCCAGAGATAAAAGAAATTGCAATCGCTGAGCCTTGCTCATCTCTCACAAGCAACTCTCTCTTAAACTGCAGATACCATCAGATGACAGGCAACTTTGAACTTTGTTTTTTTCATTTGATCATGAGGTGTGGGTGTTGCTGGTTGGGTCAGCATTTATTGCCCAGCTCCAATTTCTCGTTGATCTGAGTGGCTTGTTAGGACGATTTCAGAAGGGAGTTACAAGTCAACCACATCGCTGTTGTCCTGGAGTAATCTGTTAGCCAGACTGGATCAGGACAGCAGATTTCCTTCCCCAGAGAACATTAGTGAATCATCAGGCTAGTTTATTATTCCGTACTTTTTAAAGAAAATTCAGATGTCACCATCTGTCACGATAGGATTCGAACACAAACTCCCAGAGCGTGAGCCTAAATTTCTGGATTAATTAATCCAATTACATTACTATCCTGCCACCACCTCCACTAACAAACAAAATGGAGTTATAACTAGCTAAGATGTTCATCTTCTTTGTGGTCAACACAGGCTAAGCCTATGGGAACGTGATAGGATCTGGTTGAACGCATCATTCCTCACTTACACATGCCTTGTAGTAAATGAGAGTACAGAATCAGTGATGATTCCTTATATCACTGCAGGGAAACATCTATCCTACTTTATCAGCTTTTCAAAGGAGCACATTGCCAGTCAATGCTGGGAGATGAAAAATGGGCAGTTTGTGATTCACTCTCCCTCGTACTGATCTCCTGGGAGAAGCCAGAAAAAAGGCTGCCTCTTGGAAGTCCAAATGTTGTCCTACTAAGTGGTCAAGCATTTCAGGGCAACTGAGCATCTATGCGCACTCTAAAATATTGCTGGCTGTCATGAGAGGCCCCACTACTCTACACTCTGGTATGATACCCTGATAACTGTCTTAACCTCAGCGCCATCTGATGTTAGTGCCCTGTTGTGCTGACTGATGCTTTTTCCTGAATGGTCAGTAGGACGTATAATGTGTAGATACTTGAAAGGGGGATCACCTGGAGATATCATTGCAAACAATCAGATGGATGACAACATATTTATCCAGCAAGACATAAGGTCAAAGTCTGCAAAAATAACATCCCCTTTGCACTAAGAAGGGTCTATTTGTGAGATTACCAACAGAATGCTATTTGAACAACATTTTGACTGAGATTTATGGCATAAATGCCGAGTGGAACACTGACCCCATTCATAAAATATGTCTTACTTGTGTCTGCTTTTTCATGCGTAATCTACAGTTTATAATCCACCCAATTTGCCTATTTAAATTTTGTTGATTGCAACTCATAGAGGATAGATGTTTACATAAAGACATTTGGTATATGCCTTTGTCTGACTAGGACAAGTATGGGAAAAAAAACCTTTGATTTAAATCATTGGATCTTGTGGTTACATTTGTTGAGCAAATGACTGGAATTTCAGATTTCTTACTTTTCTAAAAATGTTACTGCCTTCATTGAGATTGTAATACTTATGTCAAGGGGTGTCAGTGGTGAACTAGTACTGTATGTCCTTCACATGTGAATTTAGGATAGTCAACGTAAACTGCCTGTTCAACTTGGGACATATTACAGTTCAGCTCAGTTCTTTTTCATCTAACAGTCTTACGTGATGACTTCTGACAAACACTAAATTAGAACTCGGTGATTGTTTCTTCCTTTTCTAATTCACCAGCAGTAGGTCCTTTATGGGACGCCTTTATTGACTGACATTGTTCATCTATTTATTGACACCTTCACTCTTCTATGAAGTTTGACATTGATTTTAGTGGTTTAACAATGCCACTTCCATGTGTATGAACAATATTTCTGCAAAAGGTTACTTTTTTAATAAGTCAGTTTGGTTCAGTTCATCATGTCTTGCTGAGACAGTTGTGGATTCGAACCCTATTCAATGGTTTGCACTATTATATGAACAGTGTGAAATTGAAGTAGATGAAATATTAAACTGAGGTCTCATCTCTGTGGATGTTATTCAAAAAGTTGGGATCTTGCTCAGTACAAAACAGTTGCTCATTTTACCTTCACTGTAGGTACAATTGCATATTACTATGTTTATGGGAAATTTTTGATAAATATACTACATAAATCTCTTTTGTTACTCTGTTGTGGATAGTATTAACATTTTCCCACATCCTGAACATGTAGTTTTTGTCTTAATATGATATTGTTGTCAAAACTCTGGTCAGTCCAGGCAACATTTCTGAATAATAAGGAATTATTCAGGTTGGTGTAAATTGTTCTGTTTGCACTTTTGTCAAACGCTAATTTAGAAAAGCGTTGTTTGCATATTAAAATTACAACAGATCACAGTGAGACCCAACAGTCATGTCAAGTGACCATAATTAATATTAGATTTAACAAGGTCAGTAGTCAAACAACACCAGATTATAGTTCAACAAGAGATTTCAGCAGGATTTCTGACCGACAGCCAAACACAAACCTTTCCTTATCTGGTGTCTCCAAACAGATCCAGCCAGGGCTGCTGTACATAGATCAGAGGGAAATGGAAGTGAATTTCCTATCTTCAAGTCAAGGGCAGCAATTATAGTTTCACTATAATGAATTTAGCTGAGTTAAGTTGGCTCACAGACGTTGTTTGCTCTTTTTGCATTAAGGCCATGTTATCTTTTAAAAAAAACTTTTTGATTTCTCAAGTTTAACTTGAATTAATGTATCTGTTCTGACTAGAAAGTCTTAATGTTTTTGTGCATTGTTGTGTTATACAAACTGAAACTAAGTTTAAATGAGATAATGATCAAATTCTTGTGTTAGATTAAATAAAGTAGGAGCAAATTACTATTCTGAATTTAATATTGAGTTCAACACCTTCAGATTGTAAACCCATTCCCAGTCCTTTCCTTACTTTTAGCTTACTTGCTCAATTCTCCATCACCATGTCCTCCCTCCCTTTTCCCCCCACCCCAATGGGACTGTCTGTTCTTTCAAGTCTGTCAGTTAGACACAATATTGTTCTACCGTTCTCACATTCCGATCACTTAATCTGAATTAACAGCATTCTTTCTCCCACATCACTCCACCCCCTCTACTATTGTATAAATGCTGCCTCTTCACAGTTCACGTCACCTCTGGTGAAGAGACAGTAGGAACTGCCAATGCTGGAGTCTGAGATAACAAGGTGTAGAGCTGGATGAACACAGCAGGCCAGGCAGCATCAGAGGAGCAGGAAAGCTGACGTTTCGGGTCTGGACCCATCTTCAGAAATGGGGGAGGGGAAGCGGGCTCTGAAATAAATAGAGAGAGGGGGAGGCGATGATGGAAGGTGGATAGAGGAGCAGATAGATGGAGAGAAGACGGACAGGTCAAAGAGGCGGGGATGAAGCCAGTACAGGTGAGTGTAGGTGGGGAGTTGGGATGGGGGTTGGTCAATGGGGAGGGAGGGGCAGGTAGGTGGGAGAAAAGATGGACAGGTCAAAGAGACTGGGATTAGAGGGGATGCTGGTCTTGGGATGAGGTCGGGGGTGGGGAGATTTTGAAGCTTGTAAAGTCCACATTGAGACCATTGGGCTGCAGGGTTCCCAGGCGGAATATGACGTGCTTGTCCTCCAGCCTTCAGGTGACATCGTTGTGGCACTGGAGGAGGCCCAGGATGGACATGTCGTCCAAGGGGTGGGAGGGGGAGTTGAAGTGGTTTGCAACTGGGAGGTGTAGTCGTTTGTCACGAACCAAGCGTAGGTGCTCCACAAAGCGGTCTCCAAGCCTCCACTTGGTTTCCCCGACGTAGAGGAGGCCACAATGGGAACAGCAGATACAATATACCACGTTAGCTGATGTGCAGGTGAACGTCTGTTTGATGTGGAAGGATTTTTTGGGGCCTGGGATTGGGGTGAGGGGGGAGGTGTAGGGGCAGGTGTAGCACCTCCTGCGGTTGCAGGGAAAGGTGCCGGGTGTGGTGGGGCTGGTGGGGAGTGTGGCGCAGACGAGGGAGTTGCGGAGAGAGCCGTCCCTCCGGAAGGCAGATAAGGGTGGGGGAGGGAAAAATGTCCTTGGTGGTGGGGTCAGATTGCAGGTGGCGGAAGTGTCGGAGAATGATACGTTGAATCTGGAGGTTCATCAACCTCTAGATTCAACACATCATCAACGTCCGGATTAAAACCTTCCACATTGAACAGATGTTCACCTGTACATCCGCTAATGTGGTATACTGTATCCGCTGTTCCTGATGTGGCCTCCTCTACATCGGGGAAACCAAGCAGAGTCTTGGAGACTGCTTTGTGGAAACCCCACGCTCAGTTCGTGACAAACGACTACACCTCCCAGTCGCGAACCACTTCAACTCCCCCTCCCACTCCTTGGACGACATGCCCATCCTGGGCCTCCTCCAGTGCCACAACGATGCCACCCGAAGGCTGGAGGAACAGTACCTCATATTCCGCCTGGGAACCCTGCAGCCCAATGGTCTCAATGTGGACTTTACAAGCTACAAAATCTCCCGACCCCCGACCTCATCCCAAGACCAGCCCCTCTCATTCCCGCCTCCTTGACCCTGTCTGTCTTTTCTCCCACCCATCCGCTCCTCCTATCTCACCGACCAACTCCCATCCCCACTTCCTACCTACTAGCCTCATCCGCGCCTCCTTGACCTGTCCATCTTCTCTCCACCTATCTGCTCCTCTATCCATCTTCTATCATCACCTCCCCCTCTCTCTATTTATTTCAGAGCCCCCTTCCCCTCCCCCATTTCTGAAGAAGGGTCCTGACCTGAAATGTCAGCTTTCCTGCT
This sequence comes from Rhincodon typus, assembly GCF_021869965.1. Lineage (NCBI taxonomy): Eukaryota > Metazoa > Chordata > Chondrichthyes > Orectolobiformes > Rhincodontidae > Rhincodon > Rhincodon typus. Next base: position 15,115,265 of record NC_063349.1, read on the forward strand.
CCTCTGATGCTGCCTGGCCTGCTGTGTTCATCCAGCTCCACACCTTGTTACCTCTGGTGAAGAGTCATCTGGTCTTGAAACATTAGCTTGCTCACTCTCTCCATGGATGCTGTCTGACCCGCTGTGATGTCCAGCATTTTTTGTTTTTAGATTTAAATAAAGATACTTGCAAAGGAGTTTCTGGATTAAGATTGTAACAAGGACTGTGCTGCAAAAATACAATATTCAAAATTCTGAAACAGAGAATAATTACCAGGTAAAGATGTGTATATGGCAGATATGCAAAAAGGTTGTGCTGATATAGGAAATTTCTGAAGAATGCGGAAGGAGATGAACAGATGTGTCAGACAGTGGAACTCATGAATCCCTCTGCTCTTGAGTTCAAACTAATTGGAAATTAATTATTGAGAATACTGGTTTCTACCTATAAAACAACTTGTCTACATTGGGAGCAAGCAATGGCTGGGGTTATATTTGTGTAGAGTGGAGGGGCATCCCTATGTTTTTGATATAGTGCCACATAATTTTTTTTGTCACACTATTGTAGGAATTCTTAACATTCTTCCAACTCCTGAACATGCTGTGATTATGTTATTGAAATATAGTTCAACCAGTAATTTGCCCCTCAAATATTGGTCAATCCAGAGAACATTTCAGGTTAATTTAATTAATTAGGTTTGCATTTCTGCCAAACTGTTCTTTCTAAACCCACTAAAATATTTACATTTGGTGTCGTCTTTCGCTGGGAATTTGTGGGGTGTGCACGGCACTGGTTATGTCTGGTGTTGGTGTGTTTTAGATATTGCTGAAATTGAATGCTTATTTTGTGTAGACACGATTGAAACTAAAATGTGAACTAAAAAAATCACGCTGAAAAATTAACACTCAAACATGAAGTGAAAAGGCCCAGCATGAACTGATCACATGCTGATCCTGTATGAGGTAATGTCTGGATCTTTAGAAATGTTAAATAAAATAGGAAGCAACATATGGGTGGACAAAGGGTTAAACTGTAAGCAGAACATCAAGGCACAATTACCAAAGGACTTCCTTTCAGCTTCATATACTTTCCAAAGTTGAAGAAAGGGGACTCAAAAAATTCATCAGGTAGTTAGATCAGCAAAGTGATTCTTTTCTCCTCTGTCTCTCATGCCCTCGGGATCTGTTTAATAAAAGCATTAACTTTATCTGAACAGTTTTTGAAAGTCATCCCTCCAGCTTTTCAAATAACTTTGAAAAGGCAATTTAGCTGAACCTGAATTTAGAAGCTAAAGTATATTCAGTCAGGTGTTGTACGGAATCTATTTTGACTGACCACATCTTGGAGATGAGACTAGGTACATCAGGCAAAATCTTGAACAGAAGTCATTGGGAGGTCATGTTGCAGCTATACAGGACATTGGTAAGGCTACTTTTGGAATACTGCATTCAATTCTCTTCTCCTTGCTATAGGAAAGATGTTAAACTTGAAAGGGTTCAGAAAAAATTTACAAGGATGTTGCCAGGTTTGGAGTGTTTGAGCTATCGAGAGGACGTGAGTAGACTAGGGTTATTTTCCCTGAAGTGTTGGAGGTTGAGAGGTGACCTTGTAGAGGTTTATAAAATCATGAGGAGCATGGATAGGTTGAATAGGCAAGCTCTTTTCCCCAGGGTGTGGGAGTCCAAAACTAGAATGCATAGGTTTAAGGTAGGAGGGGAAGATTTAAAATGGACCTAAGGGATAGCGTTTTCATGCAGAGGGTGGTGCGTGTATGGAATGAGCTGCCAGAGAAAGTGATGGAGACTGGTACAATTACAACATTTAAAAAGCATCTGGGGATGGGAATATGAATAGGAAGGGTTTAGAGGGATATGGGCCAAACGCTGGCAAATGGTATTAGATTAATTTAGGATATCTGGTTGTCAAGGACAAGTTAGACCGAAGGGTCTTTCTCTGCACTGTACATCTCTATGATTCTAAGTATGAACAGCGTTTAGCCATTTGGCTCCAAGAGGCTGCTTCACCAATGAGAAAATGGTTGAATACAACCGAACATCATTTAACAGCATCTTAGGTTTGTTTAATACATCCTCATTAATGGTTTGAACCTTTGATCTTTTACTTATAAATTCTGTGTCTGATACTACCTCTCTCACTAACACCTGAAGGAAGACTGAGGCTCCGAAAGCTTGTGTTTTCAAATAAACCTGTTGGAGAATAACCTGGTGTCGTGTGATTTCTAACATCATAATGGCATGAAGAGTTTAAAACAAAATCAATAAGTTATTTATTGAGAAAAAGTGCAGCAGAAAATTGTTCAGACATCAACATCGATATTTAAAGGAAGGTAATAATGAACATAGCCCCACCTGGTGGCTAGGGTTTTCCATTACAGAATGACAGGAGCACGTTTTCATACGGTTTACGTTTTAAAGAAAACAACCAGGATTTTTACAATGCAAAGCTGACAAACTATGCAAGGACGGGAAGTACATTTTTACAGGCAGGAAGTGCATGCAGCATGAATTGTTCAACAGGATACTGGTTGAACTCGTATGAATGTGCAAATTGAGAGACAAAACAGGATTCAAGTCTATTCCAGACAACACATAATCTGGTTAAATTCTTTGTATAAAACTGTCAGCCGTGTCTTTTAGCTCAGATGTGAAACAGGTCAACAAATGGATTTCAATGATTTGATGATCGACAAGGGTTTTTAAACAATGCAGCTTGCATTTATATAGCGCCTTTAATGCAATAAAATGTCCCACACAGCTTCAGAAAATAATGTTATCAGTCAGAATTTCACACTGAGCCACAAGGAAAGATGAGTAGATGACCAAAATCCCAAACGTGTGGGCTTTAAGAAGTGTCTGAAAGAGATGAGAGGGATGGAGAAAGGAGGTCCAACACCTTAGAACCTTGACAGCTGCCAGAGGTCAAACTATTAAAATCGACGATACATACGAGACCAGAATTGGAAGAATTCAGGCATCTCTGAGGTTTATAGGTCTGGAAGAGGTAAAAGAGGTCAGGAAGGGTGAGGCCACAGAGAATCACAAAGAAGAATGAGTATTTTAAAATCAAGATGTTACATAGACAACACAGGTCAGTAAATGCAGGGGTGATGCGGGAGTGGGATGTGATGTGAATTAGAATATGGGCAGCATGCTTTTGGATGAGAAGTTTATGAAGGTTTAAAGACGGGATGCTAAAGGCGGGAATAGTGAAGCCCGGAGCTAACAAAGTTATAGATGAGATTTCAGCACCTGGTGAGCTGAAGCAGGGTGGAATCTGATGATGTTACATATGGTGGTTTTATTGAGGTGGATATGTGATAAGAAGTTGGCATTTATTAGTCAGTGAAAGATCATTCGAGGAGATTATCTGGTAACTTTTATATTTTAGGGACCTTGGTTGACATGTTTACCTACATTATAAGAGTCAGTATGATTCAAGAACACCTCATTGTTTTTGAAGCTTGTGAGACATTCAAAGCTAAAATGTTTTATATAAATGCAATCTACTACTTATTGCTTATTATAAGATTAGAGAACTTGAGAATGGTTAAGTCAGGATATACAGGTCCAAAGGTGTTAGTGTACTTTAATAGATTGCTCTTCTGGACAACTTTCTGTAAGTGATTTAGGGATGAGAGGACAAATCGTAGTAGGGTTGAAATTACAATGCATGATAATCTTGAACTAAGTACTGTCATTATGCTCGATATTTCTTTCATGACATGTTGAATTCTTCCCAAAGGTAGTTTTGGGAATATTAATTCAGCAGTTCCAAAAATAAAAGTCAATGCAAGCATATTATTCATTTTAACCAGAGCAAGGACATAAAGTAAACTGAAGGCCAGGCAGGACATCTGAGTAACCATGGAAACTTGCAAACCCAAGGCCGAATGTTGAGATAATGTTGGAGGGGTGGGGGCAAGCTGCATAAAATTAAGGATTATAAATATGAGCTTCAACCTCTGAATTATAGAGAAATTATTTTGGTAACTGAGACCTTCTCCCCTTAATATGCTCAAATAAAATCTTTGCTTCTTTGTCTAACACATAACCGATAGCAGACGTTTTCATCATAATAATAAGAAACAGTAGTTTTTTAATCTGTTCACAAGATTCCATACTGTAGGGATTCTCTGAGTTCTATGAGTCTATGAGTATGTGGGTGACACCCACATCCGAACAATGAATAAAAGCAGTTACCGTTTAGTATGGTAATAGTATTAGTGTTAAGGTTTAACTGCAAAGTGTAATGGTTAATCTTGCTTAAAGTAAACCTATATATCTCAAGTTGCTCACAGAGGCATAAAAGGAAGGAAGTATATCAAGACGGCTAGTCTATAGGAACAGGACACTGATAAAATTAACCAATGTTAAAATTTCTAGCACCAAAAAGTAGAAGTCATATGAGCTATAAGCTGCTGCAAAGAGATTTGCAAGAACTCCCTTATTAATGTCAATCTATGGGATTCCAAGGTATTACCCACTCACTTTGCTGAGGGACAGCTTATGGAGCATTGACTGCACTGTCGCTATAGGTCTCGTGAGGCATGTCATTTTTGTGTTGCTGATATCTGCTGTTTCACAACTTACACATGCAAGTGATGGGTGGAATCAAGAACCCGCAGCATCCGTGGAAGGTGTTCAGCAGCCAGAGGACAATCTCAATGTTTGGCAAGTGCCTGGCTGACAGAATCTGGGGAACAGAGAACACGAACGATGTTTCAAGCTGAATACTGTGACATGTTTTTAAGAGGGTTTTTAAGGACAAGTTTCAATTCTGCTGGCCAATATTTTCATCTCTTTACTATATCAATGCCAAGCATTTTTCTAAAGTTTTGCACCTCTTATTTGAATTATTGTTTTCTACAATGAATGTACTGTGTTGCAAGGGATTGTGAACAATGGGATGTTCGTTGACATCTGCAAAATGACAGACAATGGATTGGTGAAACCACAAGGTTACAGTAATTGTTTCGTTGTTAGCAAAGTCTGAAGTAAAACATCTGACTAGGGACTTTTGCAAAGACTTGTTTAGATAAACAGGATAAATGTGTATGTTGGCAGAGAAAGAGACTATAAGCTGAATCTTACGATTTATCAGCTATTATTCAGTCAAGCATCACATAGGGTTTTTCTTCACCAGTCTTATCAGGTTTTCTCACCAGATCTTAGCAAACTCGCCTCATTATGTACCAAAGCTGCTCCTGTGGCGTTCCGATTCTAGCCCCATCACCAAACCAGGAAAAACTCACCACTGTCAGAATATCCCTGAATTGATCAGAAGTAACAGCTGTGCCATCCGCTTTCATCTCCCATTATACCTGCCTCTGTCCCTCGTTCCAGCAAGAGCGCAGACCCCAATAGGGCAGAATGTGTCATGATGGGGGTGTGCTGCCCCATGGTCAGCTCCTCAGCCCTTACCAGGATTGGATCCAGAGCCAGTGGCCTGGTACTAGAGGCTGCCCTTCACTTACTGTGCTGGTAGCCCTTAAGTAAAGGCTATCTCCTTGGACTTGACTGAGGACTGCCGACCAGCATGACAAGCTTCACTCCTTTGTGTCAGCAAGAAATGGCAAAGCAATGCAAGGGAAGGCAATGCTGTTAGCATCCAGGTAGGATCAAAGTGACTGAGTGCTGAGAGAGCAACAGGCCAGAGATGGGACTTGGTCCAGTCTATGCACTGGGTGCATGTCGCTGAGCACAAAGTGTCATTGCTGTAGCATTACAATGATAGTTGTTGTTATAGCAACCTATAAGTGGATCAGAGATGTGCCATGAAGGTTTTAGGACCTGCAACAGGTCATATGCCAATGTCCATGGATGCAGAATCATAAAATCCCTACAGTGTGGAAACAGGCCATTCAGCCCATCGAGTCCACGCCAAACCCATCCCCCACCCTTTCCCTATAACCCTGCATTCCCCATGGCTAACCCACCTAGCCTGCACATCCCTGGACACTATGGGTAATTTACCATCGCCAATCCACCTAGCCTGCACATCTTTGGATTGTGGGAGGAAACCGGAGCACCTAAAGGAAACACACGCAGACACAGGAGAATGTGCAAACTCCACACAGACAGTTGCCCGAGGGTGGAATTGAACCCGGGTCCCTGGCACTGTGAAGCAGCAGTGCCGCCCTGGATTGTATGTGGGCGGTACCCATGGAGCATGCCCAGCAACAAGGTGAAGTTGTCAGGTGCTTGCTCTGACTTCCATGTCGCAAGTTCTCAGTGTCCAGTTTGCTTGTGCTGGGTAGTACAACAGAAAGTTGCAATATTAATGAGGTGAAATAAGTTAATTAATAACCAATAATCCCCCTTAGAGGGCAATTGCATTCTAGCAATGATTTAACCTTGATGCCTGCATCGTGGTAAAAGATATGAGTTGCTTGTGATGTTGAGGTAGGCCTTGCTGGGCTTCTCACATGATTCAGGCACATTTCCTGCCATAGTCCACATCCTTCAGGCCCCTATGAGATTCCATACAATGGTAGAACATGGCACCAATTCACTGCAATTGTATTAAGACAAATCACAGCTAAATATGGCAGGGTAAGGACCTGCTAAGAAAGATAAAGAAAGAGAATTTGAGACCTCATCAAAGACAAAGGCAGAAGATAGATGACGATGGCCAACAGTACACTGGTAGAGGAAGAATGCCCCAGCAACTTTGGGAAGCAAAAACATTCATAATAATGAATACTAATAATTTAGATGGGGAAACTAAACATAATATCTAAGTTTGCAGATGACACAAAGCTGGGTGGGAGGGTGAACTGCAAGGAACATGCAGAGACATTTCAGGTGGTTTGGACATGTTGAATGAGTGGACAAATGCATAGCAGATTTATGTATAACAGGGATAAATGTGAGATCACTCACTTTGATAGCAAAAACAGGAAGGCAGATTATTACCTGAATGGTGATAATTTGGGAAAATGGGGAAGTACAAGGAGACCAGGGTGTTCTTATGAACTAATAACTGAAGGCAAACATCCAGGTGTAGCAGGCGGTGAAAGCAGCATGTGGAATGCTGGCCTTCACTCAACAGGATTCGAATACAGGAACAGGGCTGTCTTGCTCCAATTGGACAGGTCTTGCTGAGACCATACCTGGTGTATTATGTGCAGCTTTGGTCCCCTTATCAGAGCAAGGATGTTCTGGCAATGGGAGGGACAAAGCTTTACCATACTGGTTCCTGGGATGGCAGGAGTGACATAGGAATAGAGACTGAATCGATTAGGACTACATTCACTGGAGTTTAGAAGAATGAAGGGGGGAATGTCATTTAAATTGATGAAATTCTAATAGGACTTGACATGGGAGTCCAGAACAAAGGGTCAAAGTTTAAGGATTCAGGGGACACCACTTAGGACTGAGATCAGGAGGAACTGTTTCACCCAGAGATGGTGAATCTGTTGAATTCTCTGTCACAGCAAGCGATTGGGCCAAAAAAATTGAAAGTTTTCAAGAAAATGTTAGATATGGTTCTTGGGCCTAACGAGATCAAAGGGTATGAGGAGAAAGAGGAAACAGGGTATAGAGTTGGAAAATCAGCCATGATCATTTTGAATGGCAGAGCAGGCTCAAAGGGCTGAATGGCCTACTCCCGTTTCTATTTTCTATGTTTCTACCTTTGTAAGCTGTGGAGATGCCAGTGTTGGACTGGGGTGGACAAAGTCAGACACTTTACCTGACAAAGGAGCAGTATTCCGAAAACTTATGATTTTAAATACACCCGTTGGGAAAATAACCTAGTGTTGTGTGACTTCTGATTTTGTCCTCCTTTCTCACAAATACTCCTGTATAAACTACTATCATTGCTAAATATAGTTCTGTATTTCTGAAGTTGAGCTTAATAAACACATTCTGATAATGAAACCATCTTAATCTGTACATTTTGGGTCAAAAATCATAATGATCCATCTGTTCACAAATAGACGCCTTACTGATATTTCATGAAAATATGGAGAGAGCATAGGTAAAATTGCACCTGGCTTGTGTTACTTCTTTCAAGGAAGTGGGTAAAGAAGGAGAAATGTTTTGGAATTTGACACCTGATTTTCCAATAAATCCCCTGTTTGTTATCCAGCTGGATAAAATAATCCTCTATGTATTGACTGGAAAGTGGGAATTAGAATAGTCAACTGTAGCTGCTCGAGTACTTCATACAGGTTGACCAAAATTCATGACCCACTTTCACAGCTACAGAATTATTCACACCATAACAACTCTGGAGAAGAGAAAAAAAGAGAAGATTTTAAGGTTCAAAAATAACAAACATAGCAAAGATTTTGCTACATACATCTGACTGGATTCAGATATTTTATAATTCCTTCAGGACGATGTATGACCAGTTTTTTTTAAACAAAAAGCATATCTTGCAATTCAATCATTAATCTAATTAAGAAAGCCTTCCTATACATCTTATTCTGGCCCCTTGGTAGTAAATTCAGTTATTTGTCAAGACCTTTGTTACCACATCCACCAGGTATTAGACAAGTCTGTCGACTTAGACAGGGAGGTCACACAAAGTTCACATTCTCTTAACTCAATTAGTTTGTGAGCAGTTGTATTAACTTTCAGTGGTTTGGGTTGTACTTTGAAGATGGCCACTGTGAATATTTATATTTTATGATTTGGGGGTTTAGTTTCTCCTGTCAACACGTGTCGTGCAGCTATACTTGGGCAACCACAGCTCCCTTTCCAATGCTATGCTATTTCAGTTCTTTGCGAAGGGCATTATTTTCTCATTTGATAACTGAGCTACAATTCAGTAAGATACTTTGACAATCACGGATCAGGCTGCCCTTTGTGTGGTTCGGTTTCAAGCAAGACCGTGGCCATGGCAACAAGATCTCTTTGCTTCTATTCAATACCTGTCAAAATGCAGTGACCCATGATTTGTAACCTGAGCCTCTCTGGAAGTTCATACACAATTAAAGGAAGGATTTGCTTTCCCCTTCATAGTAGAACAACCTGCAGAGTCACTTTGCGAGCTCTCTTCTCCCCCCGTCCCCCCACCACCGTCATAAAAAGAATGGCCATTTAAGAGCAATCTCAGAAGGCAGAAGACACCATCAGACTCACAAGAGTCTGCCTTCAGAAGTGCAAATGGGGATCAGCAAATGAAAATGGCCACAAAATTTGCAAAAAAAGTTGATACCAGGGCACATTTGGTATTTTTTCAGTTACATTGAAACCATTTTCATGTTTATAAACTGGATTTGAACATTATTTGTTTCTCCACTGTTGATAATGGAGTTACTCTGGACAAATGCAAGGTGATGCATTTTGAAAGAGTTAATGCAGGAGGGAAAGTATATAGTAAATGGCAGAACCCTTAGAATCATTAACATAACAGAGGGATCTAGGCGTACAGGTCAACAGTTCCCTGAAAGTGGCAACACAAGTGGTTTAGGTGGTCAGGAAGGCATATGGCATGCTGCCTTCATCCATCAAGGCATAGAATATAAAAATTGGCCTATCATGTTGCAGCTGTATAGAACTTTACTCGGAGATCGTAAGAACTGCAGTTGCTGGAGTCAGAGGTAACAGTGTGGAGCTGGATGAACACAGCAGGCCAGGCAGCATCAGAGGAGCAGGAAAGTTGA
>NC_063349.1:15164878-15285968 GCF_021869965.1 Rhincodon typus
CGAGCGTAGGTGTTCTGCAAAGCGGTCCCCGAGCCTCCGCTTGGTTTCCCCGATGTAGAGGAGGCCACACCAGGTACAGCGGATGCAGTATACCACATTGGCAGATGTGCAGGTGAACATCTGCTTGATGTGGAAAGTCTTCTTGGGGCCTGGGATGGGGATGAGGGAGGAGGTATGGGGGCAGGTGTAGCACTTCCTGCTGTTGCAGGGAAAAGTGCCGGGTGTGGTGGAGCTGGAGGGGAGTGTGGAGCGGACAAGGGAGTCACGGAGAGAGTGGTCCCTCCGGAAAGCAGATAAGGGTGGGGAGGGAAAGATGTCTTTGGTGATGGGGTCGGATTGCAGATGGCGGAAGTGTCGGAGGATGATGCGTTGGATCCGGAGGTTGGTGGGGTGGTACGTGAGGACGAGGGGGATTCTTTTTTGGTTCTTATTGCGTGGACGGGGTGTGAGGGATGAGGTGCGGGAGATGTGGGAGAATTGTTCCTTACCTATTAGCATCTGCAGCCTGCAGGCCATCTTCTTTGGTGATAATGACTTTGTAAACAGGTGGTGTGCCAGGGTTGTGTGTTATCTCTTCCTCTTCAGCATCTTCATCACCCTCCTCATTTTCAAACTGCATAATCCCAAACACTTCACCCGCATCAAATATCTAAAAATAAAATGTTATATTAACACTGCAGAATAAAGCACGTAGGTGTAAAACTTTTAAGGAACTGTTACTGTTATAAGCAAAGTCAGGGAGATTGGCTTTATTTTCCATTTTAATTTGCCTAAATTAACATTACTGAAGTAGAGTATCTGGTTATATATCTTATTGTTGTTTGTCGGTTATTGCAAATTTCCTATATTACAACAATAACTGCAATTCAAAAGTATTTAATTGGCTATAAAGGGCTTTGGGGTGACTCATGGCTGGGAATGGCACAATTTAATTGAAAAACGTTTCATTCCCTCACTAACAATTTATATTTGAATCAAGAGCAGGGCTATGCCATTCAGCCCCTCAAGACTGCTATGCCATTTAGTGAGATCATGCCGGATTTAATTGTAACCACAAATCCACATTCCTGCCTATCTTTGATTACTTTTCATCCCCCAGCTTAACAAGAATCTACCTACCTCTACTTTAAAAATATTCAAGTACTCCGCTTCCCTGACTTTTTCAATGAGTTCCACAGATACATGACCCTCTGACATAGACAATCTCCTAATGCCAGTCATAAGTGGGCAACTCCTGATTTCTAAATTGTGACTCCTAGTTCTAGATACTCCCAAAACAGGAAGCATCCTGTTTATCTACCCTAACAAAACCATTAAGGTTTTATATGTTTCAAGCAAGTCACCTCTAAACTCCTGTGGATACAAGCCTATTTGTCTGACCTTTCCTCATAAGACAACTCACTCATTCAGGCACTATTCTGATAAAGCTCCTCTGAACTGCCTCCAATGCATTTACATCTTTCCTTAATATAGGAGACAAAAACTGTACATAGTACTCCACATGTGGTCTCACCAGTGTCCTGTATAATTGAGGCACAACTTCCCTAATTTTATCTTCAGTTCCCCAAGTGATAAATGTCATAAATCTGTTATTTACATTATAATATTGTATACAATTATATTTCTATTAATTTATTTAGTATCAGTTCAGCCATCAATTGCTCAGCTTATCTGGATTTTTATAACTGACAATCAGACTCAAATCTAACTGCCACCGCCATTATTTAAATAAGCGTAGAGTGAGCTAGTTCAAAATTCGCTTGACTTCGCGACTCTAATTGATAATTCAGAATCAGTCACGCAACATGCTTATGAAGTAGTTTTAAACCCCACATGGTGATTAAATTGAGGGGATACCCATCAACTTGAGCAAATAAAAATTGTAGAAGTCCATGACAGTGTTTATCCTCCATGCTAACATTATTAATCAGTTATGTTTCCTATGCGTTGTGAAAACACTACCTCCTAATGAGAGATAGTAGGAACTACAGATGTTGGAATCTGAGATAACAAGGTGTAGAGCTGGATGAGCACAGCAGGCCAGCCAGCATCAGAGGAGCAGGAAAGCTGACGTTTCGGGTCTGGACCCTCCTAATGATTGGAATGCAGCCACCTGGCCTCCTTTCTGCACTAGGTCTATGGGTGTACGGGAGTAATTTTAACAATGTACTTTAAAAACTTAGTTTGTTAACCTAATTTACTAGTTGCTTTACAACCTTTTTGATATCGAGGCATAAGCTGAAAAATGTATACATCCAATCACGTCTGCAATCTTATCAGATTCTTTGGTCTATTAGAAAGCTAAGAGTGAATTACCAATGGTTTATCGTTTCACCCCTCTAACTCTTTTAAATAAAGATGGACAACCCTTTGAATGGCAGTTGTCTTAGTGGGAATGCCAGTGTCTCAAACTTGGGTATCTCCCCACCTATCCCCGTTTACATTACATTCAGCAAATGTAAAACAAAGGAAAATATTATTCTAAAAGTTTCATGGTCACTTTTGTTTCTAGCTACCAACTTAATATAATCTTAAAGCAGTTGTGAAAAATGCTATGCTTTTTTACATCAGATCTTTTTAAGCTACAACTTTCAATGTGAAATTTAACCATCAATGCTGCATTACCCACATACAAACTTTTCTCCACTACCATGAGGCAGGCAACAATGCACCAATGGATATTGTGACAACAAGGAGAATGGTGAAGAGCCGAATCAACATTAGATTGTGGTGTTATTATTTATTTACTGTAATATATCTTTAACCGAAAAGTAAAAAATAATTGCCAAAAAATACTACTGGAATAACTCCAAAATAAATCATTAGGTCCCAAGTTCAAATCAAACATGTCTGACAATTTCAGACATTAATTAAACAATTTATCAGAACACAATATTAAGAAAACCCAAATGGAGACAATCACTCAATTTTCAAACTGTCATCCTCATTTTCAAATCCCTCCATGATCTCGCCTCTTCCTGTCTTAACAACATCCTTCAACTCTTCAACCCTGAGATTTCTGCACACCTCCAATTCTCGACTCTCAATTTTGAGACTCCGTAATTGCCCCACATCTTTGCCCCCTCTTCTCCTTTAAGTTGCTGCTGAGAACCACACTTCACTAAGCATCTGTCATCTGCCCTCCCTGCTCCTTAATTAGTTCAGTATCTTTTTATTTTGACAAGGTGCTTGTGACATTTTAGAACACAGAACAGTACAGCTCAGGGCCAGGCCCTTCCGCCCATCATGACTGTGCTAATCATAATGTAACTCTGAATAAATCCAATCTGCCTGCACGTGGTCTGTAACCTTCTGTACGCTGCCTGTTTCTGTGTCTATCTAAATGCTTCTACCACCTCCCCTGGCAGCACACTCCAGGAACCTACCAATTTTTGTGTAAAAAAAAACTTGCCTCACACATCTCCTTTAAACACGTTCCCCCACCTCAGGTTATATTTATGTCCTCTACTATTTGACATTTCCACTCTGGGAACAAGACTTCGATTATCCACCCTATCCAAGCCTCTCACTTGATTTATATACTTCTATCTGGTCACCTCTCAGCCTCTGTACTGCATTAAGTTACGCAAAGTATCTACAGCATCGAAATAGACCAACAGCTCAATATTGGTGTTTTTGCTTCACAAGCCTCTTCCCATTCCTTTCCATCCAACTTTACCAATCTCTCCAACTATTCCCTTCTCCCTCCTGTGTTTACCTAACTTCAATTTAAATGGATGTTCACAATTCACCTCAACTATTCCCTCTGGTGACTGGTTCCATGTTCTGGGTGAAGGATTTTATCCTGAATTTCCTTCCAAATTCATTACCGCAGGACCATGCCCAAATTTATTTTTGGCTGTGTACCACATTCAGATTTACTACTTTCTTTACTACTTGAGGCAGTTTCCTTTTCAACTAACCCTCCAACAACCACACATTTTTCTAAGTCAGTGTAATCATGTTACAGGCGAACGTGTGAGATAGTAACAATGGCAGATGCTGGATTCAGAGATAACACAGTGTGGAGCTAAAGGAACACAGCAGGTCAGGCAGCATCAGAGGAGCAGGAAAGCTGACGTTTCTGGTCAGGACCCTTCATCAGGCGAACATATGCCTTTTTTAAACTTTCCATTAATGGAATGGATAAGCTTGTTTGTTGGAGGCACATATTTGAAGTTGGGGGAAATATATCAATTGTTGCCCCACCATTCAATCATTAGACCCTCTTTCCAACACCACCCCCCATTCACTCATTAACCCCACTTTCTAACTCTATTCCCACCAACTCCCACATCAATTTCTCCAGCTCAGTCACTCGTCAGAGCTTTCTCCCGAATCCCCTTCATACCACAGACTCCCTACAGTGCAGAAAGAGACCAATCAGGCCGTTAACTCTGCACCGACCCTCTGAAGAATATCCTACCCAGACCCAAACCTGTAATCCCGCATGGGTTTGTTTTTTAACCATGGCTAACCCAGCTAACCTGCACATCCATGGACAAAACGGGGCAATTTAGCATGGCCAAACCAGCTAACCTGCACATCTTTGGACAGTGGGAGGAAACCAGAGTACCCGGAGGAAACTCAGGCAGACACGGGGAGAATGTGCAAATTCCACAGAGACAGTTGCCTAAGGGTGGAATCAAACTCAGGTCCCCGGCAGTGTGAGGCAGCACTGCTAACCACTATATCACCCCTTGACTTTGGGAACCCCTGGACTATGAAGGGGAGTGCCGGGAGCATAGCAAAAGTCAAAAAATGCTTTCGTTCCTGAAAATCCGCCATTGTAAAGATAAAATTTCCACTTTGGGAACCACTACAGTAGTATATTTGCAGCCTTAGTTCTGGCCTTCTCCACAGCAAACCCATCAAACTCTGCCATAACCTTTAAGGCCTCCAACAGGTTATCCACCAGCCTTTTGTTTTATCTCCCTGTCTTAATGTTCTGTCCTGAAAGAACCAAGAGTCATATATCATTCAGTCAAATTGTTATTTCACTTCTCTGGTGGCTTTTTGTAATGGGGGGACCAGACTGTTTATAGCACTCAAAATATGGTCTAGCCAAGTTCCTACACAAGTTAAAGTACTTTCTCAGTTTTGCAATTCTATCCTCCCAGAACTCCAAAGTTGTGTTTGTATTTTTTAAAAAAAAACTCAGTCAGCCTGCACCATTCCTTTCAAGCGACTTATATAAATATAGGTGCTATACAAATGCATGTTCAACAGTTGCCCGGTATTCCAGCCAAAATTTACCCCTCAGCTGCCAACACCAACAGATGAAGCAATCATCTATCTCATTAGCTATCCAACAAATAACTATGTTTCAAAAGGTTCTTAACCAGCGATGAAACCTTTTGTGATAGGCGCGACATCAATGCAAGTCCATTCAGTCAAAGGTTCCCTTCACCTGTCCCCACCACAAACCGGGGAAACCTAGCCTCCGCTGAAATTCCAGGTTAATTTTTGTTGCAAAAGGAAACCACCTCGAACCATGTTTCTCACTACAGTGGCCTCATCCGAAAGACAGCGAGTTGCAAATGCAAACTGGAAGTGCAAATAAAATGCTACTGTTCCCAATCCGTGCATTAAAAGTCTCCCGGAAAAAAAACCCAGCAATGTTTTAACGGTTTAAATGATTAGAAATGTAATTAAAAAGCAGATCCCCTAAGCCGAGTGCTTTTTCAGCATTTTGCACACTGCACCGGAAGAGTTTGTGAGACATCCACACCCTCCCCACCATCTGTAAATCTACAGAATCCGCTGCTCAGTGATGAACGACCTCATGTGCGAGTTTGTGGTGCAAACTCTCCCAATAAAGTGGTGGCACCCCCGACGTTTCCAGGGCCGCTCGGTGAGTCTCTGTGAAAAGCTGGAAATCCGCTGCTGTCTCCCCTGCCATCCTCACAGTCCAGCGGCTACATACACCACACTCCGGCGTGAAGCCAAGTGTCCCAGGCGCCGCCTGCAGGCTCCCTGCACGCCAACAAATACTTCCACTGTCATCGTAACCTCATACACTTCGGCTCCTCAAGCCTGACCCCACCATTCAACAACGGCATAGCAGATCTGCCCCAGGTTTCAACTCCTCTTTCCTCACCTTCCTCAACATATTTTCAAAAATCTACCTGCCTCCTCTCTAAATGCTTTCAGTGAACTAGCCTCCACGACTTAGGAGCAAATTACTGCAGACGCTGGAATCTGCACTGAAAACAACAAATGCTGGAGATCACAGCAGGTCAGGCAGTATCCATGGAGAGAGAGAGAGCAAGCTAACAGCTTTGATGAAGAGTCATCTAGACTCGAAACGTTAGCTTGCTCTCTCTCTATGGATGCTGCCTGACCTGCTGTGATCTCCAGCATTTGTTTTCAGTAGTCTCCACAGCTGTTTGGGGTAGAGAATTCCAGACATTCACCAGCCTCTGGGAGAAGAAATTCCTTCACATCTCAGTTTTAAAGGTGCATCCTGTTATTCTATAACTATGTCCCTTAGTTTGAGATTCCCTCAAGAGTACAAGCATCTTCTCAAAGTGCATCTCAGGCTCAGTGGTTAGCATTGCTGCCTTACAGCACCAGGGACCTGGGTTTGATTCCACCCTCGGGCAACTGCCTGTGTGGAGTTTGCACGTTCTCCCCACGTCTATGTGGGTTTCCTCTGAGTGCTCCAGTTTCCTCCCATAGTCCAAAGATGTGCAAGTTAGGAGGATTGGCCATGCTAAATGCCCATTGTGTCCAGGGATGTGCAGGCTAGGTAGATAAGCCATGAGAAATGCAGGGTTACAGGTATTGGGCAGGTAGTGGGTCTTGGACGGATGCTGTTCAGAGGTTCGGTGTGGACTCAATGGGCCGAATGGCCTGCACTCACAACTGTAGGGATTCGATGAATCTTCTATGATAATTACTCTGTCAGGCCTCTCAGAAC
This sequence comes from Rhincodon typus, assembly GCF_021869965.1. Classification (NCBI taxonomy): domain Eukaryota; kingdom Metazoa; phylum Chordata; class Chondrichthyes; order Orectolobiformes; family Rhincodontidae; genus Rhincodon; species Rhincodon typus. The sequence continues at coordinate 15,171,801 of NC_063349.1, forward strand.
CTAATATATTTCAATAAGAACACCCTCATGCTTCCAAACTCCATTGAATGTAGGCCTAATCTGTGTAATCAATTTTGATGAGTCAGCCCCTCCATCCCAGGAACCAGCCCAGTGAATCTTTTTTTGAACTACCACCAAAGCCTTCCTTAAGTACTAAGACCAGAAGTGTACACAGTACTCCAGATGCAGTCTCAACAAAACCTTGTACAGTTGTAACAAGACTGTCCTATTTTTAAACTCTAACTGCCTTAGCAATAAAGGCCAAAATTCACTTTGTTGTCTTAACTAACTGCACTTACATGCTAACCTCTGTGTTTCATGCACAAGGTCACCCACATCCCTCTGTGCTGCACTTCTTTTGAAATCGTTCTCCATTTAAGTAATAATCTGTCTTTTGATTCTTCCTATCAAAGTGCATGACATCACACTTTCCTACACTCAATTCCTTCTGCTAAGCTTTTGCCCACTCACTCAACCTACCTGTATCCCTTTGCAGATAACAAGGTGTAGAGCTGGATGAACACAGCAGGCCAAGCAACATCAGAGGAGCAGGAAAGCTGACGTTTCGGGCCTAGACCCTTCTTCAGAAAATCCCCTTGCAGATTTCTTATCTCCCCATTAGAATATGTCCTTCCACCTACTTTTGTATTTACAGCAAATTTGGAAATATTACACTTCCCCTCCTCCAAGTCATCCATATGTGCTATAGAAAGGATAATGTGAAACTTGAAAGGGTTTAGAAAAGATTTACAAGGATGTTGCCAGGGCTGGAGGGTTTGAGCTATAGGGAGAGGCTGGGGATTTTTTTTCTCGGAAGCATTGGAGGCTGAGGGGTGAATTTAGAGCCATGAAGGGCATGGATAGGGTAAATAGACAAGGTCTTTTCCCTGAGATGTAGGGGTCCAAAACTACATGGCACAAGTTTAATGTGAGGGGGGAGAGATTTAAAAGGGACCTGAGGGGCAACTTTTTCCCATTGAGTGTGATGCATATATGGAATGAGCTGCCAGAGGAAGTGGTGGAGGTTGTTACAATTACAACATTTAAAAGACATTTGGATGAGTATGTGAATAGGAAGTGTTTAGAAGGATACAGATCAAATATTGGCAAAGGGGACTAGATTAATTTAGGATATCTGGTCGGCTTGAATGAGTTGGACTGAAGGGTCTGTTTCCATGCTGTACAGCTCTATGACTCTATTTGAAGTTTCTCATGTCTTTTGAGACTAAGGCTATGTTTTAGAAATGTTCTCCATTTTTCCCTATTCCAAAGCACAATAAAAATAACTTTCCAATTTTTAATAATAAATTTCAATCAATCCAATTATATCAGCTATCGCATTTCCATAGCATTATCCTTGATGTATTGGGTAATATGTAAAGAGATAATACCTGAGTATCTGTTGTCAGCATTCCTACAGAAACTGCACTTTTAATTTGACAGGGGACTTAAATTGCTGGGGGGCTGTCCTGGACCAACTGCATTCTACACCATCCAGACCACTGAGCTGACTAATGGTATATTAAAACAAAGGCCTACGGATGTTGGAAATCTGAAACAAAAACAGATGAAACAAAAACAGATGGAACAAAAACAAAAAACAGAGAAACTCAGCACCTGAGGAAAGAAAGCAGAGTTAACATTTTGAGTCCAGTGACCGTTCTTCAGAATTGATATTAGCGAGGAAAAGGTGGTATATATACTGACGACAGGTGTTGGTTGGGGGTGAGGTGTGGGGTAAAGGAGTAATCAGATAAGTGGAGATGGAGCCCAGGAAGAGAGCGCGACTGTTAGGCAGACACAGAGGTGGAAGATAGTACGCCTGGGAAAGCCAAAAATCGGCTGGCTGTGCATTGGGACATGGTGATGGGTAATTCCAGCTGTTCTGTTATGGCTTGAGGGGTTATTCTAGAGGGGTTACTATTTAGGACATACAAGGCACAACCGTCTCAATTCTAAATTCCTATTAACACAAGAATTCTACACTGACAAAAATATGTAGTGTTTGGAGATATGAGAAGAAATTTGTTCACAAAATGAGTAGAAAACACTGCGTGAAAGGGAACTGGAAGTAGAATCAAGGTAACAACTTTCAGAAGGAGATTTGTTTTAGAATAGAGTGGGCTCTGTCAAAGTTCTTACACAGACATATGTGTGAGGTTGTTGACTTGCTCGCTGAGCTGGCTTGTTCTCGTTCAGACATTTCGTCACCGTGCTAAGTGACATCATCAGTGAGGCCTCTCATGAAGTAATGTTGTTCTACTCCACTTGGAATTCATACTGTCCGGTCCATAAATTCCAAGTGAAGTAGAATAACATCGCTTCATCGGCGGCCCCACTGATGATGTCACCTAGCACGGTGACGAAACGTCTGAACGAGAACAAGCCAGCTTGGTGAGCAAGTCAACAACATCACCCGCAACCCGAGCTACAGATCTTTATGTATACTTAGACTCAGTTGCACCTCTGAAACAACACAAGGCCATTGAAATTCAAGTTAGTGGTATTCTAATATTCCCAATATTATAAAACAATAATTCCAGCTTCTACACACTACTTTCTGGATCTCTCTGCTCGAACAAAATAGTTTTAAAAACAATTTGGCTATTAGAATTCCACTTCCATTTCTTTGTTATAATGTAATAGAAGAGCTGACATTTGAAGTTATCCTTCTTACAATCCACTAAGGTGACTTGTCACATTCCCAGTTCTTACTTGCTCTTTGTCTCCTGAACTGCACTTTCTGCTTGATCCCCTTTGCACTGCAGTTGCTCCTATGAAGTGGTCTGATGCAGATCCCTGACTTCCACACTGCTGTTCCCAGCTCCCTTTCTGTCAAACGATTGATTTGCTGTCATTTTTAAAAAAAATTCATTCACAACATGAGGGCGTTGTAGCTAGGCCAACATTTTATTACCCGCCCCTATTTGCCCAGAGGGCAGTTAAAAGTCAAACACATTGCTGTGGATCTGGAGTCACATGTAGGCCTACAGGACAATAATGAACCAGATGGGCTTTTCCAGACTATTTTTAATTGAATTCAAATTCCACCAGCTGCCATCGTGGAATTCAAACTCGGGTCCCCCCAACATTACCTGGGTCTCTCGATTAATAGCTCAGCAGTAATACCACTAGGTCATAACTTCTCACTCTCACAGACTGTTGTGTAGTGTCAAAATCTTTCTCCCCTCATTATTATACCTTTCTTCCAGGAGGTGCGTTATAGCCAGTAGGGGAGGATGAAAATGGAATATTGACCTTTAAATAACCCATTATTAAACGAGAAGTGTAATGTTCCCACTTTGGGTGATTTTCTAACAAATTTAAAGCTCTAAATAAGGGATGGTACAGATGGATTGTTTAAAATTTGGTGTCATATTGGATTCAGCAAAATAATTTTTAAACCCAGTGTTGATATGCCTTTCTTCCAAAAGTTCAATAATACACTGATGCTGCCTGTCCTTTTCTAGCTGTTGCTCTTGTGTTTATCATCCCTTGGTGTTGTTATTTTGAAATAACTGCACAGAGGCCAGTGTCCAGTCACCAAGTCAACCTGTCTTTATTAGTGCACAATACACGGGCCATGACCAGTCAGTCCAATCTCCTGGTTGTATTGGTCAGACAAGGCTTTCCTGATTGGGGTTGTTAATCTGGGCCAATCAAGAACCTTGTAGTTAAGGAGGTCCATCTGGTCCCAATCATTACATGCCTCCCCTCCTAAGTCCAGGGATGTAGGCTTTTGCTTGTAGCTTCACTTGCAACATTTTTATCCCAGGTCCGGTTCCTCTGACTCACACTGAGACACAGGTGGTGTGTACCTGACTGTGGCCCATCACTTGCATCTGGAACATATCATGACAGTTTCCTCCTCTTCTTCCGGCAGCAACAGTATTGAGGCTGCATCCATTTCAGACTCTGAGGTTCCCTCGACACTAGACAGAGAGGGGTGCACCTGCAGTTTCTGACAAGCCTTCTGGCTGTTCGGAGGGGCCAGGGATATTTTGTTCCAGCCCCGTTTGCGAGCTAACAGCTTTCAGGTGATCCACATGTTTGTTCAGGACTGTATCAACTACCTTAACTTTGTATGTCATAGGGCCTGACCTTGCGTCAACCTCACCTCATACCCATACGAGGCCATTTCCATGGTTCTGGCACCAAATTTCATCCCCTGAATTAAATTGTCTCTCCCGCTTAGAGTGTCGAAGATTATATGACTGGGTTCTTTGAGGACCACACAGACACATTCTTGTAAATCAAACAATAACTTTTACTTGTAAAAGGGCTGATTTTCCTACTGACAGCAAGTTATTGATGCCCTAACTATCAGTCTGAGAAGAGCAAAGGGTTATAATACACACACAGTAATTATATATATCTCTGGATAGATGCAAATCATTTCATTTGGCAGTTGAATCAGGTGATGGGTGTGTGACATAGTCAGAAAATAGTAACAAGATTTACAGAAAACGAACAAAAAAGATGCGGTCAATGAGATTTCAATTTCAACCCATTAGCCCTTAGTTAACAAGGTTCAGGTAAGCTATAATAATAGTCACTGCTGCTTGGCCTAATGAGATTACAATTTCAATGCATTAACCCTTAGTTAACAGGTATACTCCCACATTCCCCACTTTGTGTTGACCAAAGCACGATAAAACAGAAAAGTAGCAGGCTCATCATAAGCAAAATTAAAAACAATAGGACTACCAATACAGTTTCTGGTTCAGTCCACGCGTCACGATTGCCCTGCGGCCACTGCTTGATCCAGCTTCATCCACATTGGGATTTCTGTTTTATATTATGATGACTTTGAGCACAAAGTTAGGCCACAAGAAGGTCCAGCAAAGGAAGGGAATCAATGTTAGGTACAAAATCCAAGGAACGCACCAATTCCACGAAAAACTATAGTATGTGCTGACTGTGGACAGGACTAGGGCTTATGTTCTCCTTTTTCTGTTTCTGGATCAAGAGTCAATAAAGCCCATTTGTTGCTACACTGGAGGATTAAGGTCAATACTGTATATTATAGCATACAATTCTACAAAAGCGAAAAAGGCAGTCAACGAGTAACACAGCCAACTTGTTAAATTGAATTACTGCAAGACAAAAAGACAAAGGTTAGCAAGTTCCTTGACACCATTATCTTCATCAGTGCTCAATTCAGCAGTCTGTTCCATATCCAATATAACCATTTGTTAAATTTGAAGATACCTTCTTTCCCAATTTAGAGGCACATCCATTGCAACAGGCCAATCCAAATCTAATGGCTACACATTCCTAATATGATTCCATCCTTTTCAATATTGTTAGACCTGTACCTTTAAACCAAATATTTAACCAACAAAATGGATCTCAGCCATATCCACCACTGTCAGATACCCCTTTTTCCACGTCTTTCCCATCTTGCTCAATCTGAGTGATGTTGTCAAATCATTTTTGAAAGTCGTCAATCCATGAACAACACTCAGGTCCAATAATGGCACAGGCACCTCCTTCAGCTTGTAGCACATAGTCCAAGGTCATCTAATTTTGTAAGGCCATTGTCCTTATTTCTGATGTTCCCTGGTTCACCAATCCTATTGCAATTATGGTTTCGTTTGCCGTCTTGGCAAATGCATGTGCCAACTCATTTTTTTTGTAAAGAGCTGATACCACACCGTAATTTTGTAGCATAGCAGCAAAGAAATACTGCCATCTAGAGTGTTCAAATATCAGACTATGCTTGCTTCTCGTCATATAGTGGTACAATGTCCATTCAGTTGATGGAGTGGGGGGACATTCCCGTGAGTCGAAAGGGAGGGACATAATGCACCAATATGCAGTGTCCATTAAAATCAACGGGCAAGCTGTATGGTTACACACCCACATGGTAATTTCCATAGAGTTCAGGCTACATTTCTTATTATATTGGAACATATGTAGCAGGGTATTCTGGCCTTGATGCCAACATTCATGGGGCTCTCCAGCGAAGGCAGTTTCATTCTTCACCCATCTCTGGCTGGTTATTTATGCACGTCTTAGTCTATAATTATTTAATGACAGTGGCTAGGGTTAGACCAGCCTACCTCTTCCATTTGTCCACTCTATATATCAGTCAACAATTGGATGTATGGTGAATGGTATCCCTTTGGGTGCCTTCTGGCTTCTCATACATTCTTAGTTTTTCTCATACATTTCTGAGTTTCACCTTTCTGAGTTTTTCCTCCACATTTAATTTGGTGCATCGGCAGTTCTTGTCTTGTGGCATCACAGTATTGATGACTATATGGATCATCTATGTGAAGGTGTAATAGTGCACACAGAGTACAGTGTGAGATTGGAGTCCCCTGAGTAGGGAAGCCTGCTCCCACTGACCTAGGATGAGGAGTGCACAGGATCTTGTGTTTCTCAGGTACAGATCCATTGTTCTTACTCCTTACTGCTTGAGTCTGCTGCAACCATTCACTGTATAGGTTAGGACTTCTAGATTAGCACCTTCCTCCTTTGGTATCAAGGGATAGTGAAATTAAACTGAAAATCCCTTTGTTGTACATGACCTGGCCCTTGAGGGTGGTCGAGGAAATAAACACTAATGGATTGCTAGGCTGCAAAAGTTCCATTTTTGCTTGGTGGACCATTAATTCCATTTGAGTGTTGTACTGAAATATCGCATGCATATCATTAGTCGAAGTGGTGCCAATCAAATTACAAAGATATAGTGCTTGCGCCAAATTTGTTTTAAACAGGGTATGATTGGTATTCACGCAGAAGATTGTGGCATCTTTAAGGGCACTCCAGTTTAACACGTATGCAATAGGTACGATTGCTCCTACAGATGTCAGGGGCTGGTGAATTAGTGGAGGACAGGTGGATAGTAGGTTTTGGGACACTATTATCTGTGTCTGATTTGTATAGAGTCCCACCCCCACTCTCACTTATGCCCAGCATGAGGACTAATATCCTGATAATATAGAACAGTTTTACCTTCATGAAGGCACCTTTTTACAATGACTCAAATGTATCCACTTAAGTTTTCCTTTTATTTTAAATGCAGTTGGTGTCATTAGCAGGACATTATATGGTCCTTCCCACCAGGGCATCAAAGCCTTCCGGTTAAATCTTTTAACCAGTACTTGATCCCCTGTTTGGATGTCAGGATTTAATAATTCTGCAGTCAGTGATACCTCCTGTACCTCTGCTGTCTGTAAATGATATGTTATAATAGCATGAGTTAAATTCACCAAGTAGACCTGCATTTCATTATCTATTGCATGCAAATCTCTAAACTGACTAGGCTTAATCTGATAGGGAACCCCGTCACGGCCTTCCAAAGACAACTTCGGCTGGAGTAAGTTTAGTTTGCTTGTGGGGAAGGGTTTGTATTATTATCAGAGCAATCGGGAGCATCTCCAGACAGGGTCTGCCCAATTCTTGAGTCAACTTAGCTAACAATGCTTTTAAGGCACCATTTGCTCTTTCCACCACTCCCACCAATTGTGGGTGATTAGGGCAATGCAGGTGTTGCTTAATTCTTAAAGCTTTGCAGATTTCTGCATTTATCTGCGCAGTAAAATGAGAACCATTGTCGCTAGAAATTGTGGAACACCAAGCTTAGGTATAATATCTCTCAACAAACACTTAACTGCTGTTTTCGCATCTGTCTTTCTGCAAGGATAGGCTTCCACCCATCTGCTAAATAAATCAACAATAACTAACACACATTTATAACCATTATTACTGGGCAATTGAATGAAATCTAATTGTAAGTGGACGAAAGGTCTCCACGTCAAGGGAGTATGGTATTGTCTTGCCTTAATTGCTTTACTGGGATTATTCAACTGGCATATATGGCTTATGTCTTTGCAGTTTGGTCTGCTTCTAAATGTAAGGACCCCCCCTGGGCAATACCAGGAAGATAGAATTCTGTCAACTAACCCCCTCCTCCCCCTTTGCCAGTGTACATCCATGCACGGAAAACCTTTAAGAGGATGGGTACAAGTGTAGGTGGCACAACGATTTGCCCATCCGGATGGTGCCAAAATCCATTAGAATTCTGCAGGCGACTGTCCTTCATCCAAGACACATGTGAATCCGTAGCTTCATTTTGGAATTCAATAACTCCTTCCATAGACAGAATAGATAGGTGTTGTAGTTGTGGGGCCTGTAAGGGAGAGTCTTCAAAGGGAACTCATAAACTGCAGGAGACAGAGGAGCCGCTTTAGCTGCTGCATTTCCTTTGGCTACTTGATCAGTTAATGTAGTGTGAGCCGCACGCTTAATAATAGCTATATGTTTGGGTAATAATATGGCAGGTAACAAACATAGGACAAGATCCCCATGCTTAATGGCGCTACCTGATGAAGTCAAGAATTCCCTAATCTTCCAGAGCTGTCCAAAATCATGAGAAACTCCAAAGTCATATCTACATTCAGTATAGATATTAACCATCTTTCCCGCAGTGAGAATACAAGCTGTAGTAAGGGCAAACAACTCAGCCTGCTGTGCTGACAAATGAGAAGGCAGTCATCCTGGCTCCAGTATTTCGAGGTCTGAACAAACGCTCTATCCTATCATATTAGTGTCATCAAAGCCTTTGGTAGAACTACCATCTGTGTAAAGGATTAAATCTGGATTCTGTAACGGAGTCTCCTTTAAGTCTGCTCACGGGGATGTTTCGAATTTAGCAAGGTCTAAACAGTCATGTAGGGCATGAGAATCATTTTCGGAACAACTGGTAGAGGAGTTCAGGAATGAAGGATTTACGACACCAGAATGGACAATGGTAATGGTGGGGTTATTCAACGGGGCAAGTTCATACTTAGTCTGTCGAGCTGTAGTCAAATGCTGTGCTGCAACATTGAGAAGCAACTCCTTTACAGCGTGACCTGCATGTATTACTAAAGGGCTACCAAGGGGAATATTTCGAGCAGGACATAACTGCTCCATAAGCAGCAGCCACCACTTGCAGACAGACTGAAAGTCCCACTGCAACTGAATCCAGCTTCCAAAACAAATATGCTCTCGGGTATTGTCAGTCGCCATGTTTCTGAGTTAGGACAGCGAGGCTAAAACCATTTTTGGTAGACACAAACAATTCAAAAGAAACGTTGTACCATTGGAGAGTCAATATATACACATCATGTACAAACTATGTCATCCTCATCATCTGCAGCTGATTCGGAAGGTAATTGGGGGTATATATTTTGTATTAATTGTTTTCATTGTTTCTGATCTCTTCCTTTTTCTCGTTTTTGTTTGTCATGACTTTTTACATCTATTCTTAATTCTTCTAACGTTTTAGGTAATCCATTTAGGTGACATATTCTTAACCCTTTCCTACTTGCATTATCCCTCCATGAGGCAAGCAAAGACTCACTTTTCCTATCCATAACTACTTCCTTCCAGATGCACCATGCCCCATATTCTTCTCGCTTTTTCCCATATTTTCCCTTCCACTCCAATATATTCTGAACCACACACAAATCTAGACTAATTTCTTTCGGAAAAGGGTGTGGACTGTCCTTTGTTTCCTTAGACCGCTTAGAACAAAATTTTATTGCCAGCTTTTCACGGCTTTCCTCAATTATATCTTTTGCAGTTCTAACTGCTGTCGTGACTTTTCTCTTTGTACTGTTAGTCTGTAAAATACAGATATTTGAAAGGGAATTAACCTTCCCAACCTGGGTTAAATTACCTGGGACCTAATTGTGTGTCCATTTACCTGGGATGCCGTGAACTTACAGCACCCCAGAGTGAGGGAGGAGTGACAATAGTCAGCAAAGGAACTAACAAGGTAAACTTACCTTGGTGGCCACTTTAGTTTGTTTGCAACTTTGTCAATCCACTTTGTTTGCTCCCAGATGTTGTTAGTCTATTGGCATCGCACTCTCGTCGCCAAGTTTATGTCAAAGATTGTATGACTGGGCTCTTTGAGGACTACACAGACACATTCTTGTAAATCAAACAATATCTTTTACTTGTACAAGGGCTGGTTTTCCTACTGACAGCAAGGTATTGATACCCTAACTGTCAGTCTGAGAAGAGCAAAAGATTATAATACACAAATAGTATTTATATATATCTCTGTATAGGTGCAAAATGGTCCATTTGGCAGTTGGAGCAGGTGATGGGCACGTGACACATAGTCATAAAATAGTAACAAGATTTATAGAGAACTGAACAAACATTATGCGGTTAATGAGATTACAGTTTCAACCCATTAGCCCTTAGCTAACCAGTGTTCAGGTAAACTATAATAATGGTCACTGCTGCTTGGCCTAATGAGATTATAATTTCAACCCATTAACCCTTAATTAACAGGTACGCTCCCCACAAGAAGAGGCATTTGGCAGGCATTGGCGATCCTGCTGCCATTTCACCCTCCACCACTCCCAGGTCTGGGAATATCGGGTTTAACCTGGTGGATAGTCTTCTTCCCATCAGCAACTCTGCTGGAGCTACCCCTGTAGTTGTGTGGGGAGTGGTCCTATAATTAAACTGGAACCAGGACAGTTTGGTATCAAATGACGCTGTAGGCTGTCTCTTTAAGACTGCCTTCAACATTTGGGCTGCTCTTTCTGCTAGACCATTGGACGATAGATGGTATGGAGCTGTCCTCGTGCCAAATGCCATTGGACTTTAGGAAATATTGGAATTCCCTGCTGGTAAATGACGTCCCATTGTCTATGACCAGTACTTCCGGAAGTCCGTGAATCACAAACGATGCTCACAGCTTCTTAATCATTATCCCGGAGTTTGCCAATTGGATTTTATGCACTGAGAAGATTTGTAGCTTGAGTTGTGGATGAGGCTTCACCGGAGGTGCACTGACAATGTTACCTAGCAGGGTGACGAAACGTTTGTAATCAAACACATCAGCTTGGCGAACAAGTCTGCAACCTCGAACTCTATGCACGCCCAACCACTTTGAATGGGTGTCCACAATGGCCAGGAACATTGAGCCCATGAAAGGACCGGCAGAGTCAACATGCAGCCAAGTCCAGGATTTACCCGGCCATTCCCACGAATGTGGGGGTGCTGCTGGTGGCAAGTTTTGCCCTAGTTGGCACTCAGGGCACTACCCCACCAAAGCAGCTATGGTGGCATCCAGTCCTGGCCACCAGACATAGCTTCTTGCTTGCATTTTCCTCTTGGAAACCCCAGACTGGCTCTGGTGGAGTTCGCCAAGTGTCTGGCGATGACCTTTACTTGGGACAATCACCCCTCCTCCCCACAGTAATATGCCGTCCTCTACAGTGATCTGGTCTTGCCGGGTCCAGGAAGGTTTCAATCCTGGTTGTGATTGCCCTTCTGTTTCACCCATTACCACCAGCTGTTTCAGTTTCACTAGGACAGAATCTTTGTGTCCACAGTCAGATATTGTCCGCACTGACTGGAAGGGTGCCCAGGAAGTTCAAAACCCAGAACACAGTCTTAACAGGGGAGGCACCACTGGTAGAGTATCTGCCAGTGGGAGGTGGCTCAGGGCATCCCCGCATTAGCCACTTGGCTTCCTGGACGGTGCTCTAGCTTGTACTTGTACACGCTGAGAATTTTAAAATTCATTCACGGGATGAGTGCGTCTCTGTCTAGGCAGCATTTATTGCCCATCCCTAATTGCCCAGAGGGCAGTTAGGAGTCAACCGCATTGCTGTGGGTCTGGAGTCACACGTAGGCCAGACCAAGTAAGGATGGCAGTTTCCTTCCCTAAAGGATATTCAGTGAACCAGATGGGTTTTTCCAACAATTGACAATGGATTCACAGTCATCATTCGATTCCTAATTCCAGATATTTATTAAATTCAAATTCCACCATCTGCCATGGTGGGATTCAAACCCAGATCCCCAGAACGTTATTTGGGCCTCTGGACTAACAGTCCAGTGATAATACCATGAGGCCAGCACCTCCTGTTAATAAGGGCACAACACTGAATTCTACTGGAAGCTATGGGCGGCACCGCCTTGTCTTCCTTCAGAAGCTGTTGCAGGGGTTTGTGATCTGTTGCTATGACAAACTCCCATCTGTAAAGGCACTGTGGAACGTCCTCACAGTAAAAAGCGACTGCTAAACCTTCCTTCTCTGTCTGGCATACTTGCATTCAGCATCAGCCCAAGTCTGGGAAATATATGCTATCTGCCATTCCTCTCTGTTGGGCCACCAGTGAGCCGACATTACCCCTATACTGTACATGTCAGCACTACTTTTCACTTCAGATTGTAGTGGGCCAACACCTTTTTGGCTTCACAACCATTTCCAAGGCTGACCCTTTTTCAACAGCAGGTGTAAGGGTGCCAATTTGGAGGCCAGGTTATGTTGAATTTTCCATGATAATTCACTAGCCCAGGGAAAGACCTAAGCTCCAGTACAGACGTGAGAGCTGGGGCTCCTTTGATCGCCCTCACGTTCTCTTCCAATGGGTATAACCCGGTTTTCTCAGCTTTGTAACCCAAGTAGGTCACTTCGGTCACCTGAAACACACGTTTGTCTTGCCTAAAGGTGTATGCCCGCCTGGGAGAAATGTTTAAGCACTATGTCCAAGTTCTCTAAGTGCTCTTTATTGGTCTTATCCTATTATTAGTACATCATCCAGATAAATGGCAACCTTGGATAGCCCTTGTAAAATGTTCTCCATGGTCCGCTGGAAAAGGGCACAGGCTGATGATACCCCAAATGGCAGTCTTGTATATTGATATAAATCCTTGAGGTTGGATGGCTCGCCGAGCTGGTCTGTTGTTCCGCAGACATTTCGTTACCATGCTTGGTAACATCCTCAGTGCAGCCTCCGATGAAGCGTCGGTGTGTTTTCCCGCCTGGTTTTTAAACTCTGGGGTCCGTTGAGCTGGATTGCCTCACTTCTGGTTTTCCTTCGTAGTGGAGTGTATATGGGGTCGAATTTTTTGTGTTTATTACTGGCTTGCTTTGTGGAGTGCCAGGCTTCTAGGAATTCCCGTGCCTGTCTCTGCTCAGCTTGTCCCAGGATTTTGTCTTTCAAAAATGCAGCACCTCACATTTATCTAAATTAAACTCCATCTGCCACTCCTCAGCCCATTGGCCCATCTGATCAAGTTCCTGTTGCCCAGGAATTTTTCAGGGAGGATTCACCAAAATCCTGGGACAAGCTAAGCAGAGACAGGCATGAGAATTCCTAGAAGCCTGGCATTCCACAAAGCAAGCCATTAATAAACACTTAGAAATCGACCCCATATACACTCCACTACGAAGGAAAACCGGAAGTGAGGCAATCCAGCTCAACGGACCCCGGAGTTTAAAAACCAAGCGGGAAAACACACCGACGCTTCATCGGAGGCTGCACTGAGGATGTTACCAAGCATGGTAACGAAACGTCTGCGGAACAACAAACCAGCTCGGCGAGCCATCCAACCTCAACACCCACAACCCGAGCTACAAATCTACTCCAAAACCTTAGATATAAATCCTTATGGGTATTAATTGTAGCGTACTTCTGGGACTCCTCATTCAGTCACAATTGCAAGTAGGCATGGTTTGTGTCCAACTTCTAAAGTACTGCCCCTCCGCCAACTTTGCACACAAGTCCTTCATGTGAGGGATTGGGTATTTATCCAGCTGTGAGAGGCAGTTTACCATTTGCTTATAATTCGCACAAAGGCAAACTGAGTGATCAGCCTTCGCAATCAGTACAACCCGAACTGCCCATTCTGCACTGGTTTGATGATTCCGTCACTCTCCAGTCTCCTCATTTCCGCTTCTGCTTTTGACAATGAGGCAAATGGCTCTGGGCGGGCCTTACAGAATCCCGGAATTGCGTCCTGGTCTACATGTAAAGTGACTTTGGCCCCTTTTATAGTCCCAAGCCCTTCCTGAAAAACTCCTGGGCAACAGGAACTTGATCAGAAGGGGCCAATGGGCCGAGGAGTGGCAGATGGAGTTTAATTTAGATAAATGTGAGGTGCTGCATTTTGGAAAGGCAAATCAGGGCAGGACTTATACACTTAATGGTAAGGTCCTGGGGTGTGTTGCTGAACAAAGAGACCTTGGAGTGTAGGTTCATAGTTCCTTAAAAGTGGAGTTACAGGTAGACAAGATAGTGAAGAAGGTGTTTGGTATGCTTGCCTCTTTTGGTCAATGCATTGAGTATAGGAGTTGGGAGGACTTGTTGCAGCTGTACAGGACTTTGGTTAGGCCATTATTGGAATACTGCATGCAATTCTGGTCTCCCTGCTATAGGAAGGATGTTGCGAAACTTGAAAGGGTTCAGAAAAGATTTACAAGGATGTTGCCAGGGTTTGGGGATTTGAGCTAAAGGGAGAGGCTGAATAGGCTGGGGCTATTTTCCCTGGAGGGTCGAAGGCTGAGAGGTGACCTTGTAGAGGTTTATAAAATCATGAAGGGCATGGGATAGGGCAAATAGTCATGGTCTTTTTCCCAGGATGGGGGAATCCAAAACTAGAGGGCACAGGTTTAAGGTGAGAGAGAAAAGATTTAAAAGGGACCTAAGGTGCAACTTTTTCACGCTGAGGGTGGTGTTTGTATGGAATGAGCTGCCAGAGGAAATGGTGGAGGCTGGTACAATTACAACATTTAAAAGGCATCTGGATGAGTATGTGAATAGGAAGGGTTTAGATGGATATGGGCCAAATGCTGGCAAATGGGACTGGATTAATTTAAGATATCTGGTCAACGTGGACGACTTGGATGGAAGGGTCTGTTTCTGTGCTGTATGTCTCCACGACTCTATTTCACTAGGTCGTCACTGAGGCAACCGTTTTCCAATTGAAAACTGTTGAGCCAATCTAGGTGAATCTTTCTCAACCAATTCCATCCCAATAGGCTTGGGCCCGAGCCTTTTACTACCATCAGCGGTAACTGCACCAACTGCTTCTCACAGGAGACCGGAACCAAAGCCATGCATCAATTTGCAACAGTTCCCCAGTGTATGTTCTCATTGTGGCTGAGGTCTTGCGCAAACTTAAAAGGTTGAAGTCCCGAACAAATCTTGTTGAAGACAGATTCTGCAACCACCGATACAGCTGCTCCAGTATCGACCTTCATGGGAACTGGGTGACCATTTAACCAAACTTTAATTTTAATTGGCTCCAATTTGGATGCCACAAAGCAATTTAATTATTCTAATCCACATGTAGGCGGACTTCAAGGCGTGCACTCTCCTGGGTACTGGCTTATGAGATATCCTACTCAAGTCAGGCCTTGTAGGACTCCTTTGCTGTCTCGATTCTACATACCAGCAGCAGCTACAATGGTTTGCTGGCCCAGATCCTGAAGAACCTTTTAGCCACTTGGCCGAGGGTTGGCTTTGTCGTGGGGTTCTGCTGTGGCCTGGCCTAGGGTCCCTCTGCTCAGGACATGCCCTGTGTGAGGCTCTGTGATTGCCTACACTCAAGTGGTGTTCCCCAAGCTCAGTTTGACAGGTGAAGGTGTCACTTCCATTGGGATGCCCTGTAGTTCCCATGTTCCACTTGCCGCATTTCCTAATGGCAAGGCCAGTTGCAGTGTCTGTTTGAAGTCCAGTTGGGCCTCAGCTTGTAGAGACTTCTGTATTGTTACGTCATTAATTCCACATACCAAACAGACTCTCAGCATCTCATTCAAGGTTAACCCAAAATCACATGCCTCTGCCAGTCATCGTAACCTCATCAAAAATCACAATACGGATTGCCCCAGTTCAGTAACAGCTGAATAAAACTGATAGGGTCTCCATATTAGAGGAGGTTTGGGGTCGTAATATTCCTTAACCAACTCTGTCAAATCTTGGAATGTTTTAGTGTCTGGTGCCTCTAGGAAAGTCAAGCCCCTTATAACCGAAAATGCTGCGGGTCCACATGCAGTCAGAAGGATTACTCGTTGCTTTTCATCTGCCCCAATGTCATTCGCCCAGAAAAAGTAGCGCTTTCTTTCCAGATACTGGGCCCAGTCTTCAACAGCAGGGTCAAATGAGTCAAGCTTCCCAAATAGAGGCATGATGCCAGAAATGCTTACCCCAACCCCCAGATCTCAGTTGTAAGCAAATATTCTTCATGCACGTCCCATTTTCTCCCGTCGCCGCTGAAATAACTACACAGAAACCAGGTCCCGTCACCAAGTCACCCTTTATTTATTTGTACCCAGTACACTGGCTGCAGCCAGCCAGCTCAGAGTCAGTCCTCAACTGAGGAGATTCTAATCTCCTGGTTATATTGGCCAGCGAAGGCTTTCCTGACTAGCCCAGGTTAACAACCCCAATCAAGAACATTATAGTCAACGAGGTCCATCTGGTTCCAATCACGACATAACTTTTCTCTTTCTTCAGTTTGTGCTGTTTCTTCTTTGCCTGCAAGTTTGAGTACTTCTTGCTGGTAAACATGTTCCTTTCCTTCTTTAGCCAATTGGATGGCAGTGTGGTGGCAATGTCAGTGGACTCATAATTCCAAATGCTCTGGAGATATAGATTCAAATCTTACCATGGGAGATGATAAAGTTTCAGTTCAATAAAATCCTAAAGTTAATGAAACCAGTCTGTTAGAAATACCAATCAGGTCACTAATGCCATAAAAAAGGGCTGTTGTGACACAGTGGTAGTATCCCTACCTTCGAACCAGGAGGCCTATTGAATCTATGACTCTAAGTTCCTCCTGAAACTTGTAAATATTGATAGAAAGACTTGGGTGCATTCGTACAAGAAACACAAAAGATTAGCATGCAAATACAGTACAGCAATTAAGAAAGCAACCAGCATGTTGGCCTTTATTGTAAGGGAGAATAGAATAAAGAAGACCTGCTACAAATGTTCAGTGTTTTTGGTCTCTGTAGTTAAGGGTATTCTTACCTTGGAGATGGCAAGGTTCACTAGATTGGTCCCCGGTTTGAGAAGGTCTTAAAAGAGATGCAATAGTAATTGCTCTGGTTTAATTTTCCAAAATTTACTAGATTCTAGAAAGGCTCCATCTGTCTAGAAAATGGCAAATATAACTTCTCTGTTCAAGGAAGAAAACAGGAAACCATAAGCCAGTTAGCCCGACAACTGTCATCGGGAGGTATTGGAACTGATTATTAAGGAGGTTATAGCTGCCCACTTTGGAAAATTCCTGGTAATTAGGAAGAGTCAGTATGGTTTTGTGAAAATCCAATCATGTTTAATGAATTTATTGGAATTCTTTGAATGCGTAACATGCGCAATGAATAAAGGAAAGTCTGTAGACAAAGTGTACCAGGATTTTCCTGAAGCATTTATTGCGATGACAGATTATTGTGTGAAGTAGGCGCTTATGGTATAAGGGGTTAAAACATTAGGATTGATAGAATCTGTCAGAAAACAGTGTATGCATAAGTGGGTCTTTTCCTGATATAAATGTGATGAGTGTATCTTGCAGGGGCCTCTATTAGTTCTTCAGCTTTTAACAATTTGTATCAATGCCTTAGATGAGGGAGCAAAGGGATGGTAGCTACATTTGTAAATAGCACAAAGGTAAGTGTGAAACTCTGTTATGCAGAGAACATAAGCAGGTTGCAGACAGATAAAGAAAGATTGAGTGAGTGGGCAAAAATCTGGCAGATGGTATATAACATGGAAACAGTGAGTCGTTCACTTTGGCAGGAAGAATGAAAAGTCAGAGTATTACTGAAACAGGGAATGACTACACAATTCTGAAGTGCTGTGGAATCTCGGTGTTCTAGTGCATGAGCCTCTAAAACTTAGTCTGCTAAGTACAGCAAATAATTAAGAAAGCTGATGGGATACTATTTTTCATTACAAGAGCAATTGAACATAAAAGTAAAGTTGTCATGCTTCAGGTAAAGCGGGCACATATAGGACCACAACTCTAATACAATGTGCAGTTTTGATTTCCTTATTTAGCAGAGGCTGAAAATGCTCTGGGGATGGTAGGAGGAGAGGTTTGACTGGAATGATGGCTTGTCTTGTGAGGAAAGGTTGCCAGTCTGACCTTATTTCCATTGAGGGGTGACTTGTTTGACGTTTATGAGATCCTGAATGGCCTGGACAAGGTGAATATGGAAAGGGTGTCTTCTTTTGTTGCTGTGTCCAGAACTAGAGGACACTGTTTAAAATTTAAGGGTTGTTGTTTCTGGACAGGTTTGAGGAGAAGCGTTTTCTCTCAGAGGGTTGAATAACTTTGGAACTCTCTGGTTTAGAAAGCGATGGAGGTGGGGTCATTGAATAGTTAAGACAGGTCAGGCATGAATGTTATTGAATGGTGGAGCAGGCTGAAGGGGCTGAATGGCCTGTTTTGTCTCCTGATTCATATATTTGAATGGTCATGTGATGACATGCTGAGTACATTGGGATTATATTCTCTGGAGTCCTGCTGGAAGTGGCAGAAATGGTGGACGACAGCAGGATCTTCTCCTTCCGTCCATTGTCAGTATTCTGCAGGGACCGTTCCCTCTGTGACACCTTGGGCAACTCTCTTTCATCACTCCTAACACTTCCTCACTCCTCCAGGTTATAAAGGGAAGCATTCAGGCCATATTATACTGGCAGTAGTGTTTGGCCTATGAAACAACATCACTTACCTTCATTGTTCTTCATGTTATATCTCCTCTACCATGCTCTTGCTAACATTTGTCCTTGGCCGTTTTAAACTTCTTTGGGTTCTACACACAGCGGACTCTCCCACTGACCTTTGAACTGCCAGCAAATCTGGATATGTTATGCTCAATCTCCTTCACCGCGAGTTGGAATCAGCTTCCTGATGCATTGCCAAATTTATCAGGATTAACCCATCCATCCACCACCACCCAGACCCAATCCTATACAACTCCTATAGGGTACAATTCATCCCATTCTTTCAGGAATCCAGGTTACGATTCTGGTCTGCGTCCCTGTGTGAATTCCATTTCTTTCTCTCAGATACGTCTGTTTTCACCAGGATGACACCAGAAAATTTATTGCCCCTGACCCTTTGCTGAGGCCCTTTCAGGAATGGGGATACAGATCTCACAACGTTGAGTTGTTTTGCAGTGACTTTTTTTTGGATGCAAACAGGGGTTTTGCTCACAACGGGGAACGCCAATGTTCAATTGGGATTAAATGTACCTCAACCCAGGACCTACTTGTAGCCTTTTTGGGGATCTCTTACTGATGTTACAGCAGGCTTAATGGCCACAGGTTTTGAGGGTTTTGGAAAAAGTGAAGGAGGAAAGCAACTACGCAGATCCATGAGTTGGGAGCTGGTTTTAAAGGTCCACACATGGACGTTAGGCTTCCAGAAAGTCTTGGAATCTTCAGGAATTAGAAATTATTTGTGAGGTCACTGCTGCAAGTAACCAACAGAACAAGCAAAGAACATTTACAAAAATGCTGTTTTTTTAAATGCATTTCATAGTACAGCGGGGAAGCAGGCTATTTTATAAGATATAGGAGCAAAATTACGCCGTTTGGCCCATCAAGTCTGCTCCACTATTCGATATGTTTCTCAACCCCATTCTCCAACTGTCTCCCCATAGCCCTTGATCCCTTACTAATCAAGATCCAATCTATCTCTGTTTTAAATTCACTCAATGACTTGGCTTTCACAGCCATCTGCAGCATTGAGTTCTACAGGTTCACCACCTTCTAACTAAAGAAATTCCTCCTCATCTCAGTTCCACAGCATCATCTCTTCACTCTGAGGCTGTGCCCTCAGGTCCTAGTCTATCATATGACTGGAAACACCTTCTCCATGTACATTCTATCTAGGCCTCTCAGTATTCTGTATGTTTTCTGTAAATTTGAACAATTTTGTTTATTAATGTCTTGGGTGGGGCACTAGAGGCAGAAGGTCATAAGATGAAATTTCCAGGTCTACATTTAATTAAGAATTGGGAAACTTAGCTCTCTATCACAATCGATTCATCATAAATTCCATGGAGTTAGATTCACATTGAGTTAGATATAGTTGTTAGGGCTAACGGGATCAGAGGGTATGGGAAAAAGATGGAACAGGGTGCTGTATGGATGATCAGCCATGATCATATTGAATGGCAGAACAGGCTCGGAGGGCCGAATGGCCTACTCTTGTTTCTATTTTCCATGTTTCTAAATTCCCATCTTGCCAACCTCTGTGCTACCCATTTTCTGTCACCAGAGGGAGCTGCAGTAAGGCTTTTGCAACAAAACTTTCACTATGTTACAATTTATCATTAAGGTTATATTTACTTTATTGTGTAAACCATCTTCAACTTGTTCATTCTGTTTGTGTTTTGCTGCACTTTATTTTGGAGATAGGCTTCACGAAATGTTCATGATCTTGCACATCTCCTGGAGCGTTGTTCAGGGATAGTCAGCGGTTAGCAGCACTGTGGTGTGGCTGTTGGTGAGCACCTTAATTTGCCTGTCAGCCTGCCACAGTCTGGCCCACTCCCAGGCGATATCAGAGAAACAGGCAACATGTGTCGTATCCGCATGTATGCTTCAGGCCTTCTGTAACTGATGGGGACTGCAATGCATCTTGAATGATATTAATATCATTATTTAAAGGTTAGTTTTCTTCTGACTTCATTAGTTGTGTCCCTTTTGTTGGCGGTTGTATTATTGTTGGGAGCATCATTCTGTTTCAAGTCCGTCTCTTTAATTTCAGAAAAAAATCCACATGCACCTTGGTGCTAAGCAGTAAAGTAACACTTTCATATAAATCTCTCACTAACCTGGAGTAAATGTCCTGCCAAGATGTGTTTTCCCAATAGTGACAAATAGGCTTGATGGACCAAATGGCCTCTTTCTGTGCTCTATCATTCTATGAGACCCATATATTTGCCCTGCTCACAATAATTTTAGGATCCATTTTCACTGTATTTAAGTACGTGACAATAATCAAATCAAATCAAATCAAATTTCTGCTGAACCAATTTACTGTTCGTTCCTGGATGTGTCAATTATTAATGGTCTGTTCAGGAAGGCAATCTTGTTAGTTATCTTTGATGCAGGGTAAAGACTGTTATTGTTTTATTGGATCGTAGGTTTGTCACATATTTTTGAACTGTAGATTATGCCCATAGGACCTTCCAAACACTACTGTGAGCCTATTATATTATGTGAACCAAAGGGATGTGTGACAACAGTTTTCTGCATTTCAATGGCCAGCACTTAGGAAGCTGTTATTATTATAACAGCCCTCTATTGCTGAACTCCTTAAAATATGAAGGGGAATTTTCTAACGGAATTCTTGGAGATAATATATCTTCAATCCTACCACGGGCTGCTAACAGGTTGAGAAGAATTACTACAATAAGTCTGGAAACGTTGATTCCTGAGAACAAATGGATTCAGAAGGTGAACTCCCTGAGACAAGGTAATATATGGCATGAGGAGGGCCCATCAGCACCACAGAAAACAGCAGTGAGATGTTTGTGATATACAGCTGTGATAATATAACTGTGGGACATCTGGAATGAAAACTTGCTCCTTATAATTTCTATATGCAACCCCTGGAAAACTTCATTTATCATGCACTGAAGGGGTTTGCAAGAGTTCATAGTTTTTCATGGTTCTGGTAAAGCTTTAAGTTTGCAGCAAAAATATATTCAATATCATTTGTTTGATACAGCAAACAAAAAGTAACCATGATCAAAAAAAAATCTGATTCAATACTGTGCTCTTCCCTATACCATATCTAGCTTTTCTTTGCCCTACTCAAGCTAGAGGCAGGATTTTGGCTGCAATCTCCCTTTGGGGGTTGGGGGTGGGGGAAGGTCAGGGTTTATAATGCTGCCGACTGCAGTGCTGGTTGACCAGTTCTAAAGCTATTTCCTTACAGATAGGATCAGCAAGCAGCTTGCTAAACTAATTGACAGATCAATGGAGGAGTCTAGGTTCCAGTCAGTCAATGCACCCATTTCTCTCCCCTTGTTCCCTCAGTGTCAGGGGCATGGTAGCTGCCTTAGGAGCACTATGAGGCCTCACTCTTCACTGCCCACCAGCCAAAGTTGCAATCAGATGCTTTTCTGGAGAAAGACTAACCCTCTCTGATGGAAGCCCAGCAACTTTGCCCTTATTTTTATTTTAATTCTTTTTCAGTTACCAAGAAGACATCTAATGAAGAAGACTCCCTCCCTCTCTCCTCTCATTGCAACAGGTTATTGCAGGATTCCTCTGGGCCCTTCAGTTTTGAGAGCTTGATCACTGACCTTACTTGGGTGACAAGCACACACTCTGGTTGGTAATTGGCAACCTAGGCAAAATTTAGGCCTGTGCCCAACAGTGTGGGGTCGTGAGCCATGGTTGATCCCAATATCATGGTCCTGAGCCAATGTGCAAATTCCTAGGGTCCTCACCTTTCTGTAAGCTGATTCTTCTTTAAGAACAGTTCAGTCTCAAGTCTGGTCGCTGTGACCTCAGAGCATTTTCCCACCTCTCGAGAGTTCTGATTAAAAATTCCAGAAAGACAATCTCCGTAACAATCTGGCATATTCACCAAAATATAAAATCCTGAGCTGAATCATTCAATGGTGTTCTCCTCAAATATACTATGACTGGTTCTCTGCTCTACATGTGAAGTTTCCATCGGTGTGTACTATCAAACATCTTTGCTTTAAAGATTATTAGAAAAAGTTGAAGAGATCATGTTTGACCATGTTCTGATGTTCTATACGAAACATTTGGCTCACTCTTTGAAATAACTCCATGGAGGCTAGTATCCTGTCTTCAAGTCACCCTTGATTTACACATATACAGTACGTGGACCCTGAAAAGCTAGCTCAGAGCCAATCCCCAGAGAGCAGAGTCTCTGACACTCCTGTTTATATCTGTCATCTAGGGCTCCCTGATTTGCCTAGGTTAACAGCCCCAATCAGGGAACTCACATTCAATGAGATCCACCTTGGCCAACCTTGTTCCAATCACTACACTCTTAAAAATAGATTCCATGAGGGTTTTTGTTCCTACTAATCTTTATTTGAGGAATGTGACTGAGGAGCCAAACCTTTTTTTCCACCCCGGCGGATGGACGTAGTTCCATATGTGATGATGCTGTCACTTTAAGCATTGTAAAGCGGAGGTACTAACCTGTCTTTGAAAAAGTAAACTGTTTGTGAGGCCTTGGCATATTTTTTTAAAGTTGGAACAATGGAAGCATCCTGGGTGTGGCCAGCTCTCACAGACCAGGCTTTCTAATTGTTGTTTTTACTTTTTAGGTTTAGTTTTAAGCAGAAGCCTTCGGGGTCTGAAAAGAGTTGGAACCTTCAGAGAATGCCTCCTAGCTGCTACCTTCTCTGAATTTCCTTTGATTTTTTTTCCTCCTGGATTGGAGTACTGCATGTGAGAATCTGTGTCTGAATTTACCTTTTGCCAAGGTTTGTGTTTATGAGATGTTATTATATTGGAACATTTAATTAGTAATAGATACTGTATCTATTATTCGCTTATGTTTTCCAAAGGTTAAGTTATTCTAAATTCCTCTTTCTTTTGTTTGTATTTAATTATAGTGTTTAAATAAATTGTGTTTTGCTTAACTTTGTGTAGTTTGACCAGTCGCATTGCATCTGGAACACGCACTTCACATCTACCTTTAAAATAAGACAAAGTTAGGGTATAGGCTACCTTCTTAAAAAATTTTGAGCGGGCTTGTTCTGGTCCTTGACATGTGCTACTTGCTATGTGTGCAACTTACTGAGTTCACAGCAATATATTTGGAAAGTGCAAAAATTGCAGGCTTGGATTTCTCACTAGACATAATTTAGTTTGGGAACATGGTAGGCATGGACTGGTTGGACCAAAGGATCTGTATTGACTCCATGATTCTATGAGATAGCTGCTGGAAAGCATTTTTCAGGCATTTCAAACTTAAGAAATCGTACTGTACTTCTAAATTTAAGCAAATTCAATGTCAATCTAAAACAAAATCTCTGGCCTGCCTCATAACCACTGATGTGGTGAGGTGCACCACAGAGGTTTCAGGTAGAGTACTTCACTTTAATCTGCATGTATATTTGGAGAGATGTCGTGTCCTTGGAGTAGGGGAAGGCAAGATTTCCCAGGGGGCAACATCAGGGATTAGTTGTGTGGAGGGACTAGCGAAAGTGAAACTGCTCCCCTCGGAGCAGAGAAGACTGTGGGAAGTTTAGTGTTCAAAGTGTCAAGCGGTTTTGACAGAGTAAATAAGTAGAACTTGGCAGGAAGGGCGGTAAACCAGAGTACACAGATTTAAGATAATTGGCAAGAGAGGCAGCAGAGAAATGAGGAGTTACTTTTAAAACAGTGAATTATAATATGGAAGGTTGCTGCCTGAATTGATGGTGGCAGTATTTCAAAGGTAATCTTCCAAGAGAATTAGATTCACACAGATACGTTCAGAACTATAGGGGACACTGCAGGAGACTGAAATGGATCAGCTAGTTTTTATTTTCAACGTGATCCTTCCGTTCTGGAGGATGCTGTGAAGCTCATTGAGAACTGTTACCCAGGAAGAAGTCAGTTTGAGATATGGAAGCATCTATACATCTTCACGGTTTTAGAAATAAATCTGGGCATCACTGAAATGTTAACTAGCATTTGGTTTGTAACAAATCTTACCAAATGCCAACAATGAGTTGATAGAGACATGTGTGAACTTTTCCTGCTGTGCTTCAGTTATACGTATCTGTATACTGTATCATTCATTTTATTTCAATATTCATTTAGAAGTTATTTTATTATTAAGTTACTGTATAATTTTGATCATGTTTGCTGTATAACTCAGTCAGCTGGAGTTATAATTATGCTTATGTAAATGCTTAAAGGTGATCTGCCAGTTGGAGTTTAATTTAGATAAATGCGATTTGCTGCATTTTGGAAAGGCAAATCAAGACAGGTCTCATAAACTTAATGGTAAGGTCCTCGAGAATATTGCTCAAGAGTGCAAGTTCACAGTTCTTTGAAAGTGGAGTCGCAGGTAGATAGGATAGCGAAGAAGGCATTTGGTATGCTTGCCTTTATTGGTCAGTGCATTAAGTATAGGAATTTGGAGGTCATGTTGCAGCTGTGCAGGATATTGGTTAGGCCACTATTGGAATACTGCATGCAGTTCTGGTCTCCATGCTATAGAAAGGATGTTGTGAAACTTGAAAGGGTTCAAGAAAGATTTACAAGGATGTTGCCAGGGTTGGAGAGTTTGAGCATTGGGAGAGGTTGAATAGACTGGGGCTATTTTTCCCTGTGAATTTATAGAGGTTTATAAAATCATGAAGGGCATGGATAGGGTAAATAGATAAGGTCTTTTCCCTTGGGTTGGGGAGTTCGAAACAAGAGAACATAGGTTTAAGGTGGGAAGGGAAGGATTTAAAAGGGATCTAAGGGGCAACATCTTCACGCAGAGGGTGGTGTGTGTAGGAGTAAGCTGCCAGGGGAAGTGGTGGAGGCTGGTACAATTGCAGCATTTAAAAAGCGTTTGGATGGGTTTATGAAGAGGAAGGGTTTAGAGGGCTATGTGCCAAATATTTGCAAATGGGACTAGATTTATTTAGGATATCTGGTTGGTATGGATGAGTTGGACCGAATGGTCTGTTTCCACGATATATATCTCTATGACTCTATGATGCATTGTAGAAAACTTCAGGTTTATAATCCAAAATGAACAAACTACTATCATGGTTGATGTTATCTGAGATGATGTGGACTGCAAATTTGACAGAACTTCTTTTTCGCATTAATAATATCTTTGAACAAATAAAGCAATGCAATCTTTAGGTGGTGCTTTATAAACTCTTTCCCAAAATAATTGCCCTTCTATTGGTAAATATAGACTGAGTATGTTTCTTCAAAAAGCACATTGGCTAGTGCAGTGGAATGGTTTGAGGGCAGATTGCAAGGGTTTACAAGCCCTAAAACATGGAAGTGAATTATCCCAGGTTTGTTTGCTTGTGATCAAATTTCCAGGCATGCTTCTTCACTAGAAACATGTTGGGGCAGTTTTCCTTTTCACAACTAGTTCTTTACAATGAAAAAGTGAACAAGACCGTCAGCTGTACAGAGACACAGTCAGGTACTCACTAATGCCTGAGGTGACAAGATGGACTGTCAATTATGAGTGTAAATCTGATAGAAAGTGACTGGGGTTATGTTCCAGTTATACACAGAAGAAATCAAAGCTCGCTGTTGTGTCATTGAACACTCTGATGCTGGGACATAGTCACTCAGTTTGGACATCTGTGCCTGTGCCAGGGCAGTACAATCTGGCAACACCAGATTGCTGATAGCACCATTCTGACCTGGATTCAAGGGGAAAAAGCCATGTTTCTATGAGGATGCCGATTATATTTTATATTTAATATAAATTCAAGTACAAATTGAAATAAATTTGAAAACTGGCAGCACAGTGTTTAAAACAATGGCACTACTAAGGAATGTGTTGCTTGTTGCGATTTTCAACATTTGCAGTTCCAAGATGTGAAGACCAAGGGATTAAGGTTCTAAGGACCAAGGCTGCTCAACGCAACTTCATTCCTCATTCTAGATATAAAAACTGCAGTAGAATTGACTTCTAATACTGTAAAAACTAATACCAGCTAAAAGCAAGATTTATATTTTCCGCAGAGTTGACTTTGAAATGGACAAATGCTATGAATTTGCAAATAACTCTGTTAATTATTTAATATTAATTTGTTCTAAATCTTTTTTGATTCATCAAATTACAGCAACACTACTTCTTTCAGTTACGGTCATTCACTCTGATCTGTGATATCTGGTTTATTTTTGTAATTTTCAAATGTACCATCAAATCTATAACCCTTTAAAAAATTTAAAATACGGATATTTAAACAGGGAGCTTCAGAAGTCACCAATGCTCTTGTTCAATTAGATTGAAGCCTAAATCCTCTAAAGACATTTAAATACAAACCATTCGGTGCACATCAGCCACATTGATTGAGCCACAATGGATGCCAGAAGCCTGAACAAAAGGGCTTACACAATTGAAATTCCTTTGAAGGTGCGCAGTACTTTCTTAAAGATGGAATGTGCACTGATCATTAGTTGATTTCAGCTGAAACTTGCCAGACGTATGTCTGGTCACCTTGACTACAGTTTATGCAACAGATGTGCAAATAAAGTTAAATATTTATCAAGTGACAGATTGGGCACATTTTCCCTTAATTGAATAGAAAACATATCACAGAATCACAGAATTGTTACAGTGCAGAAGGAAGCCATTCACCCTATTATGTCTGCACTTGCTCTCCGAATGAGCAGTTCACTTTGTGCCATTCTTCCTCCATCTCCCCATAGCCTTGTACACCCTTTTTTTACAGATAACAGTTTAATTCCATTTTGAATGCTTCAATTCAAACTGCCTCCACCACAGTTTTAAGCAGTGAAATCCAAATCGTCACCACTCTTTCTGGGTGAAAAGGTTTCTCTTCTTGTGTGATCCTTATATTAGTGCTGTCAAAAACTTTTTTTTTTAAGTGGACTTCAATCCAGTTCTGTGTGTTGATTCCTTGGATTGTATTTCCCACGAGGAATCACCAGAATGTTTTTGCTGTGAAATGCCTTCTTGCTTGACAATGCTTATAGCTGATAAATATACTCAATATACTAACTTCAATTATATATCAGACTCTACGAAATGGAACATGACTCTGAGAACACATTTGAAGCATTGCTGAATTTACTCAAAAATGACAACAAATTACTAATAACAATGTGCTGAGTAGGGTGATGTAAATATAAAATGCACTAGGCTTATCTCAATTATTTGACATCTGCAGTTCAAGGTCAGGAGTCAAAAATAGGAGCCGAATATGTTGCTGGTTACAAAACTACTAAATGTGGGATACATAACTTAATGTTGGGTAGGAATATTTATGGCTGGAAAAAACGTTACAAGTGACGTGCTCTGGTTGTCTTTAAGTCCGTGGTATTTTGAATCTAGTTTAATTAATTGATAAATAACTCAGGTATGGGTATAATTAGAAAGATCGCTAAATTTTTAGATGATATAAAAATAAGAAATTTAGTAAAGTCAAGAACTTTGCATCCAGGTGAGGGGTTTTGATACTTTGAGCATGGCAGCACAGTGGATCAGTGGTTAGGACTGATGCCTCACAATGCCCAGGGACCTGGGTTCGATTCCAGCCTTGGGGAATTGTCTGTGGGAAGTTTGCACATTCTCCCCAGGCTGTGCAGGTTCCCTCTGGGTGCTCTGGTTTCCTCACACAGTCCAAAGATGTGTAGGCTAGATGGTTTGACCATGGGAGCTGCAGGGTTACAGGGATAGTAAAGGGTAGGTGACTGGGTGGAATGCCCTTCAGAGGGTTAATTTGGACCTGATGGGCCAAATGGCCTGCTCCTGTGCTGTGGGGTTCTATGAGTAACTGCTCCAATACCTGACAGATGCATGTTACTGTTAGCACCTTCCAACCCCACAACCACTTCTTCCTAGAAGGACATGAGTAGCAGATACAGGGGAACACCACCACCTGCAAGTTCCCCTTCAAAGCCAGTCACCATCCTGATTTGGATATATATTCTTCACTGTCGCTGGGCCAAAATCCTGGAACAGCCTTTCTAACATTGTGGGTTTACCTGTACCGAAAGGAATTGCAATGGTCCAAGATGGGAGCTAACAATCACCTTAAAGGCAACTATGGCGGGGCAATAAATGCTGGCCCAGCCAGTAATGCCCACATCCCATAAGTGAATACCAACAAGTGTCAATGGTATAAATTAGTATGGGTAGAGAGGCGCGGAAGAATGTAAAGCATGTAGCCTTGGACAAATTGGACGTTGGCAGGTCGGAGGAGAAAAATAGGATGAGGGCTGCAGAAATTAGACTCTCGATACCGATGCAAGTTGAATTCTGCAACTATGCCGAAATGTGAATCTCACCAGCGAGCAGCGAGCAGGACTATTTGCATCAATCTGAATGCATTAGCATTCCATTACTACCGAATACCCACCTGATTTATATGCAGTTTCCCAATCTCCCATCACGACCGACAAACTAGACCGCAACCCTTCCCAGCATGTAACTCCCTTCATATGGATCCCATTGGCTTCAAACCTCCCCAAGTCCCTACCAAACCCATCTACCCTGTCAACCTTTCTACCCAGGGCCTGGCATATGAACATGCCTGGAGTAGATGCTGTCCCCACCTTGAGGCCAGATTGCTCCAGACTACAGACAACCCCACCTCTTGTATTATGTTATTCCTATCCATGTTTTACTGTATGCCCCTCCTTTACAAATACAGTTGCCCTCCACATTGCCATTTACCCTTCACACCCAACGCCCCACAAAACCTGCAGCCCCCAATCCCATTTTCTGCACACTTTTCTCTGTGCTCCTGTACTCTTGTAGTTGGGTACATGTGGCAATAAAATCTAATCTAATCTAATTTAATCGGTTCCTAAGTCTCCTTCCTGCAGCAGCAGCAGCCCCTCTTCTCCTCTTCCCTCTTTCTCCTTTCTCTCTGCAATGAGACCCAATGGACTGGCAGTGGGCCAACCCCTCACCAGTCACCCCAGAGGAGTGTCCAAATCCCTGACACGTACCTGGACATCTTCCTGACTGTAATAGCCCTAATTCCCACACTGGCCACTATGAAGGCACAGGGCTGACCGTGATTAAAACCAAGAACTGCGGATGCTGTAGATTTGAAACAAAAACAGAAATTTCTGGAGAAACTCAGCAGGTCTAGCAGCATCTGTGGGAAGAGAGCAGAGTCAATGCTTTGAGCCTGGTAAATCAAAATGACACACTTCTTCCTACTGTGTCTGCTGTTCTTTAACCATTGCTCTATCTTGGAGTTTGTTTAGCTCAGTTGCCTGAACTGGTGGTTGTGAAACAGTGTGATGTCAGCAGGGTGGGTTCGATTCCCATAACTGGATGAGGTTACCGTGTAGGACTGTCCTTCTCAACCTCTCCTCTCACTGGAGGTATGGTGGCCCTCACGTTAAATCATCACCAGTCGTCTGTCTGTAATGAGAGAGCAGCCCTACGGTCTGGTAAGACTACAGCGACTCACACATTGCTGTATCTATGCCACTACACTCCCCAAAACCCCATGGGCCCTTAGCTTGTGCAACAGTGTTTTCTATGGCAGCTTATCGAATGCCTTTTGAAAATCTAAATATGCCACAGTTGCTGCCCACTCATTATCTACAGAGTGAACTATGTCATCTGAAAATTCAAATAAACCCTCTAATAAATTTATCAACCATAATATTCATAAACTCTGCCCAGTCATACAATAATTTTCTAAGCGACCTGTTAAATCCTAAAATGGATCCCAGCTTTTCCCTCACAACTGATATCACGCTATTTGTGTCTTGGCTCCCTGTTTTCTCTTCCTCTCCTTTAACAATGTTCACGGAATCATAGAATCCCTACAGTGTGGAAGCAGGCCATTCACTCCATCCAGTCCAAGAAACATCCCACCCAGACCCAACCTCCTACTGTATACATGCATTTCCCATGGCTAATCCACCTTGCCTACATTTCCCTGGACACCATGAACAAATTAGCATGGCCGATCCACCTCATCTTTGGACTGTGGGAAGAAACTGGAGCACCCAGAGGAAGCCCACGCAGACATGGGGAGAATGTGCAAATCCACACAGATGGTCGCCCAAAGCTGGAATTGAATGCCAGTCCCTGGCGCTGTGTGGCAGCAGTGTTAACCACTGAGCCACTGTGTTGCCATACTCTTATTAATATTGATCTTCCCAGAACTTAGTGACTTTTGGAAGTTCAAAATTAGTGCATCTACTATGCTTGCAGTCATACCATTTACAAACTTAGTCAAAGGAATTTGGCAGCTTTTAGTCCCATTAATATATATAATTCTGCTTTACTGTGATTAGTTGCTTCACTCATCAGATCCTTATTTCCCTATTATTTGTTTGTTTTTCTATCTTCC
This sequence comes from Rhincodon typus, assembly GCF_021869965.1. Lineage (NCBI taxonomy): Eukaryota > Metazoa > Chordata > Chondrichthyes > Orectolobiformes > Rhincodontidae > Rhincodon > Rhincodon typus. The sequence goes on from NC_063349.1 coordinate 15,202,585, forward strand.
AATTTTTTTTTATTTGGGACAGCACCGTTAGTATTTATAAATGACTGGTGAGTCTTCAGCTGTGGACAGTTCTGAACCCCACTCTTGAGGAAAGGTGTAAAGATATTAGCACGTGTACATGGAAGCTTTACCAGGATGTTATCAGGAATGAGAGACTTCAATAATGTGAAACCATTGGAAAAGGTAGGATTGTTCTCCCTGCTACATAGAAAATTAAAGCTTGGCCTAAATTGTCTTCAAAAAACTATGAGCTGCAGGAAATATAGGAAAATTATTTCCCGTGGTGAATGGGTCAATAAAGAGAGGTCATAGATTCAATTGGAAAGATATGTAGAAGGGAGAATGTTTATTAATTCAAAGTTGTCAGGAACTGAACTATGCTACCTGAAAAAGGGAAGGAAATTGATTCCATAAATAATTTTAAAGGGAAATGAATACACGCTTGACAATGGGGAACCTACAGGTTTGGACAAAAGGCAGGAAAAGGCCTTAAAGCACAACTGCTCGTTCAAGGTGGAGTCATCTGCTGTTAGGCTTTGAGAGTGAGTCAGGGTCATTTCCTGCTCCAGATCCCACTCTGACAGTAAGGGTGACTGCCTCCGGGTTATCTGTCCGACCACGGGTCCTGGGTGGGTTACTAAATGTGCGGGCCCAATCAGAGGGCCAACAATCTTGAAAAGGTGACAGCCCTCCTGCCAGAGGTGGACACTGCTGTTTTCAGAGGAATAACATGATGGTGCCTCCATCTTTTGGGAGTTTTCTAAACAAATATTAACGATAATTAAAATACCCTGGAGCACCGGAGGCTGAGGGATGACCTTATAGAAGTTTATAAAATCATGAGGGACATAGATAGAGTGAACTTTTTCATGCAGAGGGTGGTGCGTGTCTGGAAGTGGAAGCTGCCAGTGGAAGTGGTGGAGGCTGGGACAATTACAACATTTAAAAGGCATCTGGATGGGTATAAGAATAGGAATGGTTCAGAGGGATACGGCAAATTGGACTAGTTGGACTGAAGGGTCTGTTTCTATGCTGTACAGCTCTATGACTCTAAATGGTGGCCCCAGCTGTAGCCCATTGATAGCCTTGGCTACAGGGGCAGGGTTTTGAAGAAGAGGATTTATGAATAACCTAGAGCAGCTTCTTGCAAAGCTTGGCCCTTGTTGAGGGCCCATCTACAATAGGAAGATCCTGACTTTGTGCCTATTTGGCCCACAAATGGATGTTTAATTATGTTGATTGGCTACATGCCATTATCAGGTAGATAGCCCCTGCTGTGACTGACCTGTCTCTGCAAGAATTGCCCAGAGATGGAAACACTGAGACTCTGACATGGCACATTTTTCTCTGAAATTTCTCCAATTCTACCTTGAGGTCCAGCCGAACAGGACCACTAAGATTCCACCGTCCAAGATCCAGCACAAGTCTGATAGGCCAAATGGTCTCTTTCTGGGCCATAAATTTCAATAATTCTATGCACAGCACTGCTCACCTAAAGAAAATAGTTGCCATAAGGTTTTTTAAAAAGCCTACTGATCTTAATACCGTTAAATCCCAATGAAAATAAATAAATGCAATATACAGTCATAGAGTAAATTAGCATGGAAACAGGCCCTTCGGCCCAAACTGGTCCATGCTGACCATGGTGCCCACTTAGCTAGTTCCAATTACCCACATTTGGTTCAGATATCTCTAATCCCTTCTCATCCATGTACCTATCAAAATGTTCTTTAAATGTTGCTATTGTACCGCCTCAACCACTTCTCTGGCAGCCCATTCCATAAACGCACCACTCTGTGTGTGAAGAAATTGCCCCTCAGGTCCTTCTTAAACCTATCCCCTCTCGCCCTAAACCTATGCCCTTTAGTTTTCAATTCCCCATGCCTGGGAAAAAGACTATATGCATTAATCCTATCTGTGCCCCTCATGATTTTATACACTTCAATAAGGTCACCCCTGAACAAAGAAATCTGTTATTGGGAAAATGTTACTGTCTATTATAACAGATGTAATAACAGAGCATTTTGAAGTACATAATACAACCAAGTAGCGTCAGCATGATTTCATGAATACTAAATCATATCTGACAAATTTATTAAAATTTTTTGTGTAGGTAGTAAGTGGAGAGGTGATGGCTGTGGGTATTATTGCTGGACTGTTAATCAGAGACCCAGGTAATGTTCTGGGGTTCAAGTCCTGCCATGAAGATGGTGGAATTTGAATTCAATAAAATTCTGCAATTAAAAGTTAAATGATGACCATGAAACCTTTCCCAATTGTTGGAAAGACCCATTGGTGCACTATTGTCCTTTAGGGAAGGAGACTATCAAACCTACCTGGTCTGGCTTACATGTAACTCCAGACCCAGAGCTATGGTTGACTGCCTTCTGGGAAACTAGGGATGGGCAATAAATGCTGGCCCATGAATGAATAAAAAAGGCAGAATAGATAAAGGGAAAGCAGTAGATGCAATATATTTGCAGTTACAGGGGTTTTTGATAAGGTACCTTGCTACTTAAGAGCCCATGGTGTTAAGGGTATTATAACAACGACAGAGGAGAGAGTTGAGGTAAGGGAAACATTTTCAGAATGGTAATCTATAACTAGTGGAGTGCCACAATGCGGCAGCCCCTGATATTTTCAATATATAAGAATGACTTGGACGAGGAAAGTGAATGTACTATAGCAAAATCTACATATGACACAAAAATACATGGAAAGACATATGATGAGGCTGACATAAAGAGTCTGCAGTGGGAAGTAGACAAGTAACAGGTCATATATTTAAGAATGGGATAAAGAATTTCTTCTCTCAGAGGGTAGTGAATCTGTGGAATTCTTTAACACAGAGAGTTGCAGAAGCTGGGTCATTAATTGTATTCAGTGCTGAGATAGAATAATTAGAGAGGGAGTCAAAGGCTATGAAGATAAGGCAGGAAAGTGGAGTTGAGATTATCAAATAAGCCACAATCTCATTGCATGGCAGAGAGGACTAGAATGGGCCAAATGCCCTACTTTTGCTCCTATGGTCAAATAACAGTGTATTTAACTTAAGGTCAGATTTTGAGCTATTGAGAAGGACAAAAGTAATGAACTCTGCACATTGGAAATATGGGTCAGTCTTACAGCAATTTATTACCAGGAGCATGTTTTTCTGAGCCATTCCAGACATATTACGATGTAGAAAAGGTCAGCAACATCTGGAAACATCTGAAAATATCAAACTCTTGAATCATGTCACATATCACCTGAGGCAATGGCTGTACAACAAGAATGTTAAATCTCCAGGTGTGATGAATGAGAATTTGGTTTCTATGCCTGTAGGACACAAGCGTATCAGGAGAGCACTTGTTGCATGAAAACACGAATTGACAGTCAAATGTCAATTTGTATCATTTGCATTGCATATTAGAAAGCCCTCAGATTTAAATTCACATAAAAGACTTGCCAGAAGTCAGTGTGCCCTGCTCCAGTCCCTATTTACTGTTCCAGAGCATCATACAAACATCTCAGTAGGAACCAGCAGTTCTTGCAGAGTCAACAAGAGCATTTCCAAATGTAAAGCTTCCGCAATGCCTAGGCAATCAACCACACACTATAGCCAGTCCAGTATCTACTATTAATCCTATGACATTCCTAAATATGCATGCAGATGGTATGCAAACACCGGAAGAAAAATGTAACGTTTGCAATAGTATTTCTTTAATGAGTTTTTAATGAGATGAAATAACAAAGCAAATTGATAAGGGTAGTGCACAGAAAATTTCTAATCAACCTGCTCAGCGATGTTATTACACACCTCTGGACCAGGTAGGGCTTGGAACCCAAGCCACCTGGCTCAGAGACAGGGACATTACATTCCACCTCAAAAATCTTCAAGATTTATACTTTTTGTATGGACTTTCAAAAGGTGTTTGACCAAATACTGCCTGACAGACATATTAGAAACATTAAGGCATTGATACAGCATTGCCTAAGATGTAGAAAGCAAAGAATAGCAGTAAGTAGTTGTTTCTCTGACTGGAATGAGCACACAATGTTATTTCCCAGAGATCAATATTCAGGCCACTTTTCTATTTGATGTTAACAGTAGGTCCATTAGTCCATTGGACCAAAGTTGGGCTGTTGATTTTTACTTTAATTAAGAGCTCTTAGCACTGCTGATTAGACAGGTGTCAGGGATCACTTATTGGGATTATCATTGACTGGGATCAATAGCTAGTGATGCGCCACTGAAAGCTTCTTTCATCATGGACATAGTGAAGTACAAGCCAGTTAAAAAAATGCCAAATGATCTCCAAACCTGTAATGGAAAGATTAAGTTGTTCAACAGCAGCAGTGCTGCACAGTCCTGGGTTTGTTGTCACATATCTTCCTCCACCTTTTTAATCTTTCTCCATTGTCATCTGGAAGAAGACTTTAACAATCCTTCACTAGTTCAAATGTTGATTGAAACAAGCCATTAGTTTGAAGAAGCAAATGATGCTTTCCATTCCCAGCTTTCTGCACTTCGATAATTTCAAAATTGTTTGACTTTTTTTCCTCCCCTAAACCATTCCAGCACTCGATAACGTTGCAAGTGCTGTTCACTAATAGCTTATGCAGTGCTGAGAAATTAATGCAAAGAAAATTCTTTTTATCAGGGGTATTACGGTAGCTAAATTCTCACTGGTCTCATCAATGTAGGAACTCATGGCAATTAGTTTGGTGATTCACCCTTACAGAATGCCCCAGTAAAGCCCTGTACTCAATCATTGTTGTTGTTTCTTTGTTTAGAGAAATATGGTATTAGCCTAATCAACTCAGGAGGTCATGACGATAATTTCGGTGTGTCACACTCCATCAGATAGCTCCAGGTGTACTCCGCAAACATGTCTTGCGTGCCCACACACACAACTTTTCTAGTTATAGTTAGAGATGACCTACAGTTGGGTATACAGGATATAATTTCATGTTTGCAGATGTTATAAAACTTGGAAATGTTGTGAAGAGAAAGGAGGATATTGATAGGCTGTAAGACATAGACAAACTGAAAAATTAGACATTCATGGAAGATGAAACTTAATGTACGTAATTGTGAAGTGAAACAATTTGGAGGAAAGAATAAAAAACACAATATAAATTAAATGATACAATTCCAAAGGAATGCAGAACTATAGAGACCAGGGGATATTTGCAGAAACCTTTGAAGTTGGCACGACAAGTGGAGAAGACTGATAAAAACTGAGTATTTTTGGCTTTTTAATAATTGAATGGAATACAAGAACAAGGTGATTATTCTGAACTTTTAAAACCTAGTTCAGCTCAAGCTGAAGTATTGTATTTAAATCTGAGAACTGCACTTGAAAAAAATGCCAAGGCCTTGAAGAGGGCACACAAGAGATTTATTAGAATGGTACCAGTGATGAATAAATTAATTCATGTGAAAAAAGCTTGTGAAACTTGAGTTGTTCTCCTTACAGCAGGAAGCATAGGAACATAAGAACAGAAGTAGAGAATTTAGCACCCTCCCCCAAACACCCCCCCCCCCCCCCCCCCCCAAGCCTGTTCTGCCATTCAATTAGGTCATAGTTCAAATGCAACATTACTCAATATATCTAGCTTTGTCATATATCCGTTGATATCTCTAGCTGATAAGAATCTGTCAATCTCAATTTTAAATTCTACAGACAGAGGGGAAAGAGGGACAGAGTTCCTTTATTCTCCTCGCCTGTAAACAGAGTGGCTTACTTTTGAAAAGACTGTGGAGTGTTTCCCAAACCCTAGTTTGCAACTTGCAACAAACTCTCAGTGTTAAATCAGGTGTATTGTGTATTTACACATCCAAACCTGGAGTGGTCTTCACCCTTCAAGCACACAAGTAAAACACAGGAAAGAAAGGAGTTTTAAATATATGATTATTTAAACCAACATTATAGTTAACAATTCATGTGCATATTAAAGTCCAGTGTGAGAGGGTGTCTGAACTCAGGATTAAACTCCAGGCGAGTCCAAATACCTGAAGACAGGAGTCGCAGAATTCTTTCAAATTTGGAGATGACACAACAAGCTGATGCTTGTATACAGGGAAACAGTCCACTTGCCAGGAAATGAGGAAATCCTTCTAGAAACAGAAGCCTGGTGCCATGCTTTCTGTTATTGCTGTTATATAGACTGGCATGGATGTTAAACACACACTGATCCAAAAGTTCAATAACACATAACTGAAACTCTTCAAAATACAGTGGAGTTTCATCATGCAACGCTGCCATGAGCCATTTTGCTCAACAAAGGAGTTTTGTTTTATTCCCTCTAATCAAAACCCATTGACCATCTCTGGGGGTGAATTGATGCTTTTTAACTTTTTGCAGGCATAATGAGTATTGATATGCCACTTTTGTTATCAATCCTAGCTCGGAGTCAGAGGGTTGATGCTCCCTTTATATTGTCCACACAATTAACAGGTGAGAAATTCCCAAAAGTGATCTGTCTCACCTTGGCCATCTACAATCTATGATTAGAATTTTTGCCCTACTTGCGCATCAGGTAATGTATAGCCATCTTAAAAGTCCTCCAAAGTCCGTTTTCAAAACAAGAGGCAACTACACTTTTTAAACAATTTATAACACTTTTTATGATAAATTTAGTAATGGATTTATCATTAATTGTTTCCAAACTTCAACCAGCTTTTGTGCATTTGCTAATTTCACACATGAATCACCAAACTCTTATTTTTTTGTCTGTGGATCTAGTGGAAATATTTATATCATATTATATTGTATTAGCTAGCAGAAATAATCTATCCTATCTGTTCCCTTTAATGTCATGTAAACTTTTATCATATCTCCACTTATTTTCTAAAGTCAGGGAGAGCAACCCTTCTTCATGTAATCTCTCCTTTTAATTTAACACTTGAGGTCATCTCAGTGAATCTACAAAACTGTCCTTCCAGAACCAGTATATCCTTCTGAGCGTGCAGTGCCCAGAACTGCTCTAGATGTTATCTGACTGGGGTTTCGTACAGCTGAAGTATGATTTCTAAGCTGTCGATTTCTATTCCTCTACTTATGAAAGCCAGCAGTTAATTAGCATTCTTGATAATTCTCTGGAAACATTCATGACATTTTAATAACATGGATCCCCTGGTCCCTTTGTGTCTCCACTATCTCCAAATATTCACATCCACCTGGCTTTGTTTCATTGCAAATTTGGATATGGAACTTTACAACTTATAATTTAAGTTATTAAAGAAAACAAAGAATAGCTGAGGCCCCAACGCTGATCCTTGTAAGCTATCACTAGTCACATCTGGCATATGTGAGTAACTGCACATTATCCCGATTCTCTGCTTCCATGCGCTTAACCAATTTCCTAACAAGATTAATATTTCTTCTTCAATTCCACGTATTTCAATTTTGGGTACGATCTCTAATTAGGGAATTCTCCAAATGTTGTCTGGTAGTCCCAAAATCAACATTTACAGATACTCCATTATCCAGTACTTTGGCCACCTCTTCCATTCCTTCGCTATCAGTGGGTTATAACTTGAAACTCCCTTCTCAACAGCACCATTAGTGTACCTACACCTGATTTCAAGATGGGGCTCATCACCACCAGGGGGCTCACCACTACCTTTTCAAGGGGAACCAAGAATGGCCCATTAATGCCGAGCTTGCCAGCGATGGCTACATCCATCAAAGAATAAAAAGAAAATTCAATCAGATTTGTCAGGAATGACCAATGTTTTACAAATCTAGCAAGGCTAGGAAGAGATTTGATAGAAGAATTCAAAACATAAATGGCTAATAGTACAGTGGCACAGAATCAGTACAAGAGGCTATTAATTTAAAACGATTCACAAAAACACCCGAGGAAGCAAAAAATCCTTTTTTTCTGAAAGAGAGAGTAGTTTTATTCTGGAATGCACTGCATGAATGAGTAATGGAAGCAGTGTCAATAATAATATTCTAACAAAACTGGATAACACTTGAAAGGAAAAAATACATGACCATGAGGAAAAAAATAGGGCAACTTAATTGGTCAGATAATTCTCTCAAATCACTACTAGGTTGAATAGCATCTATCTGAACCATTCCAAGATTCTATAACTATGTCTTACACTCTTATTTCAAGGGAATGGGGATGGGTAGATGAATGACTGACCTGAGACATATCAAATACAAGATGCAACCTTGGCTTGATATCTCTGTACAACTCCCATTAACTGTGTGATGAATTCTTCCATCGCTTTGACAGATGAATGTTCAGCAATAGAAAAGTAAAAGAAAGAATGTTTTAGTTTGATGTCATCCCATGTCTGACGTTAGGCCAAGTCTTGATTTGCATAACTAAGAGCAAATACTGTATATGAAGTCATTGTTGGAGCATGGGTGGAGGCAGTGGCTTTGTGCCACAGTTCTTGCCCTGAAGACACTTGACAGTGTTCACTTCCAATTTTGAAATTGCCTGATGACAGAGACTTCTCCATTTGGACTTGTCTAAGCTAGCCTCCCCCAGCCCCCTGCTTCACAGCCTCTGAGATTGACTTTCAGATTGTCTTTATAACCTAAGGGTTAGCACAGCTGTCTCATAGTGCCAGGAATCTGGGTTTGATTCCACCCTTGGGTGACTGCCTGTGTGGAGTTTGTATGTTCTACCCATGTCTATGTGGGTTTCCTCCAGGTGCTCTGGTTTCCTCCCACAGTCTAAAGGTGTGCAGGCTAGGTGGATTGGCCATGCTAAATTGCCCATAGTGTTCAGGGATGTGTAGATTAGGTGGGTCATAGGGGGATGGTTCTGGGTGGAATGCTCTGAGAGTCGGTGTGGACTTGTTGGGCCTGTTTCCACACTGTAGGGATTCTATGATTCTAAGCCGGGGATGTCCTGAAGTGCAAGTTCCCACAATTACTTAGCTTTAAAGAATTATCTTTGTGTAGAGCCTCATTAACTGAGTATGGAACAATTGTAAACACATTGGCTAACCAGGCTGGCAATGAGCTGATTTACAGAATGTCCAGTATGAATTTGCTATGTTAGAATTTAGTGTTGGTGTCTCTGAAGTGGAACTTCAACCCATAGTCTTCTGACCAACTACTCTATGCTAGTCACTATCAGACACCACTTCTTCTCTGTGCATGTTGACCTTCGTGAATATAGAACAGATGCTATGTATGATATAGTTGAATCCTTCGAGTTTGATTCGCTGTAAATATTTTTGTGGTTAGCTTTTTTTTATTCACTCATGGGATGTGGCATCACTGGCTGGGCAATTATTCATTGCACATCCCTAGTTGCTCTTGAGAAGTTGGTGGTGATCTGCCTTTTTGAACTGCTGCATTCCGTAGTTAAAATTCCTTATGACTGTACCTAAACATTTTAACAAGACTTTTACAAGTGAAATTTCTGTTACAAATCTCACTGGTGTGGTCAGGTGATCTCATACTCTGTGCTCTGCATGACTATAACTGCCTCGTTCTCGATTTTCTTCACTCTTGGCAGTAGTTCAATCATCACACTCTTACCCACTGCAATTCTTCACCCAGTTCCTCACATTTGCCAGCTCTCACCGCTTCCTTTCAACACCAGACTCAACTCCCACAGGTGGCACATTCAGTTTCCCACTTGAGCTTCAGCATTCCCTACTCAGGATCAACTGTAGTCCTTTCCTACTTATCTTAATATAAAACAGTCATTTCTGCAGGTGAGATATGCTACACACTACAAATTGTTTGTCCAGTGACCTATTGCTGCTTTTTTCAACACTCACCAGGTGCTCAGAAGCCTATTATTGTCTGAGTGGCATTTTTACACTGCTCTTGAGCCAGTATGTTTTTCAAATAGTGTGGACTCCACAACTGGATTTTTGTACTTTAGATAATTTATAGGGACTAAATGGCACATTAGCTGCTTCAGAAGAATAAAAATGATTACTATTGCAGATGGCTTGTGATTTACTAATACTTTTACTGTAGCTAACAGTATTCCAGAGGGCGCTTACGAAGCTGTATGATTCACAGTTTCAAAACACAGTCACAAACATTACTCTGTCCAATGTTCTAGGTGACTTCATTTATAAGATTAATAACGCTGGTGGCATGTATAGCGGAAACCCGGGTTCAATTTGAATTTGAGTTCCCAGAAATAAAATGACATTTCCTCTCGAGATGAGAAAGAAGGTGGGACGGCAAGGGAGTTAGGGGAGTACAGATATCTAATCTTTTTTTTAAACAATTGGACAGTGACCGAAGTCACTGTGGTTTCGCTTTTCAATCAGGAGAATGGCTATTTCCCTGTTTAAAAGCTTAAAGAGCTATTAAGATGGACAAATCGCGGGTTAAACAGTTGGAAATGTAAATAGCAATTTAAACAGTTGATTGCCCTTCATTGAAAACGCGGATTGTAGGTCGGGGGGAGGAGGAGGAGGAGGAAAGAAAGGAGGGGAATAAAACCCTTTCTGGCTTGTTTTATTGTACCGTCATTGGTATGGGGGGGGGCTTTTCCCAATACGATAGGACTGATGAATGAAGCCTGATATGTCTGAGCCCTCCTGCGGCCTTCCATTTAGTAAATCCACACTTTTTTTTTCTGAAGTGAGCAGACGTTTCTGTGATTTTCACGCCTTTCTCCCCGGGAGGACTCTTCAATTGCGCCGTTCTTCCTTTGTGTGGAGGTAATGAAGTGCTCTCTCTGAAAGCGCCGATCTCGATGGGACCCATTACGGTGCTGATGCCCAGGCCTGATACAAAGCGTTCACTCAATACATATGTATTTATATGTGTGTAGTTAGATGGATGATAAAACGGAGTTAGAAAAGAGTGTGTCCTTTATATTGTGGATTTTTCTTTTGGTTTTAGCAGCGGGGCTATGGGAATGTAACGTACCATATATTTGAAGTTTGCTTTTTTTTATGTAGGACACGTCCCTGTAGAATTCTCAATCATCGCTCAACAGATGAATCGAACTCTTTAGTGCAAAAGTTGTGATTTAATAGCTTAAGGTGGCATTTCTCCATATCCCCACTATAGGGATTTATTCTGTTGTTAGAACGACTACATATAACGTGTATCATCGCTAGTAGAAAAAGGGGAAGACAAGTACATTTTTCTACACCCCCCCCCCGTGTAAAAAGCCCCTTTCGTGACTTCCTCGCCCTACCAGGGCAACAGCTGAATGAGGTTGGCCAGGAGGGGCAAGTGCCCATGGGAGCGTATGTTCATCTTATCCAATTAGGGTGGCTTCCTTATGATAGAACCTTTTATCAATATGAGTTCCACTGGCAGATTGAAAACATCTCTCTTTCTCCCATCCCACGCCGCTCCATCTTTTCTGAAGACGGCTCTATGTTCCTCAAAGCTTTGATCGATCGCGCGTGCATTTTCATTCGTTCTGATCCCACCTGTAGCTGACTTGAACCGTCCTTGGGTCGCCGGCAGGAGGCGCAAGGCTTTAACAGTTGCGAGACAGGGAGGCCGCTGCCGGCGTGGGAAAAGCAACGTTGGGAATGGTTGATTCATTCATTCAGCACGCATTCTTTAGTGAGTTTACACACACATACACATTCTGTCCGCATTGTGTACACGTCGCGCAATTAAAATTAATACCTTATTACCGGTACGCCGGTTGCTATGTACATTTTTTTTTCACTTGCTTAATAAAGTAGGGGTATGCAAAGTTGCCTCATGTACAGAACTGAAGCTTTTTTATTTTAAAAGGCATGAGGAGGATGGAACAAATTCATATCCAGCTAAATTGCTACATTGCTCTAACGTTTATGTTCGCCGGTGATTTCTGTTGTCGTTTTGCGGGGTGTATCAATTTTAAAAACTTCAAAATGTCATTCTTTTCTACAACCATCCGGAAAGCATGTGTGCAAATGGAGAGAAAATTACATTTGGTTGAATGGTGAAAGGCATTGCGGAAGCACCGGCACGGCTTGTATAATATGGATGCAATTAGAGCACCAGAAGTTTTTTTTTCCCTCCAGCGCTCGACACGCTCCGAGGGAAACCTGCAAGACTTGTGAAAATAAACTGAAACGGCGACTCCCTCTGATCTCTACAAGGACTTGAAGTGAAACAAATACCCTGGTGCAATTTTCTATTTCAGTAAAATAAACAGGCTGCAGTTCCACCTGCATGTGGAAACCGCTCCAGTTAAACGGATAATAAGCCTTTAATGACAGGCAAGAGGACAATATTTATTATTTGCGATTTCACTTTCCAAGCCATCTCGTCAATTGGCTAGGAACAGAATTGCGCTCACCACGAGATGAACAGGAACTCGACCCTTGGAAACACAAGCACAGAGCTCCCTTTCATATTAAGACCATTATTACCGCTCCGTATCAGCAGTGAATGGTCATGCAAATAGCATACTGCTGCAAGCAGAATTTCTTCTTGCTATTTTCACTAACCAATGATCATTCTCTATGGCCGCTTGCTTTTTGACATGGTTCACCGCAGGATTTCCTACTCTGCTCTTCCCTTCATTAACCAGCTCAGGGGCAGATCCTGGTTTATTTAGACGGCTGGTTATAAATCAGTACCCAGACTACCTGAAGAACTGGTTTCTCCTCGTTTTGCCCACTTGGCCAAACTTCCCCTTCTTGCCTTCCATTCTGCTATCTCGTGTACATACACCGCCCCATTGCCACGCCTAAATTCACTGGGTGAGATGCCACAAGAAAAATAGCGATACGCGCATCCGTTATCTACCTACCCCTAGATGTGCGCCTTCCTGCTTGTACGTCTCAGCCATGAGATTTGAAAAAGCTACACCCTCCTTTGGTTAAACATTAGCCTTACCCAGACCCTCAACTGCGACTCCCAGTAGAAACCGGTGTTCGTACCAACGATTCAATCCGCCCCTCGCTACTGTCAAGTTAAACCAAAGTGCTTTTACAATCTCACTATTATTCACCACCAAACTGGGCTTCCGATTGCAATCGCTCTCCATTGAGAAAATGCTTTCACCTTCATTCACGCTGCCTCAAACTGGTCAACCACAACTCATCCATTCCTTGGCCTCCCATTTCCCACATTTTAAACGTCAACCCATAAAGGAATGCTTTGCTGATACTCCAGAGTCAGTTTCATTCTTTTCCCTCACCGTCCAGTATGACGCTATAGACACCTCGGCCATCCACTCCCTAATACTACCATCTCTCCAATGTTAACACTAACCCAGGACATTTCATTTGGTCAAATGTTAATGGTACATCTACTAATCTTCTCCGTCTCTAAGTGGCTCTGTTTCTTTATAAGGAAACCGACAGTCCTCAAAAGCCTCGATCCAAATCGTCTTTCAATTCACTTTGTAGCCAACAGGTAAGATAACATCTGGATGTGAAAATGAAACCGAGATCAGAACACTTCGCCAATTGAGACTAGCCTGCTCGCTCAACGGACTTTAGACTAACAGGAGACCCTTTAGCAACTTTAATAGATTGGAGAAAGGGACTTCTTAATTTCTGGTTTATTTACAACTGAGCTGTTTTTTTTAAAAAAAATAGTCCTGGATAAGAAGTTAGTTTGAGCTGAAGTTTTGAATTTGAGACAATTGTAACTTTCACCAGTTTCTGCAAGATTAGAGAAGGCTTGCTCTTGTTTAGTGACCGAATTTGTAAAGCACAATGAATATAATCAATACGTTCACAAGCTAGCATCCAAAACGGCCAGTTCTGAGGAAGGGTCACCGGACCCGAAACGTTAACTCTGTATTTTTTCCTTCACAGATGCTGCCAGACCTGCTCGGCTTTTTCCAGCAATTTCTGTTTTTGTTCTAGTTTCGGTGAACCTGCTATCAGTGGTTAATTATTATGTCCACAGAGAGAACAAAATTAATGACTTTAACTCTTCGCTAAGATCATTGATCTAATAGTTTCCACGGGGGAAATAAGTCGCTTTCATCTCCTGACTTTTTTCCCCGCAGATCTACCCCTCCCCCCGCGGCAAAAAAAAGCAGCAAATAACTCTAACTTGGACAATGTGTCTGTATGTTTTACCAGTACCAGTTTGGGTTCAAAACATTTCATTCATCCATCCAAATTATTGGAGATTTGACTGGAAGCTAGCAGAAAGCTCTGGTCACAGAAATAGTAACTAACATAGTCACTTTTTTTTACAATACCATTACACAGCTTACCATTTTGCATTCAGGAAAAAAACCACAATGCATCTACATGGCTGCTTGTGAGAGTGTTGGAACCTCATGTTATTATATTTGTTTCCAGTTGAGCCATATCCCTTTGTTCTGACCTCTAGGATAAAAATCACCCTTTGGTTGTCAGGGAGATCGGAGTTGCACACTGACTCCTGTCGACTCGAAATGGCTCGGCTCTGGAAATTCCTTACGGACAGATTGAGAAATCCCAGCAGTCGTCAAGATAACGGGGAGGAATCACAGGAGGGAGATACCAGAAGAGGAAGGTGATAGCAGGGAGGTGCCGGGGTGGGGAAGTTGTGGAGTAGGGGATATGCTCAGGAGCCTGGCTCTGGTAGCAGTGGGAAGATAGAGAGATACTCCTCCATCACCACAGACTGCCCAAACCCCATTCACCTCCCTCCGCGCGTCCCTGCTCTCTCTCTCTCTCTCTTCCCCCCCCGCTGCTATGGCGCGCGGGTCCTCCCACTTCCCCGGACGCGCGCATAGGGCTTGGAGGGGGTGGTGCTCGTGCGCGCGCGCGTCCAGAGTGGGATCTCTTCTCCCTCCCCGAGCTCGCACGCGCCCGCCAGCAGCTGCGACGTGACCGTGCGAGCGGGTCCGCGCCCCCTGACGCTCCCGCATGAAAATGAGGCTGTCAGCTGGTCAATGTCTCAGTCCAAACGCGTCTTATCAAAGAAACACTCAGCATCGAATCATATCATTATGGGCACTGTTTGTTTTTCATGGCACTTTTGTTTGTTTTTCATCCTCTTAAATACTTGTCGCTCCTTGGGAACTGGGGCGCTTGTCGGTAAGAGTTCTGAAATATCTACCTTCTGGCTGCGTGTGTGTGTGTAACCTTTTCTTTCAGAAAATTGCAAAAGGGACATTTCATTATGTTTAATTTCAGCGAAGAGAGTGTGAGTGCTTGTCAGTTGTTAGAAACTGGGAGAAAAATGTGAGGAGCTGCTAACGAATGCAGGTTTGCAGTCTTCCTTTGATACCGTGGGCTTTTGATGGAGTTTAGCAGTTATGTCTAGTCAATATGTTCAATTCTGCAGCTAACTACAATCCCCTTCCTCTTTGGCGAGAAAACGTTTGTAACGCTCAGAGGTGCTAACGCTTCCACCAGCGCGTTAGTTTACTTTTATTTCTGGTTAAGGAACAAACTAAAATACCTGAGTGGGGACATAGAACAAAGGAAGTGAGCATTTATTTCAGCTGTGGCCGTTTCGCATTTTAATGCAAATCTGCGACTCCTCCAATTTTTAAAACAGTTTCAGCGTCGTCGAGATTAATAAAAACATTATTTTGTGGTAAACGCGCTGTGTATGTTGTGGAAACCAATTATGGAGATTTTCTTTGGAAGTTTGTGCGGTCGTTGAGAATTGTTGAGTTTTTTTTTTCTGCGCGGTTTGGTTAATCGCAAACGCCGGGGACAAGATTGGTTTCACCTTTTTTTTGTTAAAATGTTATGTTTTAGAAAATGACAGACCTGAATAACACATGGCAGTTCCCTGCCAATGCGTGCTGTGGTATCATATTTGATCAGATATTCCGTGTAAAAGCCTTTGCTAAAGTTACACTAACTCCATTGAGTAAGCCTACACACAATTCCCTATGTTGCAATCATTAGAGGAATTATTCCCCGAAGAAACGGAGGATTTCTGTTATTGCTTAACACATCGCGGAGTGACCCCCTCAAGCCCAAATGAAAAGCCCCCTTTAGACTCATTTAAAGTAATTCTGAAGGCGGCGGCGGCGGCAGTGCCAAGGAAGCCAGCTGTCAAGTCCCTTATGAAAACAGCACTTGATAATGAGTCAAAATATGACAAGGCAGTTTTTCTTTTCTGCTTCACTGCATACGTCTCCTGCTGGAGCCCACTCTCATTTAGCTGAGACCAGGTTTAGACTTGACTGAGTCGGCAAATTCAATTGCTTTCCCCCCCCCCCAACCCTTTTTATTTTTCCAGAAAAAAAGGAAAGTGGTTGTTTCCGTAAGGGCTTTGAATAATTGTCGCTGAATAAATGAGGTCGTACCCATTCAAGACTCGCGTAGCGTTTTAACGCTCATTAAGTTGCTATTATTGTCATGTAATGGGCCATTGCATTCTACTAAATGTGGCATCAATGAAGCCTACAGACAGATCGAGGCTATCTTTCCTTTTAAAACGTCCACTGCAGCATGACTTAGAGACATAGTAGAAAACGTGCGTAGTTTCGTGTTGTCTGTCCTGTTTCTCGTATTTACTTTGGTGAGCAGACTCGGGGAGGAACTGTCTGACTGTGTCCCAGACACAGATGGATCATTCTCCCGTGAATAAATCGATTACTGGTCAAGTGCCAGTAAATAGAGCCGCCTTATTGACAGCAATCCAGTAATCAATAGCATTAGGTACATCAAGGCGCATGCTATAATGTGACAGCTCTCCGTAAACTTACAACTCAAATCAGAATCGAAAACGTCTCAACCTTTTACATTTTGGTATTATTTTTAAAAACCAACTCCCAAAACTGGAGGCCGTGGAGTCATTTACTTTTAACGGAAATACTTTATAGTCAGTTTCATCGTGCGTTTTATTTTGACTTAAAATCGATGCTCAAAAAAGCAGGATTGTTTGAGATTTTCTATCTAATTCCAAACAACTGGCCCGGGGTTTCTTTAGCATATCAGCTCGAGTAAGAATAATCCTATCAAGTACCTATAATAAACATCCAGGCTTTCTATATGATCACGTATGGAGCAAATTCAGAAAGTGGGATTGATGGAAGTTGATGTTTTGAGACAGTAGGTGGGTTAGTCTAATGATATATGAAGAAAAATATCTCGTGCAGTTCTTGGTAGTTTATCACCGTCTCCAGCAGCTATAAAATCGATTTAAACAAAAACAAAAGTCACCATTTAACGCAATATTGCCTCGATTACCCTACCCCCCCTTCCTTCAAAAGTTCAAGGTACAGTAGATTTGGCCAGAAAGAGGCGACCTTCGCAAGAACAAGAGATTTTTTTTCTACTGACACGCAGCCGCGGGGCTTGCTGCTGGTTATCGCTGCTTCCCTGGCCTCCTGCAGCTAACAGAATGACATCGAGCTGTCACAGCGATCACTCACAATGCACACATTTGTTCCGCCCATTCGTTTGCAATATTGGCCCCATGGGAATACTCAATTCGACAAGGAGCAGATTTGGCGCATACAAACGACGTTTTTTTTACTTTCTTTCTTTCTTCCCACCCCCCAGCAGATTTGAATTGTTAACTGAGCTGGGACAGACCAGAATTTGTATATCCGACTGTCATACTTCTAAATGAGAGGCAGCAGAGTGTGATTCTCGTGATTCGTCAGCACACAGGCAACTATTTTATTCGCTTTTTCTTAAAATCAAATACAAGTAAATTTACAAGTTGTTCACTTAAGATTCATTAGGCAGTTTTCGATTCAGCCCCAGTTTTTTTTTGAAAAGAACAATCCGACATACGCAGTTTCCAAGCAGCTGTTGAGCGTAAATTCACTTTTGTACGGATATCTGTGCCAAATTGCATCAGGTATATCTAAACGTATCGGACCCCAATTCTTGTGATGTGATGCCAAAACATGACGAGGTTTTGGTGAAACGGTGTAAAATTTTCAACGAATATTTATATCCGCCCAGGGTTGGAATTTGGGGCTTTTTGTTCATTTAACGATATTTGGTGAAGGTTTCAGTTTAAGTAATTTAATGTCAGTTTTGTGTGTTGGACTTCCTACAGTCGCAGGCACTTTATCAGCAACCTCGTAAATAGAGCCCAAGCCATTTGTTCGCTTTTGCCAGCTTGGTCCTGTAATAGGGCGCATTAAAGCCATTCTGCGCGATAATGGCTGCTCCAGCTGATCACTTCTTGCTGTATGTCAGACAAACCCGTCAACTAAGGCTGTCACTGTTAGAGCGGGCACTCGCCCGGACTATCTCAGAATGCAGAGTAAGGCATCTGAAAGCTGTTTAAAGCAATCGCAGCACCAGTGTTATTCGCCATCATCGGGAATGCTGCCGCCAAGTCAAAAACGTGTTCTGCTTCTTGCACAATTGATACTGTATATGAACTCCGTGTTGGTGTGATGGTAGGTTGATAAACCACGCATCTCAGAGTAGCTGATCATATATCAAGCGGTGTATCTCTTTTTGGCTGCTTACAAAAAGCAACCACCAAACCAGCCTGGGCTTTCAAAACCCGAAATGCAGTAGACATAATTCTACAATTAGACATAATTTGCCGGATAATCCTGAGTAGTGAAGAATTATATTGACATCGATGAAGAATTGTCAGTTGGGTTAGTAGTATGTCGACGTGCATGTATTGCAACTCTATATTAATACCTAGGGACCTATTGTGTTTAGATAGGAAAAAAAAGTGCATGCGCAATGCCTGTTTTAACGCAACCGTTCACCCTTCAGGGCAACGCTTTGACCAACTGGAGTCGACCTGTCTCGTTTAAAAATTAACAAAACCTGGCAGTTAACTTTCAGTCATCATTAACTCATGCATTTTTCATGGCAGCACGTCAACTAAACCAAGTCTACTTGCCAACCAACCAATATTGGCCCCATGGGAATACTCGAAATTCGACAAGGAGCAGATTTGGCGCATACAAACGACGTTTTTTTTTCTTTCTTTCTTCCCACCCCCCAGCAGATTTGAATTGTTAACTGAGCTGGGACAAACCAGAATTTGTATATCCGACTGTCATACTTCTAAATGAGAGGCAGCAGAGTGTGATTCTCGTGATTCGTCAGCACACAGGCAACTATTTTATTCGCTTTTTCTTAAAATCAAATACAAGTAAATTTACAAGTTGTTCACTTAAGATTCATTAGGCAGTTTTCGATTCAGCCCCAGTTTTTTTTTGAAAAGAACAATCCGACATACGCAGTTTCCAAGCAGCTGTTGAGCGTAAATTCTCTCATTTGGTATAAATGTTTTTGCCCTTGAATTAGTATTCTTCCAAGTTGTGCTGAGTACAAGATGAAAAGCTTCAACAATTTTTTTTCAACAGTTATAGGAACGTATTGAGATTAGGTTGTGTTATTTCACACAATGATTAAGCATAAATGCTTCTTTTGCTTTAAGGGGAAAGGAAGTTCGGTAAGTATGGAAGGGAGAATGAGCTAGTAGGATATTGTGACACAGACAGTAAATTGGAAGGAGGTTTGTGTGGAACGTAAATACCAGTGAAGGTCAGGTGGGTCAACTGCCCCCCCCCCCCCCCCCCAAAATCACCGAGAAATAATAGAGGTCAATGTCAGCATGCTGACTGTACAGGATGCGTAAACATTTACCTTTTTCCCCCCCACCGCCTTCTCAGGATTGAAAATAATTTTGAGTTCTTGTAAAAAGATGCAGGTAAAGTCAGTGATGCAGAGAATGTTGTGCGTATCGCTTACTCAGAAATCAATATGGACCACTGTCTTTGATCTTTTCATTTTGTTAATGTCATGCATGCACACCAAAAATGTGAGCTTTTTTAAAAAGTAACTAATCCTGTCATTGTGTCTCTGTAGTGGGTTTGATTTACATCTTGATGGCGTATGTTTCTGGTTTGGTTCTAGATGTCGATGAATGTGCGGTAGGAACAGACGACTGTCACATCGATGCAATCTGTCAAAATACACCTAAATCCTACAAATGCATCTGCAAACCGGGCTATAAAGGAGACGGGAAGCAATGTGAAGGTAAATTGGAGACTAACATCTGGTTCAATTCATTGCCTTCGTCACCTTTCCGTTCAAAATATTAAAGATCCCTCTGGGTTTGCAAATTATTTAATTTTATAATATATTTTATAATATAATATAAATCTTGTCCTGCAACCATTATTTTTGCATGATCTTAATACTTTGGCTAAAATGTTCGCCTTTGTAAACACATTTTATAGCCTCTTCCTTTAAAGCCTTCTGGATGTAAAGCGAAGCACTTTGCTTTGGTGTCGGCTGTGAAATTTTAGAATCTATCTCGCTGTATTTTGGAGGATTCAGAAGCAGCCCCCTTCGAACATGCATGTGTGCAGACAGATGCAGAGTTCTTGATCCAGGTGAAGCTGTCTGGGGGAGATAGAGAAGAAATGAGGTATTTATCTGGTGATCCAGAATAATGATTCAACTATCTCAACTCCCAAGCTTTTTAGTTTGAGAATAACGCTGACAATGATCAGTAAATCAATTACCCATCAATTGTCACGTTTCCCAAATTGTATTATGCGATGTAAACGTTTTTAAAAAAAACACTTTCTGATGTGATTTTCCTTGGAGATTAAAAGTTTGATTTTGAAATGTTCCTTTCTCTTGATCTCATTGCATGTTCAAACATATTTTAGGAACTTTATTTTCTAAATGCAGTGCTTCATAAATTATTCGCTTGCACTCCATATACAGAAGAGTTCCAGTGGTTTTATAATCGGAAAGAATGCTGAATTGCATGAGAACTGGGGACCTGAAGAAATGCCAAGCTGATATGTTTTTAAAAGTTGCCAAGACCAACTGAGAGTTTCGAAGAGCAGGAGAGTGGAAGAAAACTTTGGTATCTTACAGAGAAGTGTGGAAAATTTTACAAAGCTATATATAGTAAAACCCTTCCCGATGATAGATGCACAGATCTGCTTTCTCTACATTGCATTTCTTCCCTGGCAAAAGTTTTTATTTCCAATTTTCCAGTTTCATCACTTGTTGTTTTAAAGGAGTTTTAAAAATCTTGATTATATCTGGTATGATTGGGTAGATGGGAATAGAAGCAGCAATGTTAGCTCCATCCAGAAGAGCTGGGTAGTAGATGAGAGGTATTTGGGAAGATCATATCATTGACCAGCTCTAAATTTGTAGAAGGGAGAGAGGCGTAATGCAGCATTGTCACAGAGGACATAGCTTGCCATTTTGGCTGTAGTGATTTTAGTTCTGACAGTTGCAAATCTAACTGGTGACATTTCCATACCTCCCAAAGGCAAAGGTAGGCAAGAATTTGCAAGATGCGCAAGATTAGCGTGACATGTTCAACAACTTGAGAGTATCAGAAGGTTGGAGATGGGTTTATATTTTGCAAGGACAAGAGCAGATATTTGAGGGGTAGAGTACCTGAGGAAGTTAAGCTATATTCAGTACCAACTAGCATAATTTGGCTTCTTTTCAGGAAGAAGCAGTGGGTTTATAGCTACTCATCCCTCTGTGGCATTAGGTGAGGAATCAGTTGTGATTCTGCTTAATTTCAGAAGGAGCATCATTTTTCTTCATGTTATTTTTATATAAAACAACTTTCAGCATTTGCAATGAACATATTATTGATCTCAGGATGACACTTAGTTAGAACACCTCCATATAAGATGTTGGAAAGTGCTCGACAACTCAGGAGATGAAGATCTGTAGCCACTGTTGTATAGTCCACTTATTCATTTGAGAAATTCAATTATACCTGAATGCACGAGATTGTAATCTCCTCTATAGTCTCTGAGCTTTCTTTAATGAAGAGCCACCATAGGCCTCGAACAATGTCAACATGCTTTTTGGACTGGAGGTCTGTGACCAGTGGTGTTCCACAGAGATTGGTTCTGCGTCGTCTTTTGTTGGTCATTTGTGGTTTTAAAAATAGGTGTGCTTGCCTTCATTGCTCAGTGCTTTGAGTATAGGAGTTGCTAAGTCACGTTGAGGTTGTTTAGGATATTGGTGAGGCCTCTACTGGAATACTGGTGTTGAGTTCTGGTTGCCTAGTTATAAGAAGGATATGATCAAGCTGGAGAGGGTTCAGAAGAGATTTACCAGGATGTTGCCAAGTATGGAAGGTTTGAGTTATAAAGAGAGGCTGGATAGCCTGGGACTCTTTTTCACTGGAGTTTAGGAGGTTGAGAGGTGACTTTATAGAGGTTTACAAAATAAAGAGAAGTATAGAAAGGGTTATTGGTAGTTGTCTTTCCCCTAAGATGGGGGAATTTCGAGACTAGGGGACACATTTTTAAGGGGAAAGGAGAGACATTTAAAAAAGACATGAGGGACAAATTTTTTTAGACTGTAGTTCCTGTGCAGAATGAATTTCCTGAGTAAGTGTTGAATTTGGGTACAATTACAGTGTTTAAAAGTGGGTAAGTACAGGAATAGGCAGGATATGGAGGGATATGGGCCAGGAGTAGATAGGTGGAACTAGTTTAGTTTGGAATTGTATTCAGCATGGATTGGTTGTACCCAAGAGTCTTTTTCTGTGCTATATGGCTCTGTGAGGAGTGTGGAAAAGAGGGGAATTAACCTATTCTTGGCCAGTGGAACATCAAAGGGCTGGTACAATAAAGCCTTGCTAAATATTATGGTTGTCTTCCTGAAAATCACAATTTCAAGTGAAACATTGGTTCTCGTAGGAGTCCGTGTTAGGTATGTAGTTCAGTTGTGTAGGACCTTCCCTGTTGTTATACTCCAAAAGGTCGCTCTATTTAAACAGAATTCAAGTCCACACATCTATGTGAGAGCTTTATTTCAGTTAGCTAACTCCATAAAACTCACCCCACCTACCACTAACTCCTCATTTATACAAACAATTCACACCTAATTAATTCTTAATATCCATGTCCTGTTCTCTCATTTGATTAGGTCTCAGACATTTCTAATGGACACATTTTAGATGGTATCATCTATCAGACACTTAAATATTGAAATATAATGCCTGTAAGTTTAAAATATTTGATATTGCTGAATTCCTATGTTGGTAACTGAAATTGTGTTTAAAATGTTTAAAAATATGAAAGACCAAGTAACTTGCTACTTACTGGAGGGGAGTGTGGAACGGACAAGGGAGTCACGGAGAGTGGTCCCTCCGGAAAGCAGTTAAGGGTCGGGAGGGAAAGATGTCTTTGGTGGTGGGGTCGGATTGCAGATGGCGGAAGTGTCGGAGGATGATGCGTTGGATCCGGAGGTTGGTGGGGTGGTACGTGAGGACGAGGGGGATTCTTTTTTTGTTTCTTATTGCGTGGATGGGGTGTGAGGGATGAGTTGCGGGAATTGTGGGAGACATGGTTGAGGGCGTTCTCGACCACTGGGTGGGGGGGTGGGAGGGGAGTTGCGGTCTTTGGAAAAACGAGGACAACTGAGATGTACGGGAGTGGAATGCCTCATCCTGGGAGCAGATGCGGCGGAGGCGAAGGAATTGGGAATAGGGGATGGCATTACACTCCCCTCCAGCCCCACCACACCCAGCGCTTTTCCCTGCAACCGCAGGAAGTGCTACACCTGCCCCCATACCTCCTCCCTCACCCCCATCCCAGGCCCCAAGAAGACTTTCCACATCAAGCAGATGTTCACCTGCACATCTGCCAATATGGTATACTGCATCCGCTGTACCCGTTGTGGCCTCCTCTACGTCGGGGAAACCAAGCAGAGGCTTGGGAACCGCTTTGCAGAACACCTACGCCTGGTTCGCAATAAACAACTGCACCTCCCAGTCGCGAACCATTTCAACTCCCCCTCCCATTCCTCAAACGACATGTCCATCCTGGTCCTCCTGCAGTGCCACAACGATGCCACCCGAAGGTTGCAGGAACAGCAACCCATATTCCGCTTGGGAACCCTGCAGCCCAATGGTATCAATGTGGACTTCACAAGCTTCAAAATGTCCCCTCCCCCTACCGCATTCCAAAACCAGTCCAGCTCGTCCCTGCCTCCCTAACCTGTTCTTCCTCCCACCTATCCCCTCCTCCCACCTCAAGCCACACCCCCATCTCCTACCTACTAATCTCATCCCGCCCCCTGGACCTGTCCGTCCTCCCTGGACTGACCTATCCCCTCTCTAACTCACCTTTACTGGCTCCATCCCCGCCTCTTTGACCTGTCTGTTTCCTCTCCACCTATCTTCTCCTCTATCCATCTTCTATCCGTCTCCCCCTCTCTCCCTATTTATTTCAGAACCCCCTTCCCCTCCCCCTTTTCTGATGAAGGGTCTAGGCCCGAAACGTCAGCCTTTCTGCTCCTATGATGCTGCTTGGCCTGCTGTGTTCATCCAGCTCTGCACCTTGTTGTCTCTTTATATTCCATCTGCCAGTTTTTGCCCATTCACTTAAACTGTCTATATCTCTCTAGACTCTCCCATCCTTGTCACTTGCCTTCCTGCCTGTTTGTGTTTGCCCTGGAAATTTTGTCTTTAGTTTTTAACCTACCCTCACCCAAGGTGTGTATGTGGTATAAATAATTGTGGCTCAGCACTGATCCCTGTGGCACTTCACTCGTTACAGGTTGCCATGTCTGAAAATGCACCCCACCCCACCCCACCCCACCCCACCCTGACTTTATTCAAACTGTATCTGCTGTTAGATGCCAGTTCTCTATCCATGCTAACACCAAGGACATATGTTAAGTAAATAGCCTAATGTGTTCTTTCTTAGCAAATACCATTTAGTAATCCAAATACATTACATCTACTACTTCCCTTTTATCTTTCCTACTTGTTACCTCCTGGAAGAATTCTGCTAAATTTGTCAAGCACAGTTTCCCTTTCGCAAAGCCAAGCTGACTCTGCTGCTTCATATTATATATTTCTAAACGCTCTACTTATCAATAGCCACAAGTAGTGGTAGATTTCCTGCCACTTAACTGTGTGATCAATTGAAATCATGACCTGAAAAGCTGTTGTTAAAGTTGTCAGCCACTCCCCTGGGTGCTTATCAATAGATGCTTGTGATAAACCAAAGATCGAGATCGGTAACCCCAGATTAAATGAACCTGTGCAGCTTGTCATATGGTCATGTTGGCCAATTGGAGTGGAGTTGGGCCATGAGGCAGTTCAGGCAAGCCATCGTTTAACACGGAGATCTCTCTGAAACTGTGCAAGTATGGCTAAACCCATTTCAAAGTTGTGCTGTTGGTTGGAGACAAAGTGAAGTTAATAGTGCAAGTGGAATGCTGGTGTAAAGTAAAAAGTTCGCATCAAAGTAGTGGGAGATTGCCCATTGAGAATGTCAAGGTGAACATCTAGGAATGGTTTGACAAGCAGACATCTTCAAATGAGGAAGGGGATGGGAACAACTGCCTATACAGATATCGAAGAAACTCTGCTCATGTAGTCCAAAGCAGCTCAAGCAGAGAATGTTCCATTCTCTGGTCTCATTCCACAGGAAAGGGAAATACTCCATTCATTCATGGGATGTTGACATCACTGGCTGGGCCAGTATTTATTGCCCGTCTGTATTTGCCCTGAAGAAGGTGGCGGTGAGCTGCCACCTTGAACCGTTGCAGTCCTTAGGATGGAGAGACACGCATGTTTGCAATTCAATTGATCATTTTATTATAGGTCGATTGAAGAAGAAAAGGAGACTTTTTTTCTTTTTCTCCTGTTCTCCTCCTGTTCTCTATGTTCCTCATCTGGCATTTGGGTCACATAGGTTGAATTTTGTCAGCCAAGATTTGGATGGTATCTGGTTCTTACTGCAGATTGATATAGGCTGCTTTATTTGTGAATTTGTTTGTTTGTTGGTGAGACATTGTGAATGGATTTGGACCTTGGAATCTATGGTATTTATGGGTAGAAGAATGCTGCTATCAATTCTCTTTCCTTCGCTGGATCTGAGGCCTATTTGGTTTGCAGCAGTAGAGGAACCACCACTAGTGAGCCTTAACAAGTGGATGCTTTTGTCTTTTTGAGATTTAGTTAATTGCATGATCACGTTAGTAAGATAGAAACTTATTAAAACCGAGGAGACTTTGCGTATAGGTCTTTGCTGAACAGAATGCGAAGATGTTTTGTCTTATTTTCCCGCCAGCTAGCATGACATCATTCAGATTAAGTCCAACTTCTTTGCAGTCTTCAATAGTTTTTACAATTTGTTTATGGGATCTGTGTGTTACTGGCTAGTCAGTATTTATTGCTTATCCCTGGTTGCCCTTGAGAAGACGGTGCTGAGCTGCCTCCTTGAATTGGTGCAGTTTTGTGTAGCAAGATACAGATTGAATTGAAGGCACGCTTCCAGGATTTAGACCTAGTGACACTGAAGGAATGGTGATAAATTTGCAAGTCGGATCGTGAATGGCTTGGAGGGAACACCCTTTCAGAACCGTTACATTGTACAGAATTCTGAATTAAGAACAACAGACCTGTCCTAATGAGATAGGAATGCCATTGATGAAACAGCTGAAAGTGTTGTCATCAAGATTGCACCCCTGAGCAACCGTTGTCGTGGTGCAATAACATCATCAAAAACATCAAAACTAGACCCCAGTGATCACAAACGTGTCTCTTTGCAGTTGATATGTCTCCAGCCACCTGGAAAGCTTGTTCCCTGACACTATCCAGTTATGTTTCACATTGTTTATGGTCATTCGTGCTATTATCAGTCACTTGCTGTCATCATGTCAAGGGCATGTACTGTCATTTCTCGTCAGTAATATCTTCGTTTGTCTCCATGAGGCAGCATTGCAATTGTCTATTTGCAGCAATTGTCTATTTGCAAGTTAAAACGCTGATTTTTTTTTTTTTTTCTTTTGTAATCCTCTCAATTCCATATTCTGACACTTAATTTATGTGACTTATATGTACTGTCTTCAAGATGTAGGCTTTGCTTTACTTCTTTTGACATGGTATTCAAGGTTTTTGTCTGACTTGAGCACTGTATACTTTAGACATGACTTTGACATGCGCTTTCTTTTATAGTTTTGTTTGTGATCTTATTTACTTTATTGTTGCTGTTGCATGAAGGGATGCATTGCATTGGTCTTAAAACTTGGGACAGCATTCTGGGCAGGTACAATAGAATTGAGGCTGACAATTTCTTCAGAACTGACCCTGATACTCGGGACGCGCCTGTTATGTCTGTTTAGATGGTGCTGCTGGAAACCTTTGGTTCCAGGCTCTATGGAGAGGGAAGTCCATCATCCATCGCTTACCCTGGTCCCTGTAAAATCTTCTGTTCAGTTTGGACCCCACGTACGGGTGTTATTAGAAAAATACCTTGCACATCTTCAATGGTCCAGGCTATTTCTGTGAATTAGAGCTCTCTTCTGTTCCTTGAGGTTCACAAGTATTTCAAGCTAGGCTGAGGAAGCTTTGAACCTGGGTGGTGTTGATCTGGCTACACCTATCATCAAGTCTAGCTCTGTAACAAACAAGCTGAGGTTCTTGGCAAAACTTGGAAAACAAGGAGCACACAACTTTAACTGTTAAGTAGCAAATATAACAATGCTTTTGGATCTGTTTTAATGCAACCCTTGGCTAGTTTAACACAAGACATGGAGTGTGTGTACGAAATGCTTTTTATCCAAAAGAAACCTTGTGATATACTGCCACTTCTTGATTCACTAATAGGCTTTTTAAAACTTTATTTTGCAGCTCGCTGGCTGCCTCTTAAGTGTATGCTCTTTTTTTTTTTCTCCCCTCAACCCACTCCCGAGAAGAGAAATTCTGGTGTTGTCTTCAAAAAACATTCCATTTGTGTTATAATTTGAGAATTGAAGTATGAATGTAAACTTAAAATGGGACCTGTTTTTGGAGTAGCAAGAACTGTAGATGCTGGAGACAGAGATAACACAGTGTGGAGCTGGAGGAACACAGCAGGCCAGGCAGCATCAGAGGAGCGGGAAAGCTGACTCTTCAGGTCAGGACCTTTTTCTGAAGAAGGTTCCCAATCCGAAACGTCAGCTTTCTTGCTCCTCTGATGCTG
Organism: Rhincodon typus; assembly: GCF_021869965.1. Lineage (NCBI taxonomy): Eukaryota > Metazoa > Chordata > Chondrichthyes > Orectolobiformes > Rhincodontidae > Rhincodon > Rhincodon typus. Next base: position 15,230,353 of record NC_063349.1, read on the forward strand.
CCTGGCCTGCTGAGTTCCTCCAGCTCCGCACTCTTATCTCTGTTTTTAGAGTAGACCGCAGTTTAAATTTTACTTTCAGTTGAGCAACAGTTTTTTTTTATTCCGAACAAACCAAATTTCCTTTTAAGTGTTTTCATTTTGCACTCAAGAAATTTTCAAAAGGGCACATGGAAAGGGGCGCAGCATTTTATACGTAAGAGAAGACAGTGCTGACTAATTAGCAGGTAGACTTTGGCCCTTAATGATTAAATCAGAATTTTTGCTGCCTCCTTGATTTTATTTTTAAATTGAAGCCTGCCTGAAATTTTGATAAATCAATATTTTATTTCAAAACATCCAGTTAATATGTTCCTGTTACTAATCATCTTTTGGTTTTTGTAAACTTTTTTTCTAATCTTAAGAATCTCATCCTTGGGTTAGGCTTAATGTAAGAATTTCTTTGTTACGAATTCAGCATACTTTGGTCATATTCACTTCCACAGCAATACCAGCGAATCTCATTTTTTTCCAGAGTTGTTGAAATTTGGTCCATGTTAGTTTGTATCATTAAACAAACATTCTGCTCCTCTGTTCAGATGTTTCCACAAGTAATTATTTAGCAACGTGTAACTTGTAATAAGGGATAGGATTGTATCAAGTTTTATTTCCTAATGAATTAGTATGAACGGGGCCAACAACCACAAGTTCATTTAGGATACTGTATATACATAGAGGATATGGGCACAGCATAGCTACTAAGTGCATGAGCTGAATTTGTAAGCGTGAGCTAACCATTCTATGGGAGCTAGGATTTATACAGATAAAACCACAATGCAGCTGAATGCTAAGATGAAGACAATGTCCAGTCAAAACCCCAGATTTGGGAATCTGGCATATAAAAAGTTGGGAGAAGTACTGAAGACTCGGTAAATTGTATTGCAAAGAGGCTAGGGTAAACAGTTTTTCTTGATCGATGAGGTAGAAATAAAATGGTTAGCAGCAATTCCTAAGTGATTTCTAAAATGATTGTAAACATCAAAACATACATTTATGATTTGTCCAGAGGAATTGACTTCTTTTTAAAAAGTTGCAATGAGCAATGTTTTTGCATGAATGTTTAGCATATTTATGGAGAAAGGAATTTGCATGTTGGTTTCAATAGATTAAAGAATCCATTAAAATAATGGAGGGGGAAAATTAAAACCAGCCAAGTTAAAATCATTAAGCATTTATATAAAGGGAGCAAACAGTAAATTCCAGGCTACTGTTCTTGATCAGAGAAGCATGTTTTGCAAATGTATTATGATCCTGAAAATATTCAAATACGTTACTACAGAGCAAAACTACTCTGTAGAAACATCATTTCCAAGCTCTTTCTTGCTCCTCATCATGATAAAGACCTTTAAGAAATGAGTTTTCTTATTTACTGAGACAATTGGTATATGTACCAAATGCTTTTCTGCTTTCGAACTTATGCTGATTTTCCAGCAGAAACAAATGTATCTTTTTATTCCTCAGGCCTATTGGCCTATATTTTTCCAGGATTCCACTCTAGGCTAAAATCAATGTCTGTCTCTGTCTGATCTTGCTGGCAAAAAATTAAACTGAAATAGTCCACTCAGCTCATTTGCTTGTTGCATAAAATAGTGTATAACAAATGCAAAATGCATTGCCACACTCAGAGAATCTTGGTTTGTAGCTGTCCTGTCCAGACAGAGATTGGTCTGTTTAGTATTTATTAATTTTTTACTTTTATGCAAGTGGCAAACATGAGCTGAAGATTCACTTGTGAAATTAACAGCCTGTTGTGAGAAGTGGGCACCAAGTGAGCAAAAGTGCATTATCGGCATGGAGAATAATGTTCTCATTTGATTCATCAAGGTTCCTTCAAAGACTTGGTTTGTTTTCATTACAATGTTTGGAGTGCTCCTTTCAAATGTGCACTTGATTAACTCTGTCACTGAAGATGGGTGGAGATAATATTTCCTCTCCCTTTCCTCCTCCTGTTCAGAAGAACAGGAATATAAGCCCATGGTTAGAACTTCTGTAGTGCCTCTTGTTCTTCCTCTTTGATAGACGGTTCTTTGTTCAACATGTCGTTATGTAAATGCCCTATGATCAGTGATGGTCAGGCCAGGGATAGTTGACATCCTGTTGTAATCACATCACAATTTGAGTGCCATTATGCTAAGAATCATTAACATATGTGGGCTTTACTGGCAAGGTCTGCATTTATCATTTACCCCTAACTGCCTTCGATGGCTCCCCGTTACCTTTTTGAATGGCTGTGGTCTGTGTAGTGAGGTGTTCCTTCAGTGCTTTAAGGTAAGCCGTTCTGGTGGTACACCAGTGAAGGAATCGTGATGTATTTCAATCGATTATGGTATGTGAATTGGATGTAAACTGTCATGGTGGTATTAACATGTACCTGCCAGCCTCTCTTCTAGACAACAGACTTTGAGGGTTTGGAAGATTTTGTCAAAGAAGCTTGCAGTGCATCTTGTAGGTGGTACATACTTCTGCCACAGTGCACCTCTGGTGGAGAAGGTCTATCTAAGGTGGTGAATAGTCTTTTTTCCTGGGGGGTGTTGAGCTATTTGTGTGTCAGAGCTGCATTCCTGTAGCCAAATGGAGCAAATGTCTGCTGATCTGTACATTGATGCAACTTTAGGAGGTCAGGATGTGAGCCACTTTTACAAGATATCCTGTCTTTGACATGTTTTTACAGCTGAAATATTTGACGATGACCAAGTTAAGTTTCTTGTCAATGGCAGAGTCCCCAGGTTGTTGAAGGTTGGGAATTCCAACAATGGTAAGGGATGGTCAGAAGCAAGTGGTTAGATCCTGTCTTGTTGAAGATGATTGTCTGGCACTTGTGTAGCACAAATGATACTTGCTATTTAGCATCTCCAGTCTGAATATCCAGAGCTTTCTGCTTATGGGATGAACTGCTCTGTTGTTTATCGATTTGCGAATGAAATGACATAGTGCAGTCAGCAGTGAACTTCCCCACTTCTGACCAATAGGAGGGAAGCACTGAAGCAGCTGAAAATGGTTGAACATGGGAGGCATTGTTCAGGACCTTGTGCAGCATGTTGCTGAAATGATTGATCCCCATAACCACAACCATCATCTCTTGTGAGAGGTAAGACACTACACAGTGGAGAGAGATTCCCAATTCCTGATGTCAGATGCAATTTAGCAGTAAAATTGACATCAAGGCAACATTTGACAGTCACTCTGTCCTTGCCTCTGGAATTAAGCGCTTTTGTCCATCTTTTGAAGAAGGCTGGAATGAAGTCTGGAACCTAATGGAACGAAGGCTGAGCATCTTTTTTTTTTTGGTGAGTAAATGTCACTTGACTGCCCCATCAGTAACAGCTTCTATCACTTTACTGATAATAGGGATTGATCAGATGGGCTGGTAATAGTTTGGATTGAATGTGTCCAGCTCTCTCTGGACAAGAGATACCTGGGCAATTTTCCACTGCAGGCAGATGCCCATGTTGTAATTGTACTGGAACAGACTGGTTAGTGAAGAAGTATCATCTGGAGCTCAGGTCTTCAGTGCCACAGTGCATGTTGTGGGGAATTGCTGCTTGGAATTTAATGCTTCCCCCGACCACGATGAGTTGGGAGGTGGGGGAAATTTCACTGGATGAGATGTTATGAAGTGTGGATTGCAATGAAGGCAATCCCCACCCCATCCCTGCCTTTTCAGGCCTTCAAGCCTCTCGGGTTTTTCTCATGCGGTGGTTCTCTCTCTCTCTGCTTGGTGTGGTTTGGATTGCCAACAAAATCCCAATTACTCGCTTGTTTGGGATACTCCCATGATTTTTTTTTGTGACTGGCATTGGAAAAAGTAAATTATCTGAGGGCTTCTAGGTGACGCAGGTAACACTTCCTTGCAAATAGAAGCTTGTACTCCTAAATTTATTGTCACTTTAAATCATCACTTGTCTAAGTGACTGCAATTATCATTGCAGCTCCATGGATCAAGCTATATACAGGGTATGCATCTTCAGCACTGTACTTTCTCAGACCCCTGTCTTTCCCAGTGCCTGGCGTATCACGACGTAGTGTATTTGTTCAGAACTGACTGCAACCCACTGCCAGGATGTTGCCTGGTATGGGAGATTTTAGCTGTGAAGAAAGGTTGGATAAACTGGATTTGTTTTCCCTGGAACATGGGAGGTTGAGGGATGACCTAATAGAAGTTTATAAGATTGTGAATGGCATGGCTGGAGTGGCAAGTATGAGGCTTTTTCCCAGGGTGGAGGGGTCAATTACTAGGAGATAAAGGTTCAAGGTGCAGGGCAGGAGGGTGAAGATGAAAAGGGATATGTGAGGCAAGTGTTTCTCTCAAAGGGTGGTAAGTGCCTGGAACGCATTGCCAGAGGAGGTGATGGAAGCAGACACAATAATGGAATTCAAGAAGCACCTGGACAAATACATGGATAGGATACAAAGGAAAGGAATAGAGGGATACAGATCCTGTAAGTGAAGACAGCTCAAGTATGGAAGGGCAAAATGTGTTGGCTCAGGCTTGGAGGGCTGAAGGTCCTGTTCCTGTGCTGCGTTGTTCCTTGGAAATCATACCTTGCATAAGTACATCAGGGTAATAGAACAGAATCCAGAATATAGTGTTCCAGAGAAAGACCAACTCTAATATGAGAGGCAGTTTATAAGTCTGATAACAGTGGAGGAAAAGCTGTTCTTAAATCTGTTGGCACATGTTTTCAAACTTTTGAGTCTTCTGCCTGGTGGAAGAGTGGGAGGGGTCTCTGATTATGTTGGCTGCTTTCCCGAGGCAGGGGGAAGTATAGATGGAGTCAATGGAAGGAAGGCTGGTTTTGTGATGGACTGGGCTGCATTCACAACTGTCTTAAGTTTCTTGTGATCTTGGGTAGACCTAAGCTGTGATGCATCTGGATAGGATGCTTTCTATGGTGCAATATATAGACATTGGTCAGAGTCATTGTGCTCATGCTGAATTTCCTTAGCCTTGTGAGGAAGTAGAGGCATTGCTATGCTTTGATTGTAGCATTGACGTGATGGGGTTTGGCTTGTAGCTATTTACACTGGCTGCAGAACCTCTTTCCTAGTTCCACTTATGTTTTTGATATCTATGTACACAATGACTACAGGGTCTGCCCAGTGAAAATATCCCTCCTTCCAGAGCACATGTCCTGAACCCTGGCACGAGCAGGCAACATATCCACCTGGTCCAGCAGACTGGTCATGCCCTGATGATATCAACACCACTCTTGCTAGAAGGGTTCCCCACATAGATTTCAAACTTCTCCCCGAGAGAGCTTCAGCTCCCACTTTTTTTTTTAATGATAGCTGCCAATGTTTTTGATGTGCTCAATTTCTGGTGAACAGTTGGTTTTGTTGTTTTCTCCTGTGTCTTTTGGGCAGATTTTTTTCTTTGTGATCTCAATCAAGTCATGTTCTGTTTTGCTAAAGGTCATTCTCCCTGCTGTACTTGCATTAATACCCAACACCCCTGGTAGCTGTCTTGTATGATGAATATTGTGAGACTCCTTTTATAGTACATCACCTTCTGCTGAACAAAAGATTTCCATCATTATCAGGGCAGTCAGCAATTCTAATGAACCACTGTCTAAATGGGCTGAGGAACAAGTAGTTCAATGTGCTTCTGGCCAGGCTTCCTGTGCCCACATCCTGTGTAGTGAGCTTGCTGATTTGGAGGGGGAAGGAGCTTGTCTTGCGAGGTTTGACATTCAGGTTTCCCCAAGGTTGCCGTAGGTTCATTTGTGTTGTGGGCAAATAGAACACTTTTTTATATTGCTGCCACTGTTAATTCACTGTTAAATGATACATGGTGAATTGCACAAGATTTGCACCAGACATCGACATACCTGACTTTTCCCCTGTAGTCAGTTTTATTGAATGGATAAGTCAAATAATAATGAGAACGGTGTTTCTGCCCAAGTGACTGAACAGTTGTTCAACAGTATGCTGTGAATGACATCGTGCCTGTTTTGCTGGTCAATCTGGGCATTTGTAGATTTTCCAGTCAAAAGTAATGATTTTAAAGTATGGTTCTACACACTCTAATTTTCAGATTGAGTTGTATTCAACAGGAAACTGATTTTCTTAATACTTAATTTTTATTTTTAAGGGTGAAGACATGAAATATTGTGCAGAGCTGGATGAACACAGCAGGCCAGGCAGCATCAGAGGAGCAGGAAAGCTGACGTTTCGGATCTGGACCCTTCTTCAGAAAGCAGGAAAGTCGACAACTTGGGTTTACTGAGTCCTGATGAAGGGTGTAAACCCGGAACATCGACTTTCCTGCTCCTCTGATGCTGCCTGCCCTGCTGTGTTCCTCCAGCTCTACACTGTATTGACTTTGACTTCAGCATCTGCCGTTCTTGCTGTCTCTGATAATTTGCATGATAGTTTCCTATTAACTCCAGCGTGGATTAGTTCCAAATCTTAGGCAAAAAAACACGGCTGTCTTGAATCAAGAATCGTGACATAGTACAGTGCAGAAAGCCACTGTGGAGTCAATCATACCTATGCTGGTTTTTCAAAAGCGTAAAACAATTTATCTCCATCCCATGTTCTTTTGCTATAGCCTTGCAAGTTTTTTTTTCCTTTTTCAAGGAAACACGCAAAATTGAATGAGTTATTAACCAGACTTTGATTTCAGATCAAAGTTTTTGATTCAAAATTAATCAATAGTACTGAATGGGTAAGGCACATATCTGATCCAAAATTGAATTCCTGTCCCCTATTAAGGATTAGCATTATCTTGGGAACAGAAAAGGGTTCAATATGGTGAACTTCTTTCTTTTATTGATGTAACCATTTTTTAAAAACGAATTGTAAACAGCTTCCTAACTATAATGCTAAAGATTTGAACTCCTAACTTGAAATGTAGTCTTGATTTACTTTGTGGGAGATTACCCTGTTAACAAAAGCTGTACCAGTCTCAATTGATTGTCTGGGGAGAGAGAGGAGTGACAGCAGAAGCTTCTTGGTCAACTGATCCACGTTTGATTAGTTTCTGTGGAGATAGATATTGATTGATTGACTATGCCCTCACTCCTTCCAACCAAAGAGGATTTTTGAATTCAGTTTACTGATGTGGAGAAAGTAAAAAAGGAAGAGAATTTCTTTGTAATAAATGGGTTAATAGGAAATAGCAGCTAAGAATCTTGCTGAAGGATTTATTTTTGTTTCTTATGAGTCTAGATTTTCTTTCTGTTTTAGTTGAAATTCCTGTGTTCCTAGTGCTGATTTTTCATTATTTTCATTTGCTGCATTGTTTTGACATGAACAGAAAATAATAACTTATACTGACGTTAATAGGATGTTTGAAAAGCAGTAGCATTAATGCAAATTGAGTTACGGTAGTGATAAACAATTGTTGTTGTGGACTTCAAATAGGCTGAGTTGAGGCAAAGAACCCAGGATGTTGAACTGTCTCGTTTGCAATAACATATGTAGTGGCATCTGTGGGCTAGAATAATATCCAAGAAGGATTCAGCATTTTTAGGAATAATTTAGTATTTTGCTAATTCATTCTTGACATTTTGCATGTACTAAATACATTGCATAGCAAATTTATTTCCTTCCCCTCAACATATTTTCTGTTCCCTTGTCTGTGTTGTGAAGTTTGTTTGGCAAAGTGGTATGCAGTTCTTCAGCCATCTGGTGCACACAAATAGCATCCCTGGGTGCCATAGAAACCCAAGTTACTTGTACCTTCTCTTCATTATAAACTTGATGGAATGCAAAGCAACATTGGAAATAGGGTTTTAAAATTGAATCCTGACAAATGTATTGACATTCAAAGTGCCAATATTTCCACTGTGTTTTCTGCCGATGCATTCTGGAGCAGAATGCAATCTTGTGCTTCCATTTATAATCAATGATTTGCATGTATTGTGCATATTTTATTCTTGGTGTGTCATTGAAATTCATCTGGCTGAAGAATAGAATTTTGCTGGTTTATGTCAATGATTTGTCAACATATGTGAATACTCCCAACAGTGAACTGTTGTGAAAGATCTGGTAATTTGCTTATCATTGTGTTCTGCGTTGTGATTGGAGATTCTCTCTTCAAGGCATTTCAAGAATGCGTAAGAAAATCTTGGTCTTGAACCCTCAATTATTCTGCATAAGCAACAGGAATAATATTTAAAACTTTTTTTTTATATTTGGAATCCACGTGGTTTTGAATTAGTGAGTTTTTAAAATCCCTTTCCATCACTCTACAATTTTGTGTATTTTATAACAATTTTCAAATGTTATTAATTTTAATAAAACTTCTAGACGGATAAATGGAATTGTGATCATTATCAATAAAAGAGAACTTTTCAGATACAACAGCTTATTGCCCCCAATCAGAGAACTCGTGTATTGTGACATTTCTGATTGCTCTGTAAACTTGCTATCTTTTTTACATGAATTCTAAAATGTGCTTTGTTGGTTGAACCAGCATTTAAGTAGTTGCCATTGAGACGGGGATGGTGAGCAATCGTTTTGAATTGCTGAAGGCCTTGTGGTGTAGGAACACACACACGGTGCTGTGACGGGAAGTCAGGATTGTGCTGGCCTTGGATGGCAACTAGCAGGTGGTGATATTCCCACGTATCTATTGCCCTTACCTTTTGAGATTGCAGCAGTCATAGAATTCGAAGGAAAAAAGAGAAATTGCTGGAGAAACTCAGCAAGTCAGGCAGCATCTGTGGACCAAAAGCAAAGTCAACACTTTGGGTCCAGTGACCCTTTTAGATTTGGAAGATACTATCTAAGGAGCCTTGGTGAATTTCTGCCCTGTATCTTGTAGATGGTGTGCACTGTTGCTGCTGCGGGTTGATGGTGGTGGAAGGAATGCTGTGGTGACCACCAAGAGGGCTGCTTTATTGTGATGGTTTTAAACTTGTGTTGTTGGAACCATACTCATCCAAGTAAGTAGAATATTCCTGATTTTATGCCTTATGGCATTAGGATGAGAGTTACTCGCCACAGGATTCCTAGCCTCTGACCTGCTCTTGTAACTCTGCAATTTATATGTCTAGTTTCTGGTCAGTGTTAATCCCCAGATGTTATAAATTGGGGGAATTCAGACATGGTAATGTTACTGAATGTCAAGAGGCAATGGTTAGATTCTATCTTGGATATGGTTATTACCTAGCCACTTGTATGGTGCAAATATTATTTGCCACTTATCAGCCCAAATCTGGCTTTTGTTTGGGTCTTGCTACATTTGCATGTGGACCGCTTCAATATCTGCGGAGTCATGAATTGTGCTGAACATTGTGCAATTGACAATGAAGTTCCTTGCTTACGGTGATAACATTGCTCTGTGCGCATTAGCAAGGGCTAGTGAAAAGTATATGGAGGGGAGATTTCTGCAAAGTTGAGTACAAATCCTATGCAGACCTATAGCATCATAGGTCTACATTTCTGCTCTTTGACAAATAGATTTGATTTCCTACTGGCTGTACCAGTAAACTTTTTAAAGGCAGATTGACAAATGATGAAACCATCGTCAAAGTTAATTCTTTTTCACAGCAAGGATGACTATGGATGAAGGTGGGAAAATGCCATGTCTAAAATTCTTTCATGGCATGTGGGTGTTTTTAGCAAGGCCAGCCATTTGTTGGCCATCCCTGATTGACCTGGAACTGAATGGGTTCATAAAGGAGTTCGGAGTTAGCCACAAGAGTGTGATCGAATACTTCCCACTTGCCTGGATGTGTGCAGCTCCAGAAGCTTAACACCATCCAGGGCAAAGCAGCCTGCTCGATTGGCACGATATCCATAAACATCCACTCCCTCCATCACTGATGCTTAGAAGTAGCTGTTTGTACCATCTACGAAGTGCGCTGCAGAAATTCACCAAAGGTCTTTAGACAGTATCTTACAAACCCACAAGTACGCCCATGTGGGACAAGGGCAGCAGAGACATGGGAACACCACTACGTGCACGTTCTGCTCCAAGCCACACCATTCTGACTTGGAAATACATCGCAGTTTCTTCAATGTTGCTGGATCCAAACACTGGAATTGCCTCCTTAATGACATTGTGGGCTGTCTATAGCATACTGACTGCAGTGGTTCAAGAAAGTAGCTCACCACCCCCTTCTCAAGGGCAGCTGGGGATGGGTAATAAATGCTGGCTGCCAATAACACCAAATCCCACGAGTGAATGAAAAATAAACATATTGCGATGAGTCTGGAGTTGCATGTAGGTCAGACCAGATATGGTTGACACATTTCTATCCCTAATGGAGTTAAGTAATCCAGATGGATTTTACAACAATCAATAATAGGTTCATGGTAATATTACCTCAGTATTATTACAAATATTGCATATTTGATATAAATTTCACCAGCCATTGTGGTCCTGACAAGGGGTTTGGATTGAGGTTGCTAATTAAGTTACAGTGAGAGAAATATTTACTTTTGATAAAAATATATTTTACTTTTACTCTTCAGTTTTGTTTCTTTTCTTTTATCCAGCTTTAACCTTGTCAGTACCGTGTCTCACTAGCAAAGGCAAATGTGACACTGACCATGATACTGTCAATAAACTGAAATTATACTACTTGAACAGAAATAAATGACAGATGATACAAATTTTGACAAAATATCCATTTAGTTGAAGAACTTAGGGGATTGCTTTATCTGGAGCTCGTACAATGATCTTTTACTCTTGTCCGGTCATTTTGTTGTTTACTAATTCTAAATTTAATGCAAGTTTGGCTGTGAAATTGTTTGCAAAACACTTACCTGAGTTATTTATTTATTAATTTGTAAAACAGTGCCAAAGCTAAAGTATTTCACGCTTTCTTTGGCAATGTTTAGCTTTTGACAACATGGAGGGTGGTTGGAGTGGGGGCTTAATGTTGCAGACTGATTGGGTGTGAAAGTAATCACAGGATAACTTGTCCACTTTTTTAGTTTGATATTTTGTTTTCCATTGCTCCCTCGGGGAAAGCATTGAACACCTGCTTTGCCAGGAGCTGTAGCCAAGATCAGAAACTTGCCTTCCTGGGAATTGTGGTGTACACTGGCTTCCTACTACTCTGTGCTAACTGTCGGATTTTGAAGCCCATGAAGGGATATGAGAAAACAAGTAGGCCTCTGGCCCATATGCAGAGCTCAGTTGCTTCCCTATTTCTACATATCCACTGCACCGTTCCTCTATTGCTGATGAACAACTTAAGTTTATGCTACATCAACAAGTAAGAAAAATACGGCAGAGACACAAACTAATCCAGCTTTTACTTCTGTTCTACAATTATCCCAACAATTTCCTTCATTGTTTTTGCACTTCAGTGAGGTTTCCCCTTGACCACTTACATCTGAAGCAGATTCAACCCAACTTGGTTTAACTTCTCATCGTAGTAAATCACTTCATCTGAGGTGAATTTCCAACAGTGTTTCTTCAAAGCCCATGTTCCTATTATCCATCATATGCTACTTTATCCACTTCCATAATGTATCTTTTTGCCTTTTTGCCAGATCCTGCTCTTCAGTGTATCCCTTCCCTTAAAATTCTTTGAAGGCACGCAGGAAGTGTTAGTCTCTATATTTGAGATCTCCTCAAGGGCATCCTTCTCCTGCTCAGTGCCGTTCTGGCTTATAAATGTTTTGAGTGGTTGAACACCATATGCCACTTCAGCAGGAATTCCTGATTTTGCAAGAGTTCATGCCCATCGTGTTCAAACTCCTGCCGTGTGAATGTTGCTAATGGTGATGCTGAAGAGGGAAAGCTTTTGTTAACACTGATGGTTTGAAGGTGAAGCTGAGTATTTCCAGCCTCTGAATGATGTGGGCCATGGCCTTAAATTTGGGAAAATATGGCGAGTGTGAAAAAAGACTCTTGATGCAGCAGAGAAAGTCCACTTTCTGCTTGGGGTTTTAACAGCTAGACAAGAATCAAATGGGGCCCATTTGGACATATGAGGGTTTTATTATTACCTAATCTTGTCTCCGTTTGTATGCCAGTTGCTATTGAGAATGCACAGCTCATGCTGTTTTTTTTTTTCTTTTTGTTCCTGAAATTTGCAATGAGAATTCTATAATTACCATGGGACACCTATTGCCATATTAAAGCACCTCTCTGCATCCAACGAGTGAATGTTCTGCGCTACCATCACAGCCCGTTCCACAAGTCTTTGGTGTCAATAAGATCACTGAGGTTCCTACCCACTTTTAAATACTGGCCTTCTTTTTCAAGAAAGAGAAATCATGACCAATTTAAAAATTGCCTCCAATATTCTCTTAGGCAGATTTAAGCACAGCTTTCATTTGTTGAATTTGAATTTACCTTTTTAATCACCAGGAGGTTTCCTGTAACGTTAGGAGGAACGTAATGTTTTCATTCCACTTACAAGTGAAATGGCTTTGAGATGTCTGCTGTTTAATGCTTCAGTCTCTGATACTGCTTTATTTTGTACTGTTGAGATTTTTTTTCTTTTTGTTCTGAAATAAATACATTGTAATCTGAGAATAGGTGCAAAGGTGCCTTGCAATTTAAATTTAATGTAGATCACTTGTGAAGATGCATTTTGTAATACTTGATAAGTGTTATAAGTAAAGTAGGAAAGCTTCTTTGAGTGGACACTAATGCAGAAGGCTGGTATAAAGGATAAAGAATCTTGCTGCATATGAGATACTCTGGTTCTCATTTATTGATGTTTAGTAGTCTCTACACAGGGCAGTAGTGAAATGAGTAGCAATGAAGGAATACAGTGTCATTTTAAAAACCTGCTTTTGGCTTTGTCATTTCTGGCAGTGGATAAGAGGAACTCTTCTCAACAGCTGTTAATTAATTGTAGGTATAGTTCTAACAGTATAGCTGATCGTGTGTTTTACTGTCTACTTCATATTTGGCTACGGTAATCCAGTGGCTATGGTACTAGATTAGGAACATCAAAATTGAAAGTTCAAACCTCAACTCAACAGACTTGAGTTGAATTCAGTAAACTTTGTGCAATGTGTTAAGCACCATGAAAGTTCTTGGGTTTTTGGAAACCAACTGTTTCACTAATGCTCTTCAGAGAAAGGAAATGACCTTTCCTACATGGTTGGTCTGACTTGCAGTTCTAATTCCGTACTGCCTGGTTGATGTGAAGTAGCCTCAAGCCAATTCCTGATGGCAATAAAGGCTGCCTTGTTAATATTCCAAGGACAATTAAAAATATGCTTAAACTGGAAAACTGACAATGCTACTTGCATAGCAATGTGAATGGAGCATTAAATAGAGTAGTCTTTCTTTGGAAAAAGTACTTGGAGAATAATGGATGGCTAGGAATTATAGTGAGTTGAGGTTAGTTGATGTCATTAAACTAAAAAGAATTTATTATTGTCACCTAAACTGAAAGATTACACTGTCTTGTACTCATTTTCTTCTGTGTCCAATTTCTATCTTGACATCTTATTTTTCTTTGTTAATTGTCAAATGAATGTGCTTAACTTTTAGCATGTTATGTTTTAAATATTTTATCAATAACTACGGAAATATTCTTTTAGTAGCACTATTACAGAATCAAAAGTTGATCGTCTCAAACTGGAAATTATTGATGAAATAATTTTTTTAATAAATACTTAGCGCATTACTAAATTTTTTGCTGTTTTGATCAGAGGTGTTAATTTATTTAAAATAAATTGATTGGCATCTGTTCATACAGTATACAGAAAAATATCTATCAAACTGGTTTGAGTCTTAATTAGCTAATATTGGAAATAATAATTCTTGGGGAGAGGCTGGTTACCAAAGTGGTTTTGATGCCTACTGTGTGGTACAGTGCCATCTCTAAAGGAGTTGCGACCTACTACCTTGTCCTGCCTGAGAATGACAGACAATGGCAGACCACCACTGACAAAATTCCAAGGATTTCACTCGTGAGGGAGGGCTCTTGTAGTGCAGAAGTAGAGTTCTTGCCTCTGGATCTGAAGATCTGAGTTCAAGTCTTACCTGCTCCAGAGGTGTGCCATGACATCCCTGGACAAGTGAATTTAAATTTACCTGTAGCTCAGGAGGAAACATCTGGTGATGATTTCACTTCAAGGAGACCACAGGTGACGTGACCATTTTTAGGCACTAATCAGTAGATTTGAGATGATGCGAACATAGGGACAAGTGACATACTAGACCATAAAGTGGACTAAGGACTGTAAAAGGATAGCTTTTGTTGTAATTTACTAGACATGTTCAATGTATATTCCAATTATTCAATACCAAATGCTTGATATGAGCTTTTTATTAAAAGGAAGTTTTAGAATAAGGTGTAAAGTCATAAGACAGATTCCTCCTTTTGTACCACATAATCAGATTGGTATAGACCGAAGCCTCATTTCTGCAACTAGTGCAACTCCAATCCATTTAACGGCCTGGGTTGGGATCTCTCGGAAAGTGCCCCTAAACATGCTATTGACCCAGTCAATTCCAGCCTAGTGCATTCCAGATGCTCGTAATGCTTTATATTAAACCTCTCTTGTGCTTTTAGCATTAATCCTAAAGTTAGTCTCCCTTTTTGCCTATTCAGTGTCCTTTGAAAATAATCGTCCAATATTTACTTTCTTAATCCTTTTCAGATCTTTGAATTTTTCCATTAGGGCTGGCTCTAAGCTTCTCTGCTGTGATGAATACTGTTTTAGTTTTTCGAGTGTCTCTTGTATATCTCTCATCCTAGCATTCTCTAGAGATCAACTGCTCTTTTCGATTGCTCCAATATCCTTTCTAGAATGGGATACTCAAAACTGCTCATGTTTCTGTATGATTGACCAGGTTAAGAATCATTTACTTGTTTGTTTTTACAATCAAGTCCCTTTGCATAAAATATCATTTTATCCTTGTCTTTTTCCATCTGAAATCCTGCTTTGAAAGGTGTAGAAGTACACTCAGATTTTTCAGTTTTCTGCATTCCGTTGTATTCTTACTCTCTATACCAACTGCTGCCTGTTCAGGTGTAGATAAATAGAAACATTCTTGGCATTGTTTCAGTTCAGAGCCTTTCTCGGTCAATTATTTTCCTTCCACGAACAACAAGATAGAATTGGCTAACTCTTATCTTGTTTTTGCTGTTGTTTCTAAAATATACTGGTGTGTGTGTGTGTGTGTGTGTTGGACCACAGCTCACTCAAGTAAGTTAATTGGCTTCTATTTCCTTTAGTTTAGCACATGCCTGCTCACCTTTTTTTTTTGTGAATCCATCTATGTTCCATTATATTCTCCAACATTGTTCTTCACAGTTTGTGATAGCTCAAAACTTTACACGAAATAATCCTAAAGCATACAGAAAGTAAATCAAAGTGACCAAGAGATGAGCGGAAGAGAGAGTAGCTGCGGATACTGGTATGCAATTTGTCTAATTGCATGTTATGGTTTGTTCAACACCCAGTAACTACATTTCTGTGAATAAATAAAGGACTCCAACACACCCAGCAATTTGCTGAAAGAGTGAAGCCATACAATTCCATGATTTAGACAGTTTCCTAAGTAAAATCAAACAAAACAAACACTAAATACAACCTTGGGTGGTGACCGAATTCTAAAGCTAGGAATCAAGAAAAATGAACTCTAATTAACAGAAGTTGCAGTTGATTCTGAACTGTTCATTTTATACCAAGTGGTAGAGATAATGAAGGCAGTCTTGAGCATTTGCCAAGCCACCCACTCAATGTAGAGGTCATCAATCCCGATCACCAACTCCTTCAAAATTCCCTCCTTCACAAAGGATTTCACCACTGCTTCTTCTAGGCTATTGATTGAGCATCAACTAACTTGAGTTCCACTGACAGTTGTGGACAGTAGGTAAATAGAAGAATTAGAAAGCATTTAGATTACTCAGAACAGTGGAATAGCCAGCAGGCATGTGCAAACCAGACAGCGTTGCCACTCTAGGTGGCTGGAGGTCACACCAATTGGTTGGAAGCCACTTCGAATAGGAAATCGACTGGCTGCACAAAACTCAATAGAAGAGACTAAAAGACTTGTCAAGTTTTTTTATAGAGCAACAAGAGTGAGTAGTAAACCTGAATGTTTGGAGAGAAATTCAGAATTCTAGAAGTGAGGACCAAGGAATTGGAAATAAAAAAGCAAATATGAGAGTAGACCAGCTAAGTGCATTTTTAAAAAATTGTAATAATTTCTATAGGTACGTAAATGAGAAGAGGAGAGAAAAAGTAAATGTGGGCTCGTTGGAGGCAGTGACCTTGAAATTATCAATGGGAAATGAGGAAGTGGTAAAGATGTTTAACAAGTATGTTGTATTTGTCGTCTTGGACAAGACAATAAAGGCATTCCGGAAATATTAGGGAGCCAAGGGTCGAGTGAAAATGAGGAACTTAAAGAAATCTGTATCAGAAATAGGGTCCATGCCAGGAATAGTACTATGAACCAAATGATTGCTTTCAATTCGTAAAATGACAAGAAATGTATGGCATTGTGTGGTAATGAATTGTCCTGGACCTATAATCCTGCATCTTAGAGTTTTGAGAAAGTTGAGGAAATGGTGGGAGTGTTGGTTTTGATTCTATAGACTTGTTGCATTGTAGAACACTGCTCAAAGATTAGAAAGTAACAAACATAACCCTACTATTTCAGGAAGGAAGAGGAGAGAAAGCAGGAAATTACAGGTCCATTAACTTAATATCAGTAGTAGCCAAAATGCTGGAATCTATTGTTGGGGCACCTTGAAAGTCGTAGCATGGTTAAGCAGAATCCATCTGAATTGAGAAAAGGGAAACTAACTTTGACAAATCTATTTGAGTTATTGGGGATGTAATAACGTATGGGTGAACTGTTATAGTTACTTAGATTTTCAAAGAGCATTTGAAAAAGGTTCAGTAATGTTTATTATGTAAACTTTGGACTCGTGGAACCAGGGACAATACAGTGAGATCATAACCAATTGAATTCATGGGATTTTTCCCAAACATTTAGCGCTAAGCAGAAATTCAAAATAATCAAGGAAGCTCCTATATAACTCGGAGCCTTCAAATGTGCTCTGTCAAAACAAAAATCCCAATATGCACTATGTATGTGAAATGTCTTCATTTCCAATTGGGTCACACCTTACAATGGTCTGACCTTTGTAGAGTAAGTGGCATTGAAAAATGTTGGAAGTTATGTCGAGAAAATCTTGTAATCTTTTTCTACTTCGTATTTTTTCTTTGAATGAGGTTGACGGTCTGCCTGTTGCAGTGTAGTCAAATGTACTTTTCCGTGTTTGCGCTGCAGTGCGAAATCCTAGAGCATATCTACAGACTCGGGCAGGGGACACAGGTGGGTAAAGACAAACACTCAATGGACTTTTCAGGGTCATAGACTTTGAAGAAAGAATGTGCTGCACATTCAATTGCTTCATCTGTCAGATGCATTGTGAAGTGTCTAGTTTAATGTACACCTAATTATAAGAAGCTGTAGTTTTTTGGTGCCATCCTGTTGGCACCGAGCAAAGCAGTGACCCATTCCTTCATTTTTGAGCATTAGATATTTAAACATTGAGGAGTGATCTGGTGAAGAATGGAAGAACAGTCTTATATCATCTCCTTTTAAATATCCTTGGTATGCACTTACTCAGGATGTGAGCGAAGCCATTTTGCAATCAATCATATCATATCTACTGTAACTGCCAGACCGTTGCTGTTTACAATGTGGAAGATAATGCTGAGCCTTGTCTTGAATCCGTCCAGCAATCCATCACTGTAGATAAACTGCTTGTGGCCCAGCCCCTCCAAGGCAACTTCACTATCTTGCAGGAGTGCTTCTGAGATGGAAACACTCTCTGCCTGATCAGCTCAGTAGCACAGCTGCTTCACAATGGCTCCGAGACTCTGGGATATGCATCTGTTCTAACGTTGAACCACAGAAGATAGATGCAGGAGCGGGCTATTCGACCCCTTGAACCTGCTCCTCCATTGCACGTGACCGTGGCTGATCGTTGAGCTCAATACCCTAATTCCCCACCCTCTCCCGTATCCCTTGATCCCTTTAGCTCCAAGAGCTGCTTGAAAACAATGTTTTGGCCTCAACCACTTTCTTGAATTCCCCAGGCTCACCACTCTCTGGGTGAAGAAATTTCTCCTCATCTCAGTCCTGAAAGTTTTACCTCTTGTTCTTAAACTATGACCAGGTTCTGAACTCTTCCACCATCAGAAATATCCTTTCTGCATCTAACATGTCTAGCCCTTCTGGTTTTTCACAGAAACATGCAAAGTTCTCTCTCATTGTTGGAAATTCCAGTGAATACAATCCCAACTGACTCAATCTTATTCGTACGTCAGTCCTGCCATTCCAGGAATCAATTTTGGTAAATGTTTGCTGCACTCCTTCTATAGGAATAACATCCTTCCTCCGATAAGAAAACCAAAATTGCACAAAATATTCCAAGTGTGGCCTCATCAGTGACTTGTATAATGGTAGTAAGACATCCTTGTTCCTGTACTTGAATCCCTTGACTATGAAGGCCAACATACAATTTGCCTTCTGTACTGCCTACTGCATCTGCGCACTTACTTTCAGTGGCTGGTGCATGAGGACACCCAGCTCTTATTGTAAGTTCCCCACTCTCAATTTACAGCCATTCAAATAATAATGAACTGCTACGAAAGTGGATAACCTCACATTTATTCACATTATACTGCATTTGCCTACTTACTCAGCCTGTCCATATCACACTGCAACATCTCTGCATCTTCCTCACAGCTCATCTTTCCAGTCAACTTTGTGTCATCTGCGAATTGAGATATTGCACTTAGTTCCCGCATCAAAATTGTTAACATATAACTGGAGTCCTAGTAGCAATGCCTGAGGTACCCCGCTAGTTGTGGCCTCC
The DNA here is from genome assembly GCF_021869965.1 of Rhincodon typus. NCBI lineage: Eukaryota > Metazoa > Chordata > Chondrichthyes > Orectolobiformes > Rhincodontidae > Rhincodon > Rhincodon typus. The sequence goes on from NC_063349.1 coordinate 15,249,165, forward strand.
TATTCAGAAAAGACCCATTTATTTCTACACTCTGTTTCCTGCCAGCTAACACATTTTCTACCCACCTCCATACGCTGCTCCTAATCCCATAACCTTAATTTTACATATTAATCTCATCCCCTTCCTTGCTGGAGTGAATGACTGCTTGTGGATCTGTTGCAAGATGTTGCCTTGTGCTTCAGAATGGTTAATAAACTCAATGGTAGAATCTCCTATGCTTTAGCAACACGAACTTTTAACTTTTTTTTGCTGTAAAGATTTCCAGTGAATCAATTTAATCTTCTCTCTGACCGTATTCTTAAACTTCTCACGGGTTGAGCTATACTTGCAGAGTTTGAACCTCCTTTTGGAGAGATCTTGATGTCAAATGGCAGTTTACCTAGAGTGTTGTAAGTTTGTGCTCTAACGTGGCCTAATCCCTTCTGATGGTTTGGCACCTTGAAATGACTATCTTGCATGATTTTGGCTAATTTAGAGTTAAGAGTCCAGAACGTGGGTTTATCATGGGCATTATTCTATTACATTTGCTGTTCTGCAGGCAGGGATGGCTGGCACTTTGAATGTAACTGGAATTTCAGGTAGTTTTGAATTCAACCTGATTGCAATTTCTCTGTATATTAGTGCAAATGGTGGATTGGCTAATGGAATGAAAATAAGAGGTTGGAGAAACATGGGACAGATTTTGGTTTGGCAGATCTCTTGACCTCCCTGAATGTGCCATCTCCTCTGTCTATTTGTTTAACATGGTTGAAAAGTCTGAGCTGATGAGTAGGAGTGAAGAGATGATTTCTGGGCCCCTGTTTGCTGTAGTAGATCTGCCAGAAAGGAGAGTTTAAGCATGGATGAACATTATCCCTTAGTGAATGAGACAGCAAAGGGAGCGGAAGTTTGTTTGTGTTTGGTGCTCTGCAGGGAGGGGAGCTTGAAGGTGGGCATGTTAATTCTTTTAACCTGCTATGAGCAATATGCTTTGGCCTTGTCATCTTGCATGGCTAGAATAGATGCCTCTTTCACAATCTCCTGGACTTTCTCATGGGTGAAATGTTTTAAAGAAGCATATGCTGGTTCAGGTGCTGTCCCTGCGTGCCCTGTAGAAAAGAGAAATCCCACAAGTCCAGTGTATATTATGTTTACTGGAGGAGCTGAAGAGAGAGTATATGTGTTAATACAAGAATAGGTTTTAGGCTTGCCTATAAGTAAGTAATTACTGTTAAGGAAGTTTCTTAAAGTAGAGGTTTGTAAAGATTTTACTGTACTTTTTTACTTAGAAGTTGTTGGAATAAAACAGATGCCTATTGTATCTTGAGGAATGAGGCACTTTGAACTCTGGTAGACCTACTGCAGCATGTTGAGAATTGAAGGCAAATGTGAAGAAGTTAATGCTGTTTGTCAGAACAATATATCTGAAAAATATCAACTCAGCCTTCAGCTTGCCAGACGGATAGATTGATGATTTTTTTCTGAATAAAGCTGACTAGCATTTTATTGGTATGCTTAATTATTTCATTTGAAACATATGTTAACCTCTCAAATCCACATGATTGGTGAAGAAAATGACTTTCTAAATTTAAAAGAAAGTAATAATTCTATTTCAGATGCATAATTTAGTAATTACACAATTAATCCTAGTCATGGTTTTTCACATGAATCAAATTTGAGCTAATTGATCAAAGTGCAGTGCTTAAACTTGCATGATAATACTGAAACAACAAAGTGTGATGTTGAAATGCGGTGCCTGTATATGAAATAGAAGCATGAAGTGCTACAAACAAATTAAGGAAGATTACACGCAATAACTTCTGTTAGATCTACTGTTGTGTTGCTGCTGCTGCAGAGCTGTAATGGGGAAAGGCCACTTTTAAGGCCTCTCAGTCACAGTACGCTGAGGGACTGCAAACTGTGCAGAAACCTTCAGGCTGTATGCTTGACATGGAATGCATTTTGTAAATATCCAAAGAATTGAAATTGTATTGAGGCGCCTGGGGGTGGAATGTGCTGTATGTAGAAATGTTGAATGCTATTGCACCCTCTAAGTTTCAATTTCAAATATTTAGGTATGTACTTTCCAGAGTTTATGAATAAATGTTGGAATGCTTCATTGCTTAGAATGGGGTCAATTTTCATTGTTTCAAGATTTTGGGGTATTGGTTCAGTTCAAGAATTTGGAACAAGTGTTTTCTTTTGAGTGGCTCCAAGAAAATTGATTTTCTTTTACAACTCGTTTTGATTCTTAATAAAAGACAAAATGAAACACTGCCAATATCATTCATTGTGTTCTTTTCATTGGCCAACTTATTTTAATTTTAAGAATAATTTGGAATTGTTTTCCTATTAAATTCTGTAGTGAATCTCTATCTCAACATTCCCCTTCGGATAGGGGTTTACCTTTAAGACTGAGTTCTGGAGAAATCCTTTACCTTTGAAGGCTTGTGGATGGTTATTCAATGATTGTGTTCAAAATGGAGTTTGGTAGAGTTTACAACAACATTGTGAAGGGAAACCAGGACAGGATATAAAAATGGATGTGATGTAGAATTGCTGAGCTGGCCCAAGGAACGAATTCACCTGCTCCTCCTTTTTTTTCCCTTTTGTGGTCTTCTTTGTATTTAGAAATACAGAAGTACTGTGCTAAAAAATTATACTGCTGCATACTGAGAAATTTTGTTAGTTGCATTGGTGCAGACTGATGCATCCATGTAATTGTAGGCACAAGTGGCATTGGTAACTTTGTTCAGCTGATGGTGAGAAACATGGGAGAAGTAGCTCAAGCTTTTTTCAGGAGGCTTGGGTTCAAGTCCCACCTGCTCCTACAGCGTATAATAACATCTCTAAACAGGTTGATTGAGAAAATATATAGCTCAAGCTTTTAAGATAGACTTAGGCCTCCTAATATAAACTGTAATGAAAGGACTCGGACATGCATAAATATGTTTATGGAATCTTAGAATTTTTGTGAAATGGTTGATGTAAAAATGAGACATGATAAACCTTACTTTTGAATCCTGGGTTCAGCAATTAAATGAGGGGGGGAAAAAAGAGTAAATAACAGTCAAACGATTTTGAGCATTGTGATTGGTTTGTACTTTGTTGTATAACTATGCTTTGATCGAGGCAGACAGAGTTTATCTGATTTTATGAACTGCAGAAAACATTGTATTGTAGAGTTGGGAATTTTTACCTGTGTCAGAGTACTGGAAATGATTGACAGGAAATTCTAGTGTGTTTATATGGCAGTGTGATTTTAATGAAGGACATAATCTGCTTAAAATAATAGTTAAAACAGCCACAATAAACAATTAATGGTCACTTGATGATGTTGGCAGCAATTTGTGTACATGATACATGGGACAAGTTCAACCAAATGACTTGTAATTTCTTTAAACTAAGTAGATTCAAATTTTTTGAATTCTATATTCATAAGCTTATCAGATTTTTAAAAATTAGAGGCATCTTTTTGCAAAAAGAAAGTTTGCCCCACAACTTTGTTGTGGTAACAGACCAGTTTTGTGACTGCTCCCTCATCTGTGGACTTTCACCCCTTTTCCATTTTTATTTCCACAGCCATTGACTTGCTTGTGATGTTTGCTGTGGGTTGTTTGTACTCTTGAATTGGAAACCCAGCTTCACTGGGACTAACAAATAACATCACTATGGTGCTTGTCATCCTCACCCTCAACTACCTTATTTCTGTACGTAGTGCCTTCCAGAGTGTCCTCTCCCTTACTGAAGTATGTCTTTCTAACTTGCTTTCAGATATTGATGAATGTGACAATGACTACAATGGTGGCTGTGTTCACGAGTGTATCAACATTCCAGGCAACTACAGATGTACTTGTTACGATGGCTTTATGTTGGCGCATGATGGCCATAATTGCCTGGGTGAGTAACATCAAATTTCTAGTTTTTTTTTTAGTATGTCGGAGACTTATGGCTCTGTTGGTTGTTAATTTTAGCATTATTCAATGGAGCAAATGCTTGGGAGTATGAAAAATGCTCTTGCATCTGTAACTGTATCTCTCCATCGTACTTTGTCAAAATCTTGATTTGCAGGACTGTTATTTTGAATATGGCAATGAGAATTCTCTATCTCGTGCCCTACTCAAGGAATTTCTTATTTGGTAACTATTGTTGGGCTGTGTCTTAAATTATATTCCGGCTAGTGCATTTTTTGTGAAGAAGAAATTGAGTAAACGTTTCCTAAGTTGCCAACAGAAATGACATTGAGAGAGAACAGATTTGAAAAATCCACCTTGCATTTTAACCTTAATTTGTGACATGTACTGCCTTGGAATGTAATTTACTGCTGACTCTAGACAATGGCATTGCAAAATGCAAATATGAGGAACAAAGTGGGGGAAATAAAAAGATACTTGTGTTAGAGTAGAGGAGATGTAAGGGGTGAGCCCTGAAGATAAAACAGGTTAAATCTCTCCTCTCTGGAGTTGGGAAGGGTATCTAATTAGATTGGGTGGTACCTTGCACAAATCCTGATACATGCCTGTGATCTCTGTCCCTCTGTCCCCACCTCCCGACTTTGGAGAAAACTCTGGGCACACAGGACCACTGTTGACTCTGTCACCAGTTAAGGCTCTTAATTAACCAATTATGGACCACTTAATGGTCAGTCGACTAGTACTGGGATTAATCCATCCCATATGCATAGGAGTTGCTACCCTGCAGATAGCTTTGGGGGAGGGTTTGGGCAAGGAGAAAGGGATCAGTGGATAGGGATATCAAGCAGGGTTATCTGCTGGGAGCCAGTGCTTCCAACTCTCTCCACTGTTGCCTCTCTCCAGCCCCATATCCAAGCCCAGATATCGCTTAGCCCTGCCTCTCCGATCCTGGGGTTGTGAGTTCTCTTCCTGCAGCAGCCACTGTCACCTCCCAAACGTTGCTGAGCGCAAGAACTTGCTCAGCACTGCCTTCAGCCCCTCCCGGGAAAGTGACAGCAGAGTAAGGCCCTGATCCACTCGAGTGAAAGCAAGATCGGATAAAACAGGCGACCAGCATGATACGGTGCAGGGATCAAACTAATTCAGATTTTGGACAGAAGCTGCAGGAATTGTTTACGTGGAGGATTTTGAAAGCATTGGATGGGTTCTGAGTTAATGGCAGCCGAGATGAATACATGATTTGGGATTACACAGGTAGATGGCTGCAAGACAAATGAATAAAGGATATGGAGACACAACTGGTATATATAATTAGGATTATTACTAAAGAATAAATCCTAATGGAGGCTTGTTGGGGCAAATAGCCTGTTTCTGTCCTATAATTTCGTTGCTTTAAGTACCAAACCAGAAAATGTACAGAGAAATGTTAGAAAAGTTTTAGGAAATCCTAGTTGACCACCACCTGTTGTGGTAGTTGAAGGTTTTATTTTTAATCAACCTGTTCCTAAATGTTATTACACACCTCTGGAGCAGATGGCACTTGACCTGGGTCTCCTGGCTCAGTTAGGGACATTAACACTGCACCCCAAGTGCTCCTTTTTAGTCACATGGTACAATGATAATGGTGTTGATTAATCAAACTAAATGGTTATCAAGTAATTCACAACCTGTTAAGATTGGGGAAAACAAGTTCCAGAGATCATAAACTGAGAGCCATGGGTCCAATGTTGCCTCATTGCTTTTAAACATGCTGCAACTACCACAAACAATGTCTCTAATTACACATAGATGAAATGCCAAAATTTTATATGATCTGAGCTTGGATTCTGGAGTGGGGCTTGAACTCAAACATTTAGTTCAGAGAGATGATCGACAACCAAAGCCAAACTGTTAATTACAAATGGCTCACTTGCTATTATCTCCCTTTTACCACCAGTGTGTGCTTACATGTAAAATTGTTTTCTGGGGCTCTGCAGAATTGTGATAACGAAGTGACATTGAAAAATTGAAAATAGAACACCTTTGTTAATATCAGTGCAACACCAATTTCCAAACAAGCAGACAAGTTTGACATTAAACGTGGATGTAATACCAACTGAAGCAGGTCACATATCAACTTGGTTCCTTCGAAATCAAGGTTGTCATCGGTTTTCAGGAAAGCAGCATGACCAGTATGAAATGAGGTGGTTTGTTCCCAGCATGTCACTTGCTGTATTGAAGGTAGTGGAACATCCCATTGTAACCAGAGGAGCCAAATGCAATAGTGCTGTTCCACAAATTTGAAGGAAGTCAGGCTTGAACCCAGGCCGCCTCATTCCAAGGTAAATAACACTTGTGGTGGGGCACAAATGCCCTGCTGTCAGCCAAATCCAGTTACTTGCGTCAATTGAATCATCAGTTTCCACTCCAGCTTGACACACAACCTGGTGTGATTTAGAAATGAACTGTTAAAATTGAGAGACAAATCTGGAGACAAAAACTTACAAAAGTTTTTTTGTTTATCGGTCAGTACAGTTGTAACCAGGATTACACAGACGGCAAAGAATTCTAAAATGGTTCATTGGAACTTTGAAATATAATTTTAAGCTTTGTCTTTTTATTAGCGATAAACATGAAACTGATATCTTTGAGCAAAAGATTGCATATTCATAACAGCACAGCTTTCTCCGTTAGACTGTGGGGTGGACGTTGTAGTGTTCTTCAGTTCTGCCAGCTTGATGGTTTATAGCAGTTTTGCCATGATGGTAAGCACTGTTAAACAATGGTTTAAAAAATGTAGTACTGAGGAGAATCTGACTAAGTTTAAATACCAATTACCATTGCTGTTTTAGTGCTAAATAATCCAACTAGGATACATTTGATCCTGCATGCCCAGCAAGGGGCTGTGCTCGAAAGGATGTTATGGCTCAGTCTTTTGAGTGAAGCTACTACTAGGAGCACAGGATCAGTGAATATATCCTTTTTTTAGAAAAAAAATATGATTTGCAATGCCTATTATTTCTATAGAACAATTCCCCTATGAGAAATTCTTCAAAGGTAACTGATTTCTTCGCTGAAATATTATCCTTTCTCCCTTTGACATATCAATAGCTATCATGACACGAGATGTGAACTAGATAAGTTAAATTGGCAATGCAAAACTTGGCCAAACTCAATCTGGCAGTGTCAAAATCCGAATATTATATACAATGGAAAGTACTGTAATGGAGTCCAATTTAGGATCCGCCGTTGTTCACTTTGGTTTTCCATATCTTCAGAGATCGGATTTGTCTTTTGACAACTACTTGAGGCAAGTCCAAATCCTTTTTATTGGCAATTGTCCATTTCACAAATTAAGTACTCTTACAGTGTCTTTAATCTGTACTGAATCAATATTCTAATACAGGGGTTTTCTAGATTTTTGCTCCTGAGGTTAACCTTTATTTGTAGGAATATTATAACAATTTTTTTCAGAATGAAAATTAGTTATGAAATTCAAGATTTATAATAGGTTTCGTTTAATACTTACTTAATTTGTTGTTGGTATGGAGGCATCTTTGACGTGTATTCTTTTCAATGTTTAGTATTCATCCTGGCTTTTTTTTAAAATCCATGTCACGACTGAATGCAGGCTGTGTTCTGACAGAACCTTCCAATTCCTCAGAAATTAAAGTCCAGCATTCACCCAATGCCAATTCAGTTGGGAACAATGTGTAACTTTAACTTATAGTTTGTTTTGTACGTCCACAAGATAGTTTTACTGCCTTTTTTGTTTGCTTCCATGCTTTGGTAACGTTTTATTTGCCTTGCATTGAAGTAATGGGGTCTAGCTGTACATTATATTAGTTCTTTAAAAAAGGTTTCTTACATAGTGACAGGGGTCCAGTGGCGCGCACAACCACAAAAATCTCCTCTGTCTAGGAATGCCAGAGAGAGATTGCTGGAATCTGAATTAAAAAAAATGTTTTCTGCACCTTTTTTTTTTTTAAACAAATGTAATTCTCCTTCAATTCCTCCTTCCTAATAGTCCCTTTCTTCCCTTACATTTTGGGGTTGTTATTTGTGCTAACTAAACTGGTTGTTTTAACTGCTCTGCCATTTCCTGTTCTCCATAATCTGCTGTTTCAGGTTGTAGGGTGCCTACATTTTCTTCTTACTTTGTAGAAGCTCTTAAAGTCTGCTTTTATGTTCCTTGCGAGTTTACACGCACAGTTTATTTTCTGTTCTTAATTAACTTCTCGGTCCTCATATGCTGCATTCTAAACTGTTCCTTGTCTTCCAGTCTTGCTACTTTTTGAACACAGTATTCTAAAAGTGGCCCAACCCATGTCCTATGCAGCTGGAAAATGACATTCCAGTTTCTATACTCAATGCACTGACCAATAAAGGCAAGTGCTCCAAACGCAGCCATCACTACCCTGTCTGCCTTCGACTCCACTTTCAAGGAACTATGAACCTGCACCCCAAGGTCTGTTTTTTTTTTTTTTTTTTGTTTGGCAACACTCCACAGGATCTTGGCATTAAGTGTATAGGTCCTGCCCTGATTTGCCCTACCAAAATGCAACTGAGGGTAGTAGGTGCCTGAAACCCGCTGTTGGGGGAGATCATAGAAACAGATATATTAGCAACATGTAAGATGTATTTGGACAGATACATGAGCAGGCAGAGAACAGAGGAAAAGGATTCGATGGGGATTAGTTTAGAATGGCATAATGGTGGGCTGAAGGTCCTGTTCCTGTGTTGTACTGTTCTATGTTCCATATATAGCAAGTTATTTAGAATGCTCGTGGAATGTTCATCTTTATTGTAGAGGATTGGAGTAATGAAGAAGTAGTGAAGTCTTGCTTCATTTGGCAGGTCACACCTGGAGTACTGTGTGCAGTTCCCATCTCTTTATCTTGGGGAAGACGATATTGCCATTTGAGGGAGTGCAGTGAATATTCACCAAGCTTGTTCCTGGAATGGTGAGACTGTCCTATGTAAAGAACATGAGCAAATCAGGCCTGTATTCTCTTAAATCTCACGGAAATCAAAATACTTGAAAGGAATAGGCTGGTAGGTGCAAGTAAGATATTTCCCTTGGTTGGGGAGTCTCGGATCGGGGACACGATTTCAAAAATGAGGTTGTCCTTTAGGATCAAGATGAGGCAATTTGCTTTTATTCCAAGAGGGCTGTGAATCTATGAAATTCTCCATCGCAGAAGGCTGTGGAAGCTCAGTCATTGAATATATTTAAAGCAGAAGTTTGTTTCATCATCAATGATGTAAAGGGTTATGGGAATAAAATGGGGGATGAAGCATTTTTGAGTCAATCAGCCATGGTTGTATTAAAGGTCAGCACACTTAACTGTCTGGTCTTCTCCTGTTCTTTGTATCTATGTGCCTACTCCAGGAATTTATCCACCACCATATTCTTGCTAAAGTAGTTCACCTTGTCTATATGTAGATTAAATTCACACATGATTGCTGTAGCACCTTTTGTTTCATCTCTAATTTGCTGTTTAATACAATCCCCTACCTTTACCACTCCTATTTGGAGGTTCTATAGATAAATTTCCCTCGTGTTTCTCTCCACCTTGTTGCTTCTTAGCTCCACCAAGATTGATTCCACATCTGTGTGGTTTTTATATCAATATTCTTTCTCACTATTGCACCAATTTCAGACTTGCCTCCCAACGCCTCCCTGTCCTTCCTGAAGATTGAATACCCTTGATATTCAGTTCCCAGCTACCTCCACACTGCAGCCATGTGTCTGTAATTACAGTCGTATCATATCCACTTAGAATTCTTTGCGCTGTTAATTCATTTACCTTATTGTGCGTTCATGTGGATTCAGATACAATATCTCCTCTTTTTAACATTTTTACATAACCCTTTTATACTCTGGCTGTATTTGCTGTTAGCCCTTGTTTCTTCTGCTTTGCACTTTTGCTTTCTACTTTTCTACCTTTTTTATTGTTTCCATCTTTGTTTCTCTCATTCTCTTGTCTGACCACTCCGGGTTCTCATTCCCTTGCCACTTTTTGGTTTAATCCCTCCATGACATAAAATCGTTGATTTAAATTGTGACTAGCTGACAGCCAAGCAACGGTTCTCGCAGTGCCTACTAGTCACCGACTGACAGCATAAGAATACTGTTTATTAGTCCTGTTTTCTTTCTACAAACCAATCCTCAATATGTCAGTATTTTAGTTCCAATCCCACGTGATCTAATTTGTTTAGTTACCTAATGCTTTTCACGTGTGGTGTTGTCTGTGAGGGTGAAACAGTATCATTAAGTATTCGTCTGCAGCTGCGACCAAGAACATACACATCAACGAGAATCAAAGGCTGAACAACAATTTGAAGAATATGTTGATTCAGCCGACATTCAACTCTGTATTTCAAGCAAGCTGGAACCTAGTCCCTTACCCAACTAGATCTCCTTTCCTTCTTGCACCCAAGTGCTCCAAGAGCCTGCACTGCCACTTCACTGCTCCACTTCAGTCGTTGCAGTTCCAGACCTTTTGTGACAATTTGCTCTGCCTTTGCTACTATAACTTCCTGTGCACCCTATCCCCCAGTATGTCCAATCATCAATACGCCCTCTGCCACTGATGCTCCGTTGCAGCAGAGTGTGCTATCTACAAGATACATGGCAGAAATTCACCAAAGATCGTCAGACAGCACTGTCTCTAAACCCATGACCACTTCCATCTAGAAAGACATGGGAGCACCAGCAAACACCACCACCTTCAGGTTCTCCTCCAAACCACTCACCATCCTGACTTAGACGTACATTGCCTTTTCTTTACTGTCGCTGGGTCAAAATCTTGGAATTCCCTCCCTCATGGCATTGTGGGTCAACCCATGGCAGGTGGACAGCAGTGGTTCAAGAAAGTAACTCACTACCACCACCTCAAGGGCAACTAGGGACAGGCGATAAATGTTGGCCAGAATAAATAACTAAAAACACTCCAATCAGCTAATGTCATGTCCTTCAGACCTGCATCCGACAGCTGAACATTGCCCCTTGCATCCTGTAATAAGCCTCAACAGTCCCAAAGTATTCTCTGAACTCAAACCCAGAGTGATCTCCAGAAGCCAGAGCTTCCACATGTGATTACCTGTTTTGTTTAGGTTTGGGTCAAACCTTCTATGCCTCATATCGTATGAAGTAAACTATTTTATTTCCCATTGCTGTATGTCCAGATCATGATGGTTGCTTCTATTATTAGTTGTCTTGGGGTGATTGGGGTAGGGTTGTTATTGTTCAGTGATGGACTGTTCTTTATCATTCTTGTCTGGTCCAGCCTCAGTGTGGAATCTAAGCATACAGTGTTTCTTCTGACAAGGGCCACAATATAGCAGCCCATTGGACTTCACAAGATGCAGTTCTTGTACTTTAGCTAGCCAATGCACTCCCTTTGCCTTGTACATTCAAGAGTTTCTCTGCCGCAGTCTTCATAGCATGGCCCACCAGTAAGGCTGGACATTACAGAGCTCTTTAGTCTAGTGCTTAGACCATTTAAATCATATGTGGCACTTTGTGTGCATTAACAATGACCTTGTGAAGTACTGCTGCAAAATGAGAGGGAGAGAAACTTCCAATTAGCACACTTGCCTCGTACACTGGTCATGAAAGATGCATCTAATTTCCTTTTTATCTCGATTAAACCAGTGAGGTCATTAAATGTTTAGCACTAAAATGTTGGATGTAGAGTCACAGAATTGGCACTTAGCACCCTGATATTATCACTTTCTGCCCCATTCTCTCTCACTGGACTTCAGCTGATTTCTCTGGGGTCTTTACCACAAACTGACGGAGATAGGAAATTTGTTTCCGACCAGGCAGAGTTGAAATAAGGGAAAGTACTCAATTGGCAGGATGTGACAAGTGGTGTCCTGCAGAAATCTGGTTTGGGGCCTCAGTCTTTCATAATTTTCACTAATGACTTGGACAATGGCCTAAAGAATCAAATATTCAAATTTGTAATGAGACAAATTTGGGCAGCATGTTAGACGGTGTTGATGACAGCATAAAATTGCAACAGGATATTGATAGATTAAGTAAGTAGGCTAAGCTGCAGCAGATGGATTGTAATGTCAGCAAGTGTCAGGTTATCTATTTTAGACTGATAAAGGATAGTTCAGGATAATTCTTAATTGGCACAAAGTTAAATACAATGCATGCCCAATGAGATTTTTTTCTTTATTCATTCACGGGATGAGGGCATTGCTGACCAGGCAGCATTTATTGCCAATCCCTAACTGCCCAGCGGGCAGTTCCGAGTTAACCACATTACTGTGGGTCTAGAGTCCCATGTAGGCCAGACCAGGTAAGGATGGCAATTTGCATCCCTAAAGGACATTAGCGATCCAGATGGGTTTTCCTTGACAATCAGCAATGGATTCATGGTCATCGTTTAGATTCTTAATTCCAGATACTTTATTGAATTGAAATTCCACCATCTGCCATGGCAGGATTCGAACCTGGGTCCCCAGAATGTTATCTGGGTCTCTGGATTAAAAGTCCAGTGATAATACCACTTGGCCATTGCCTCCCCAAGAGACTTGGTTGGGGGGGGGGGGTGGTGAGTTTCAGGTGCATACACTTAAAATGCCATACACAGGTGCAGAAAATAGTTAAGGAGGCTGAGAATGCTAGTCTTCATACCTAAAGGGCTAGAGTATAGGGATGCTGCAGTTATTCAAAACCTGAGCTGTACTACACGAGTTATACAAGGCCCAATTGAGATAACAGCAGATTTGAACACAACACCTTAGGAAGGATGCTTTGGCCTTGGAGGCAGTTCAATGCAGGTTTTCAAGGATGATACCTGGATTTGGGAGGTTAAGTTATGAGGAGTGATTAGACTAATTTAGGCCTCTTATTGTCTAGCACTGAGGTTAAAGGGTGATCTACTTGAGGTTGTCAGGCTATTAACAGGGAAAGACAGGGAGATAAACTATTCCTAGAATGGGTTGAAGATTCTAGAATCAGTGGCAATAGTCTAAGAATTGGGGCCAGCCATTTAGGAAAGATGCTAGAAAGTATTTCTGCACACAATAATGGATGTTTGGAACTCTCTTCCTTAAATGGCAGTCAATGATAATTCAATTCAATTGTTAAATTTAAATCGGAGAGAGACAATTTTTTTTATTAAGCAAGGGCATCAAGGGATATGGGCCCAAGGCTGATATATGGAGTTAGGCCACAGATCGGCCATGATCTTACTGAATGACAGAGCAGGCTCCAGGCGCTGAATGGTCTACTCCTGTTCTATGTTTCTCCCCTTTGCCTCACATAGTTCAAAAGATGTGTCTTAGTCCCCCATTTCCATTCTGGTTCCAGAAGCAGTACCTTTTTTCAGACATTGATCTTTTCCCAAGACTTTGAATGCAAAAGCTAATGTGGGGTGCATTCCAGAGATAGTAAGAACTGCTGATGCTGGGGTCCAAGGTAAGTGTGGAACTGGAGGAACACAGCAGGCCAGGCAGCATCAGAGGAGCAGGGAAGTTGTCGTTTCGGGTTGGGACCCTTCTTCGTTACTGTTGCTTGTCCACACCCTGCTGCCAGCAAAATTGCTGGCTGATGATTGAAATCGGAACAATAGCTAATTTCTTACGAAATACAGAGATGGTATTGTAACTTTTGTACTGCCGTGTTGATTGAGATCGGTTAACTCGGAGATTGTTATTCCTTGGACTTTTCTGGTCTTTATGGCTCAGCAAATCCATGTTTCTTAGAGGAAATGGAATTTGCTGCTTGTCTGTTTTCTTAGCAAATTATTTTTCCTGAATTAACTTCAATTTAATCATAATCCGTTGATGTTCGGATTATAAGCGTAGCAAGCAATTTTAGGATGGTTTCCTTCCAAATTAACCCAATCCCATGAAAGAAAGTTTGATTTTGGCTCAATGCTGAATTATTGTCAGTTGTTGAAATGCTGTTAAAGTGGATCATGAGAAAATTACACTTAATTTTCGACTTGAAATATTTCAGCTCCTGTCAGGCTCTAGCAACCTACACCAGCACTCCAATGTTTTTCTTTTTAATGTATTCTATTACAGGGATTAGCATATCCATAGCATGTAGTTAAATTTGTCAGTCCTAGAATACCCAGTTCATACATGGAGAAGGGAGAGAACTAAAATACAACAGTGTTAATTCTCCAATCAATGCCCCCTGCAGCATAAGATTACTCAAGTGTACCCAGTGGTGAATTTCTGCAAAAACTGGCAACAGATCTTTTACCCCTGGGGAATGGAACCAAGTCCTCATGCAGACATCTGAACCTAGAATTTGTGTGGGGATTGCAGAACAGCATAAGTAACATCTTTCATTAAAGGACCAGAATGTTGTTCAGCGTTCCTGGATTTAAAAGTAACACGTCCATTCAGTTTAGACCATCTAGTGTTACATCAAAATCATGGATGTATGTCTGTTTTCCACTTGTAGAACATCTGAGTGAGCACGCTAACGTGACACATTTGAGAAGCTATGTAGTACCTCTTCCTGGCAACTTAAGACTGTATTAAATTTGTGACAACTCGTTTCAACTTCAAACCCAGAGCAGCTAGAGGTTACTTGAATGCATCTATCGATGTTGGGTTGGAATCGAGTCTTTGGAAATCAAAAGGCTAACATATAATGCGTTGTATCATGCAGCTCCTAGCGTATCATCATTAATGGCCAGAAAATAATTGGTAGGAAGTGTATGATGAAATACCAAAGGAAATGGCTTGCGTGTGTAAGGATTCAACTGCTGGCCCTGAAGTCAGAAGTTGCTATGGTCTTATGCCACAACTGATTATAAATTGTACCCAATGGTTCCTCCTCGTGCATTCTGCTAATGAAACTTTTTATTTAATGCACTCATAGACATGGAGTTTAAATGAGAGAGAACTTGATGTAGGTATATTGAACAGGTTGTAGTGACATTTTTGCAATGCTTATTTCTGACTCGTATTGTCTCATGAAGTTGACAGCATGAATTCTTTGGATTTTTATTGAAATTTCAAACCACACTGCATAATTCTAAAAATGTCAGATTCCCCAGCCCTACATTATGACTGGCTTTTATACATAAATATGTTCTCTAACTTTCCTGCTATAAACAGTCAATTTTCTTTCGTAATTTGAATCCAAAAGCCATTTTAGATCTTGTGAAATAGAAGTAAACTTTCTGCAGATCCAATGTGTTAAGTTGTTTTAAGTGTTCCAGACAAGTGGCCTGAGTGGATCCAAACAGTTTATTTTAGGCTAATATTACATACACAAGACTTGCAAGTCAGGAGTAACTGAGCTGAGTCCTGTACCAAACCCAAAGCAAAAGCAGCTTGAGATCGTGATTTTGATCAAAATATATTATGTTAACAACTTCAAAGAACAAAATAAACTGCAGCCGCCTTCTTTGCACTTCTGTATGATGTGAATGCAAATTTTAAAAAATCTGCTTTCCTGTGAAAGCAGAGCAGAAGGATGCAGATATACATGTTACGCTTGTAAATATAGTGCTCGGTTTTCTGACTTGACGTTTTTTTGTACGAGTAACAATTTGAAGCCAATTTTATATTTGAGAATTTTCAAAGGATAAGTGTTAGTAAGGTGTTCTAAGAAGTTTGAAGGAATGGGGAGATGAAGGGGAGAAAATAGTGCTTTTCAAATAGGTTTTATTTTAATGTGTACTACACCACTTTGAAGACAATCTGGCCAATTCGATATGTAACTTGAGCAGGGCCCCTAGCCAGGGTTCAGCTAGTCGATGTTTAGTGCTTCGTTGATGCCAGGCAGCAGAATCCTGGAGTGTTTCTCAAGAACCCTTGAATCTTGCATTACAGGCGTCATCCATTCGTCTTTTGTCACACTTGACAATTCAGTTGCAATGTCCCACTCTCTTGCCCTTTCTCTATAGTTTCACAATTTTTTTAAAAAAAAATCTTTTCTAATGTGTATATTCAATTTTGTTTTGAAAGTTATAACTGAATTCACCTCCATTACCCTTTCAAGCATCAGACTACAGATTATATAATTTGCTGCTTAAAAATTCTCTGTCCCCTCTCTATTTGGTTATTTTTGCCTTGTTGTGATGAAGCTTTATAATAATAATTGCTATTACTATTATTAGTTGGGAATTTTGGCTTTCAAAGTAAAGGTGTATGGGCTTTGGTTTTCAGTTCTATGTACGTACCATTTATTTAATGGCCATTAAAGTGTTTGCGCTGCTGAAGGTGGAGCAATTTCCTTCCTCTCTCAGGTGAGAGTTCAGAACAATCAAATAAACTTTTATTATTGACAAGGTTTTGAATCCTTTTTATTTTAAAGGAAGAAGTATCTCCTTATTCCTCCAATCAAGGATATAAACCAAAGATGTTGAGAGACACTGGAGTAAGTTAGCTACTGATAGCTGATGATATAATTCCTCTTGCAGAGTGACCAATGAAGGAAGATATATTATTTTGGAGGTTTACACAAATGTTGTATAAAAGTTGAATTAAGATGTGACTTCATAAGTGGAGAATTGCAGTTGAAGTAGTGAAACAAATTTCTCTGGAAGGTAATGATTTCTACATTGGGGAATGACCCTGGTTGGTTTGTATGAATTGGACTTGCTGAGGGTAATTGATTAACCAGGAGAAATGAAATAAACTCAGGAACTGCAGGACAACCTATTGGACGGTCATGAATAGATCTCGGACCCATGGAAATGTGCCTCACACTCTTTCATTCTGGGATCTCTCTTGTCCAGTATTACCACTGGCAGAGATCACAACATGATATCATACACTTGTGTCTCTGGTTACTGATCCTCCTGCCAGTGGAAACTGTTAGTTTTCATAAAATTAATGAAAATTGTCATAATTTTTATTAAATCTCATCTCAATCTTTTCTGTTCTGAGCACTATAATCCCAGTCTCTTTAGTCATTCCACAAAACATGGTGTAATTTGGTAAATCATCTTTGCATCAAAAGTAGTATTTGAGTGAAAGCTTAACTGTTGCATTATAAATGCTTAGCATAACCTCTCTGCCTTTGTAATCTACACTTATATTTATAAAGCCCTGGATTCTACAGTAACACCACATCATATTGTGATATTAGCATAATAAAACACTTTCACATATTTTAATGGTGCATCAAAAAGCAAAATTATACAGACACACTTACTATAAAAAAAGACATGGCCAAATGCTTGTCAAAGACCGCAGATGCCAAGCAGTCCCTTTAAAGTTGGTATGATTTTCATAGATACTGGTAAGTTGAGATGCCGAAATTTCACAAGTGATGAAAAGGCTCACCCAAGCAAGATTTAAAACTTCAATTGTAATGAATAAAGTAAAAGCAGCATTATTTAAATATTATTCAGCTATACAGTTATGCTCCAAATGACACATTTTTCTTTTTAAAAAAAAAAAAAAAAATCCCTCATTCATCTTTTTAGAATGATTGGAAATTTCCCTCCGTGTTCTGACATTCTACCCTTCCAATTTTCCAGGAGTCATCCTGCAGCTAGTTTTAGCTCCGTGTGATATTTTCCATGTGCCATGACTAAATTTAAAAAAATATGTTTGGGTAATGTTGCCAAAGAGCAGCATGTAGCTGAGAAACGGGAGCTATCCGTGAATAGATCTTTGGAGGATTCCAGTAGCAATAGCGTGGGAAACAGAAAGAGAAGACGCTAAGTTGACCATAAGATACATGAGCAGAATTAGGCCACTTGGCCCATTGAGTCTGCTTCACCATTCAATTTATGTCCAATTATTTTTTTCTCAACCCTTTTCTCCTGCTTTCTCTTTGTAACCTCGTGATCCTCTTGCAGTTGAAGAATCTTTTGTATCTCTGTCTTAAAACCTTCTGAGGCAATGAGTTCCACAGATTGTTCACCCTCTGGCTAAAGAGATTCCTCCTCATCCTCATTCTAAAGAATCATCCCTTCACTCTGAGGCTGTGCCCTCGGGCTCTAGTCTCTCCTGCTAGTGGAAAGGTCATCTCCATGTCCACTTTATCCAGGTGCCTCAGAGTTCTGTTAGTTTGAATGAGATTCTCCCTCATCCTTCCAAACTCCATTGAGTACAGACCCAGAGTCCTCAACTGCTTCTCTTTATGACATGCCCTTCATTCCAGGATCATTCTTGTAAAGCTCCTCAGGACCACCCCTTCTAAGGCCAGCACATTCTTCCTTAGATATAGAGCCCAAAACTGGTCTCAATGTTCCAAATGTGGACTCACCAAAATCTTTTCTGGCCTCAGCAGTACCTTTCATTCTAGCCTGCTCAAAATGAATGCTAACATTGCCTTTTCCTTCCCAACTGCCAAATGAATGTGCATGTTAACTGTGAGAATCCAGAACTAGGACTCCCAAGTCCCTTTTGTGCTTCAGATTTCTGAAATCCTTCCCCATTTCGAAAATAGTCTACACCTCTATTCTTCCTGCCAAAATGCAGAACCTCACACTTTGCCACATTGTATTCCATCTGACACGTCTTCGTTCAAGTCCTTCTGCACCTCTCTGCATCCTCAAAATTACCTGCACCACCCCCCCCATCTATCTTTGTCATGTGCAAACTTGGCAACCAAGCCCTCAGTTTCTTTGTCCAGATCATGAATGCGTAACGTGAATAGTTGCAGTCCCAACACTGACGCCTGCAGAACTCCACTAGTCACTGGCTTCCAGCCTGAAAAAGACTCCTTTCTCCACACTCACTGCCTTCTGCCTTCAGGCTGCTAATCCTCCATTCAAGCCAGTAGCTATCCTCTAAAACTTTGGGCTCTTATTCAGCAGCCTCTTGTGTGGCACCTAGTCAAAGGCCTTTGGCAATCCAAATAGATCACACCCACTGGCTCTTCTTTGTCTAAGTTGTTATCATCTCAAAGAGTTCCTAGCAGATTCATCAGGCATGACCTCTTGATGAAGCTGTGCTGACTCAGCCCTAATTATGATGATGATTTTCTGACTACCATTAGATAAGAATTAGATTGTCCAATTACATATGAGCAACATGGGAGAGACATTGAAGGAGGATGGTGTGAACAACTCTGTCAAAGCTGCAGATGTGTTTGAGCCGAAAGATATAGCTAACTTTTGTCACAGTCACATTGACTGGCATTGTGACTATGGTAGAACAATTTCAATACTGTGGCAGGGGCAGAAAACTTACTGTAGGTTTCAAATGTGCAGTTTCAGGAATGGTGGGCGTGAATTTAGGAGGTAACAATATTTGCAGGGATTTGGATTCATAGCTGTAACACCACATAAAGATCCTCGATCAGTCATACAGCATGGAAACGGACCCTTCGGCCCAACTAGTCCACACTAACCATGTTCTCAAACTAAAGTAGTCTCACCTGCCTGCATTTGGCCCATAACCCTCTAAACCTTTCCTTTTGTGTACTTATCCAAATGTCTCTTAAATGTTATAACTGTACCTGCATCCACCACTTCCTCTGGCAGTTCATTCCTCACAGGAACCACTGTTGTGTTTTTTAAAAAAAAAGGTCATCCCTTGTGTGCTTCTTTTTTAATAAGTTTTCTCCTCTCACCTTAAAAATATGCCCCCTAGTTTTGAACTCTGCCACCCGAGGAAAAAGATCCTTGGTGTTCACTGTTGAATGGCAGAAAAAGCTTTAGGTGAAATGGCCTGCTCCTTTTCCTTTGTCTCTATAATTAAGATATCTTTCCCAGAAGACTTGGGAAAACTTGTAAAACAAGGCATCGTTTCTGTGTTTGGAACTCTTGTACTATGATAATTGTGCAAACAGTTTGGCCAGTTCACTTGTTTACACTGCCTGGCCAAGTTTCTGTGGCAAGAGACAAATCTTTGCTTATATGTTTCAGAAATTCATGGCGTGAGCTTGAAATGCTTATTTTAACGATTCAGAACTTGACAGGAATATGGCACGTGGGACTGGGGTAACTGTGAAACATCCATAACATTGCCTGCATGAGGTCTGTTCCATTTCAATTCTCAAACCTCATTACTTTTGGAGGTTGAATTCCTGCTGGACCCAACATGGACAGCAGAAATGAGCAGATTGCAGTGCAGGTGGTTACTACAGGCAAGCTGAGAACAGACCCTGCCACAGGTTAGGTAATTGTAGGAAGGTCCCAAGGTGATCAAATCCAGAGATTGGGAGGACAGGCTCAAAGTGTCTCTGGGCCAAGTGAAGCCTACCAGCTCCTCTTGGCTCCTGAAGAAAGCTTCAAATATTTCACTTTAAAATACAAAATTAACAGAACCTCTTCTAGGTTTCCCTGCTAGGCCCAGCACTGTGTGCACAGCTAAGGAAAGGTCACGCACTTGAACAAGTCTAACTGTTACCCCATTCACTCTTTCTCAAATCTTTGACAAAACTGCAAGGACTCAAACTCCAGCTCGCTTGCCTTTGCTCATTACTTGCGCTGATATTTTAATCCTATTTAAATAACTGCCAGTGAATGAATTGTGTTCACTCATGCCACCAAACGTTATTTGTATGCTCAGATATTCAAAAACAGCATCAAAAATACCAATTGATGTTTTGTTGAATATGATAAGGTCATGTACCTAAATATAACAAACTACAATAATTAACCTTTTTTATGTCCATTGGGTTGGAGTTTCCTATCTTGTCTCTACTTTACTTGAGCATCGTCATTAGTAAAAATAATTTAAATGTGTTATTTCTCTGAATCCTGTTCTAATTTTGGAGTAGGAGTATAATCAGGACTTGACATCACTTCTTAGTAATCTATTTCTAGAGTTAACAAAAGCAGGAATCTTGACCTTTTTAAAATTCATAGATTTGTTACATGCATGCCTTTTGGCTTGAATCACCATAGAACAGCTCAAAGATGTACTATCCTTGACAGAAGCAAAGCCATTATTGTTTTGCTATTACTATACTATAGATATTTTTAAAATATTATCAAAGTTTGATATTAAACATTTCCCCTTGGTTTTATTTTTTCACCGGGCTTCAAGTGTCACACTGACCGTTGTTACATTTGCCCCTGAAATGATAGAAGTCCATTAGTACTGCTTGAAATAGCTATTTGGGCAAATGTAACACTCCGTGTCCCAAGTGTAGAGCCCAGAATGTAGAGAGCAGGCCTAGCCTGAGGGTGATTCACTTGTAAGTGATTTCAAACTTCAGGAGGCTTGCACAAACATAGAGAATAATTGCATTGTTACAGTACGAAGGGAAGCAGTTTGCCTCCTCATATCTGTCACAGGTCTCTACAAGAGCACTTGCAGGTAGTTCTCTTACAATGTGATAGTTGTGTTCTTGCGTGACCTTGCAGTATAGAAAATCGCCATGGAAAATCATGTTATAGGGAGATTGCTATACAAATTCATTATACATGTACAGCAGAAAGATTGTGTTATTCAGACAGCATCTATTATTCATCAGTTGCGTTACAGCCAATTCTCATTAACGAAACATGCATTATAGCAGAACTACCTGTAACTTGGTGCCACTGTTTTTCTTAATAACACTGTGAATTTTTATTCTTCAGGTGATCCATTTCTCTTTTGAAAGCCTTGGTCTCATACACTTCCATGGTGGTCTTGCATTATTATATGAAGCATTGGCATATACTGAGTGAGATTTTCTTTGAAACTTGTACTCTGTTCATTCACAGATGTACATAAGCTTAGTGATGAATTTTTGCGCTTCATGTTAGTAGATCACCTGAGAAGAAGCATAACCTTTTTGAATATGTTGTAATTTTGCAGCACACGAAGTAAAGGTACCAGGTTGTGATAATCTAGTGAAGCTATTGTTTAATGTCTCCAGTTCTTTTATGTTCCAGAGATAGCACTAACCTTTCTCAGCTCGGGGTAAATACTGCCAAAAGACATTGCAGTAGGATTTTGTTCCATTGTACTACCCAAGAGAACAGGAAATAGTGGTAAGGCCTACCACAGGATCTATGCTCTTAAACCAGCAGGCACCTTGGCCAGCCATGTCTGTCTTACTGCAAAATGTATAAGTAGCAGTGGGCAACTCCACAGCAGATACTTCTGAACTGTAGTTTAGAAGGGACAGAATGAGTGAAGCTGTGTGTTGTGGAGTTCTGATAGGACCAGGGCCATGACCCTTTTTTTTTTTTTTTTTTTTTTGTTTGCTTTTTTTGACTATGTTGGAAGACACAAGGAAGGAAGTAAACTATCCCCAGTTTTGTGATTGAACATGACGAGAAAGTTTCTGATATCTGTTGTTGACTGTGAAAGTGGAGTGCAATTTTTAAAAAGAAAATGCACTGGTTGTGCCACTGCTTAGGCAATTGGCTTGGAGAAGATGGTGGTGGTGGTGGTGGTGGTGGTGGGCTGCTTTCTTGTAATGTTAGTCTGTGTGTTGTAGGTACACTCTGTTGTTAGGAAGGGCATTCCAGAATTTTGACCCAGGAACAGTTGATGGAATGGTGGTGTTTCAAGTCCAGATGGTGCATGGCTTGGAGGGAAACTTGCAGCTGATGTTCCCATGCATCTGCTGCCCTTGGCCTTCAAAATGGTTGGTGGTCATGGTTTTGGAAGATACTGCCCAAGAAACCCTGGTGAGTTGCTTCTTATAGATGGTACATGCTGCTGCTACTGTTGGTCGGATGTAGTAGGAGTGAAAGTTGTTAGTGGTGGACAGAGTGTCAATCAGGTGTGTTGCTTTGTCCCAGATCATGGTGAGATTTTTTGAATGTTGTTGTATTTGCTCCAAACCAGGCAAGTGGCGTATATTCTATCTGATTCTGACTTGTATCTTGCAGATGGTGGATAGGCTTCAGTGAATTGGGGAGTGAGTTATGCGGTATTGATTTTTCAGGCAGAGGATAAACATGACTGCAGTAGAAACCTGCAACTAGGATGTACCCCTGTCTATATAGGCTTTAAGGTGTTCAACAACGACTCGTATGGGAGACTGGTCAAAAATGTAAGAACCTGTGGATAACTTAGCAAATTGGATCCAAAATTAGCTTAGTGACAGCGAACAGAGGGTGATGATCAAAGAGTGGTGGTGTGACTGGAAGCTGGTGTTTAGTGGTGTACGACAGTGTTTGGTTGCGGGATCCCTTGTTTGTTGCATACATATGTAATCTAGACATGAACATAGGTGGTTTGATCAATACGTCTGCAGCAGACAGCAAAATTGGAGGTGTGGTAAATTGCAAGAAGCCTTAGACTACAGAACAATTTGGACAGACTTAACAGTGGCAAATGGAATTTAATCTGAAAAAGTGTGAGGTGATGCGATTTGAGAGATCTAGCAATGCAAGGAGTAACCGAAGAATGGGAATAACGTAGCATGTACAGAGGATGAGAGGGACCTTGGTGTGCATCTCCATAGATCCCCAACTGCAACAGGATGGGGAGATAAGGTAGTGAAGGCGTATGGGATGCTTTCCTATTAGTCAAGGCTTTGAACACCTGAACAGGGAGGTTATGATGGGGCTATATAGGACATTGCTTATGCCACAGCTGGAGTACAGTGTGTAGTTCTGTCCAGCACACTATAGGAAGATGTGACACCGCAGAAGAGAGTCACCAGGATGTTTCCTGGACTGGAGTGATTCAGCTATGAGAAAAATCTAAATAGGCTGATTTGTTTTCCTTCGAGTACAGAAAGTTGAGGGGTCCTGGCTGAAGTGTGCAAACATTGAGGGGCATAGATAAGGTAGATGAGAATAAACATTGACCTTTAGCAGAGGGGTCATTAACCAGGGGTCAAGTCTGAGGTAAGGGACTAGAGGATTAGAGGGGATATGAGGAAGAATTTTGTCACCCAACTGGTGGCAAGTGTCTGAAATCCACTTACTGTGAATGGGTTGTAGAGGCAGGAACCCTCAACGTTTTAAGAACTATTTAGATGAACATTCAAAGTGCCATATCTTGGATGCTAGTGATCCAAGAGCTGGAAACGGAATTAGAGTGGCTAAGTGTTTGATGACCAGCATGGACACAATGAGCCAAAGAGCCGTTCTCTTTTTATCCTGTAAAACAATGACTCTGACTTGATTTATTTGATCTTTTGATGCAGATTCCTGCCTCACCAGATGACTACAGGAAACATCCCTTTCTGGCGAGCAGGATCAATTATGTTTTTGATTGACGCCAGATCAAAGTAGCGGGGAATACTAGAACTCCTTTCAGCAGTGGTGTTTGTTCAGGAACAAAGCAATAGGAGACATTGCCAGCATAGTGTAGTTCTTTTAGTCTTTCCTGCTTTGCCAGAAAAGCACATTTAGAATCCACCTGAATTGCTACAAATTGTTTTGGTCAGACTAATTTCCAGAATTTAGTTTAATCATTAATTGAACCTATTCTTCACATGTTTGGGAAAAGTCGCATTCCCAGAGAATTCCCCTGCTGCGCATTCCATTCCATTGTCACACTATCCCAGTTTGTCTGTTGCATCTGTTTGGTGCCAACTTCCACCGGGATGCCTCGACATGTCCTTTTTATCTCGACTGAGGAGTCTAACCCCTCCAAGTCCCTACTCTGGTTGACAGGGCCATCAGCCGCGACCAATTCACCTTTTTTGCATTTCTGCCCTTCCCTCTCCTCCGTCCCAGACCAACAACAGGGTTCCCCAGTCCTCACTGTTCACCCTTCTAACCTCCACATTCAAAGCAACATCCTGTGCTGTATCCACTACCTGCAGCAGGATGCCACAACACACCATGTATCATCCCCTCCTTTTGCACTGACAACATTCTATAGGGGCCGTTCTCTCCATGACACACTGGGCCATTTCTCTGTCCCTCCTCAAACTCCTCACTCCTCCATGATGTTTTTCCTTGCAGTCACAGAAGATGTAATATTTGCCCATTTACCACCTCCTTGCTCACTGTCCAAGGCCCTAACCACACCTCCCAGGTAAAGTAGCATTTCACCTGTACTTCTGTCAATCTAGTCTACTTCTTTCACTGCTGAAAATGTGGCCTCCTTTACCAATGTGGACCAAATGTGGACTGTGTAGTTACTTTGCCACACACCTCCACTCTATCTGTAACAATGACCCTGACCTTCCAGTTGTTTACCATCTTAATAAACCACCTTGCTGTCATGCTAACATTTCTGTCCTGGGCTTGCTACAGTGTTCCAATAAGAGGCAACACAAGCTCAAGGAACAGTACCTCATTTCCTACTTAGGTACTTGACAGCCTTAAGATCTCAATATTGAATTTAACAACTTCAGAACCTGCCCATATGATGTCTGTTCTCTCTTTCTCGTGTCTTCTACCCAACCCCACTGCCTTGCCCTTGTGGCTTGTTTAGTTTGCTTTCAGCTCAGAAG
Organism: Rhincodon typus; assembly: GCF_021869965.1. Taxonomy (NCBI): domain Eukaryota; kingdom Metazoa; phylum Chordata; class Chondrichthyes; order Orectolobiformes; family Rhincodontidae; genus Rhincodon; species Rhincodon typus. The sequence goes on from NC_063349.1 coordinate 15,274,290, forward strand.
GCCCATTCTCTCCCTTTTTCACAGCTTTTACACCCATTTTAATTCTCTTTCCCTCCTTCATCACAAGCCCCTCCGCCTTTTGCAGTCAGCCTCTGCACCATCTCTGTCAAAAGTATAGTTATTTAAAAAGTCAAAAGCAGAAATTGCTGGAAAATCTCGGCATGTCTGGCAGCGTCTGTGGAGAGAAATCGGAGTTAATGTTTCGAGTCCAGTGACCCTTCAGCAATTTCTGTTTGTCTGATTTACAGCATCTACAGATCTTTAGGTTTTTATATTTAAAAAGAAATTTCCAACCCCTTTCAGTTCTGAAGAAGTCATACTGGGCCTAATATTAAGTGTTTGCCTCTCCCCAGACTTTGCTGTACCTGTTGTGTTTCTTAATCACTTTGTGTATCTTTCAGTTTTCCCAGCTAGTTACCTGACTACCTTGTCTTTCACCTCCTTCAGTTGCTGAGGAGTAAATGTCTCCAAGGGATTCTCTGCTTTCCTATCTGGTGCACTAATGTACATTTCTGCTCCTGTCTGTTGGGAGCTTTCTTTTCACTCACCGTCTGTTACGGAGTAATACATTGTTGACTGTGACCTTGTATTGATGAGTAGAAGTGCAGCACAGCAATAAAGGAACTAAAATTCTCAATTTGACGAGCATCTAGATAGAGAGTCTGGAACTTGCACAGTTTGCAATGAATTAGTAATACCTGAGTTTCACTCCATCACAGTGTGGCATGTGTGACTGGCAAGGTTACTGTGGCATAATGAAATTGTACAAATCATGATCAAACTGAACGTGTGTGTCTCCCTGTCTCCCTGTCTCCCTGTCTCCCTGTCTCCCTGTCTCCCTCTTATATGAGAGAAGACATCAATCTAGAATAAATGTGAAAAAGAAGGTCTTAGACACTACAGTAGAGCTGTATTTAATAATCCCATTGTATCGATGATGGTGTGTTACGTTATAAAAGCTGTTGAAAAGCCTTACTTGGAGATCAGGGGTAAACAGCCTCTGCGTTCAGGCATCAACACTGTGTTATTCTAGACTTTTATTTTGATGTGCAGGTAGCAATATTAGCTTAAAGTGCAGGATGAAGCAGGAACAAGTTTCCTAGTATTGATCTAGATAACTGTAGACTTAAGTTTGCTTCTCATTTTCCTTTGCTACGTGTTTCATGAGGAAGAAAAATCTGATTGCAAAATTTGCATTTTGTGGCCTGCACCCAACTCTTGTATCTTGGGTCAATGCAAACTTGTTTTGGTCTGACATGCAAAATGCACTCTTGATTCCCTGCTCTATAAAAAAAAGATCTACAAGCTTGACAAAAGTTTGCTCTTCGTCTAAACTTAGGGTAAAAGTGTGTTTCCTGTGTTAAATGCACAGAACTCTGAATGGAAAAAAAATTGCCACTTAAAACATACAGACTAGAAAAAGCAGTCTTTATGTAACAAAAATACATATGTGAACGTCCTGTATTAAATCTACAAGTCTCAGGAGAAAACAATATATTCTTTCCACTTTTGAGTGAAGAGGTTGTTAGCCAGACTGAAATTGCCAGTAAAAATTTGCTGTGCTCTTTATCTGTCTGGACTGACTGAAGGAACTTTTGTTTGTGTGCCAATTATAAATACCCATGTAAGCTTTTAAAAATGTCTGCATAAAGATCCAAATACAGCTCTGAATGTAGAACAAAGTGCATTAATAATAACGGGTCACAATGGTACAAGCTATCATATGCAATAACTCTCTGCCTTCAGGCATCTTCTTTCCTTCTCTTCCTCCTTTATACTCTCAAGTTCCTCAGAAAAGCTCTGACCTGCAAGAGCCCAATGCCTCAGCTTGGTCACTGTATTAACCTCAGTGAGCATTTGGGCTGTTCAAACAGCAGAACAGGTAACCGATGGTACCAAAGAGATTCAACTGTTGAGCACTTCCTGACCTTTTTAAGCATTCTCAGTTCACACTGACAAATCCATCATCTTTACAATGAGATTACACATACAACATGACTAAATTAGCAATGTAAATCTACTCATGCCAATTGCAATTTTTTTATGAAGCTAGTAGAAAGAGAAAAGATTTGCCAGGCTGTCTGTCTGTCTGTCTCTCACTAATATTGTTGCTCTGTTCCACTTCGCTGCACTGACCACTGTACATGGAACTTTGGGTCAATCTAGATTTGGCATCATTCTGAACCAAGTGCTGAAATATGCAGGCGTTGCGTTTACATCTGCTCGAGCCACCTTTTTTGATTTTTTTTTTGTACTGAATATAGGAAAAAGTTTTATATACTATATTTCTACATGAAAAGATATATTTTAAATTATTTTATAAAGCCTCATAAGCTTTTTGGTTAGATGTTCTGTAAATTTACAACAGGTAAATTATCAGGGAGCTACACTTAAAGGGAATATTTTGCCAATAAATGGTGCTGCTGTGTTGTAGCCCTGTGATACTTTGTCAAAGAGTGCCGTTGGTGAATTTATTGTACAGTTTCTTAATGTTCAGTTCCCTTGAATGTAAAGGTGGTTATGATTGCAGCATGAAGTCCACCTCAAACAGACCTAGTTAAAAATTCTGTCAGTGGAAACATTATGGAATAATTGCTTACAGGTTTTAAAGATGGGAAATGTATTTTATTAACAAGAAATGAAAACAAGCTAGACAGTTTTACATTTGTACAGTAGGCTTATTCATTGAAAGGCAAATATGTGAGTGGTTTGTGATTGTCTCCGAATGTTAACTGCCAGTTCTGCAGTTAGAATTAAAGGGCATTGAAGAGCAAGTGACTTTTCCTGCCTTGATATAAGGGTGTAGGAAGTCATTACATTAGCTTCCAGATGCTTAATGTCAACAAATTGCAACACTAATTGGTTTAAGATTGCATTGTCAATGCCTTGATTAAAGAAGGCTATTGTACAGTCTTGTTTCTTTTGATTCTAACATTTATTTTCTTTTTGCTGGAGACAGCTGCATACAGTATGTTCATTTAAAGACCTTTGGAAGTTTCTTGAATTGAGACAGTTTATTTTCTTTTGATGTTGGCCTTTTTGTTGCATAATGCAAGTAACATCGATTTCCCTGCTTGATGGGAACTCTTGTGTTTATAACAATAACATTTTGAACTTGAAACTGTTTTATTGAAATCGTTTATCTTTTCTAGGTTCCAAATATGTTGTTAGTGAAGATTTTGAAGTACACAGCTTGTTCAGAACTTTCAGCTGGCAGGCAGTTGTTTCTTTTTGAAGTAGTATTGATAGATCTTGCCTCGTGCTACTTGCTACTGTCTTTGTTTGCTACACCAGCAAGAGGATATAGATTTATTTAGCTTTTTCTGGAAGTTGTTCTGGTCAATTGCTATGCATAATATTCAAAGAAAAGAGACTGGAGTTGGGGGGAGGGGAGGTAGGGGGGCGGGTGGTCAAGGTCCCTTTTGAGTCCAGCAATCTTTGTATTTTAGCATGGGTTAATCTGAGCCAAGTTTCCCAGGGCCTTTGACTTTAGCATACGGATGGGTTGGTAAGAGGTTCAAAGAAAGCTGCATGAAAACTGAATGTCACGACACCAGGACAGCAAAGTAGTTAAGCTCAGTGTCAGTGTGAATGCATATTATAAGGCAACTTAGTTTTTTTTCGAACAGAAATTATTCAGAGATTCCACTGCATTTTCAATTTGTGTGTTTATTTTGTTCCATTTAGAAACCTGCTTGACCACAGATACTGAAAATATGGCTTCAGGATTCTCATTCATGTTGCTGAACATGTGCATTACATAATTGCAAAACTTTATCAGCTGAAGAGTACTCTTGTTCGCTTTTGGTGTAGCTGTCGAGCCCTAATTTGAATTGATATTTTTGGTTGGAAAACCCACTCGTTTCCAACTGAGATAAAAATAGTGCCATTTTTCCATTACCTCAAATAGTTGTTGTGTTGAATTATTGAAACCAGGAAGGTCCCACCCTTTGATTCTGCTGAAATAGCAGCTCTGCATCATGATGATAGTAGAAGCAACAGCTTGAAATAAAGGAAAATCACTTTGAGTTCTTGTTTAATAATGGCCTTCCACACTTCGCTGCTGAAGGATCAGATGTGTTCTTTGAATGGCAGAGCAGACTCGTTAGGGTGAATGGCCTTCACTTGATGGTTTTGCAGAATGAATGGCAGGTTCGCAAACTTGTCATCAAGACGTCCTGACACTGCGGAGAGCATGTATGGAACAATTGCTACTGCAACGGCTCTCTTACAGCTGTGCAATTCTTCTCTCTGCTGCTAAGTCTTGGTGATAGTTTATGGCGAAATGCCAACTGTCAAAAATCTACCAAAAATCAAGTGGAGGAAAGGAGGGGAGAAAGTAGCCAATGCAACAAAGTGAAGATCCATGTTGTGGATCTGCTGCTGGATTAGGAACCCAGCAATGTGGGTTGTTAATCCAGACACATTAGGATCCGAACTAATTATCATCTGAGAAATTTTAATATTTAAAAATCTGCAAACTAAAAGCCCGATACCAGTAAAAGTGACAATGAAGCTGTCAAAGTGTTGTATAATAATGGCCTCCATGTGTCTGCGTTCTGGCCTAAATGATGTGAGATACCTGGCCCACACCAATGTGGTTAACTCGTAAGCGCCTTCTGATGTAGCTGGGAAAGACAAACTAGGGATGGACAGTAAAAGCTGCCCTTGCTAACAATGCCCATGTACAGAGAGAGAAGAAAACATTGTATCTGTGTATTCATTAAATTTCTAGGAGCTAATGTATCTAACTTACCAAAAGTTGTCCAAAATATATTCCTTCTAAATTTGAAAAACGTGGCCATCTCTCAGTAAGTCAAATATTTTTCACAAGCTTTATTAAAAAGGGGAAAGTCTTTCAGATAATCAAGATTTTTGATAGGACCTTAAACAAAGAAATACTTGTGCAGTGTTGTCTTTGACAAAGCACATGAAGAGTGCTTGCTAAATCATGGATAGCAAGCTTCTACAAACAGCATGGTGCTAATGACCAGATGATTTGTCTTTATGGTGTTAATTGTGAGGACTTTGCTATTCTTCTGAGATAGTACCTTTGAAATCTTTCATATCCACTTGAGAGGTAGATTGGGACTATAATTAAAGTCTTATCTGAAAGATAGTGCAGCACTCCATCAGGACTGCATGGGGTGTCACCCTTGGTATGTACTCAAGTCCTTGGATAAAGAACTTTTTAAAGCTTTCAACTCCAAAACAAGAAAGTTGCATTCTAACCAAAGTGTATTTCAAATACTTCTGGCATCAATGCTCACCCCTCCATCTTAAGCTTTTATTAAGAAATTGTAGTGAACTGCAGGAGTCACTCTGACTTTGAGTGCTCTCAAGCCTGGCTATTTCACAAGCTTATTTATTTGCAAATTTTAACATCTCCCATCTACCAATCTTATTTCTCAGTCCTTTACTGCAGCCACCTTCCTCAAAATCTTCTCCATTGACCCTTCCTCACCCCCAGCCAAATTCTTTTACGACTGCCTGTGAGTTCGCCTGATTCTGAGAATCAGTGGGCAATCTGAGATAAACTTGTCGTTAAATCAGGCAGGAGTAGATCAGGTGGATTGTGCATTTTAGCTAGAATCTGGATATACCAGTTCCTGGCCTTTGTTCATTATTGTTGGGCTTGTTTTGTGCAGCACCTCCATCAAAATTAAATATAGTATCTTCCTTCCCGTCAGACCTGTGGTGGTCGGGTGGGGGGGGTTGCGGGGTGGATGCTGACAGTGTGTGTGATTCTAATGTGATGCACTGATACGAAAGAGAAACCCTGGCCTCCTGGGCAATGGACATGGGAAGCTCAGCTCTTGTTCCTAGCTTGCACTCATGAAGGACACAGACAGCATAAGCAAATAAGTGGTCCCCTTTGCACGATGCAACTTGCTCATTGCAAACAGTTAGCCAGCCCTCTAGGTGGATGGCTGAGCTTCACCAATATTGGCAAGTTCTGAGGAAGGGTCACTCCACCCAAAACGTTAACTTTGATTTCTCTTCACAGATGCTGCCAGACCTGCTGAGCTTTTCCAAACAAAAACTTTCTTTTTCAGTAAATCAGAGCTTTCCTGGGATTCCATTCCTGGCAGATTTGTAGTGGTTGTTCCTATTAGTTCTTGTGTTGATATGGATGGATCGTTATGTATTGATAAATTTGTATTCTGTGCCTCTGATTAGCCTGTTGCCTCAAAATTGATATGATACCTCTCACTGATGTGTGCATAGCCCATAGATTTCAATAACATCCAAGTTGGATTATTCTATTGTAATTTTGAGTCATCAAGATATACAGCATGAAAACAGACCCTTTAGTCCAACTCATCCATGGTGACTATATACCCTAAATTAATCTAACCACACTTGCCAGCATTTGGCCCAAACTCCCTCTCAACCCTTTCTATTCATGTTCCCATCTAGATGCATTTTAAATGTTATAATTGTACCAGCCTCCTCCTCCACCTTTTGGCTACTCATTCCATACACAACCTCCCTCTGCATGAAAAAGTTGCCCTTAGATCCCTTCTAAGTTGTTCCCCTTAGACCTATGCTTTCTAGTTTTGGATGTTGGTGGGGGGGGAAAAGACTTTGGCTATTTACTCTATGTCCCTCATGATTTTATAAACCTCTAAGGTCACCTTTTTGCCTCCACTCCAGAGAAAACAGCCCCAGGCTATTTAGCCTCTCCCTATAGCTCAAACCCTCCAACCCTGGCAACATCCTTATAAATACTTTTTCAAATTTTCAACATCTTTCCTATAGCAGAATAGAGATCAGAATTGAACGCAGTATTCCAAAAGTCATTTATACATATCACCAACAGCAGAGGTCCTAGTACAGAACCCTATGGAAAACCACTAGTCATGGACCTCCAGCCAAAAAGAAAACACGCATCCACCATTACCCTCTGCCTCCTATGGGCAAGCCAATTCTGAATCCAGGTGGCTAAGTCACCCATGGATCCCATGGATCACTTGAACTCAGACCTGCAGTAAGAACCTTTGAAAGGACTGACGTCAGTGTGAACATGTGGATAGGATATCAGCTCCCAGAAACTTTTCAAACACTTTCCCCAGCTTGGAAATGGACAAGGCTTCTCTCCAGCAGAAACCCAATTGGTTTCTCATTCGACTCGATGACTGAGTGAAATAATGCTTCTGCTGTGAAGAACTGTATCTTCTAACTTGGAGCGCAAGGACAAAAGAAGTAGAAGCAGGGGTAGACCCTGCTTGAACCTACTCCTCCATTGCATGTGATTCTGACCCATAACTAGCCTTCCTTCCAGTTCTTGCTGTTAGTTGTTGATTTTTCAAGAAAGCCATGATCTGTCTGTCAGTCTCATCCTTAAATATGATTAAGCATCCACAAACCTCTGGGGTACGGGATTCCAAAATTCCCAATTCCCAATCATCTACATAAAGATATCGGTCCTCGTCACTGTCCTAACTAAATAGGGCCACAGTTTTGAGATAAGGGACTATGTCCTAATTCTCGAGCCAGGGCACACCACCTCTTAATGTCTATGCTATTGAGCCTCCTTTGTATCTTTTCAGTAAGATCACGTCTCTTCTTCTGAACCCTGCAGCATACCAGCTCAATTTTCTCTGCCTCTTTTGGATGGTCAGTCCTCCCAATCTGACATGGGTGTGGAAATCGTGGTTGGGCGGGGTGGTCTGTGATTTACTTGAAACAATTAGCATTGAGAGGGAGAAGGTATTGGTAGTTTCAGCAGGTCTGAAATTAGATAAACTCCTAAGACCAGTTGAGATGTATCCCAGGTTGCTGTTGGAGGCAAGGGAAGAGATTGCAGGAGCCTTCGCATGAATTTTCAAATTCTCTTGCCCGAAGACTAGAGTTAATGTGATCCCATTATTTGAGAAGTGTGACAAAGATGAACCGGGAAACTACAGACCATGAGCCTAACATCAGTGGTAGGGAGAGAATTAATAACAACTATTTGTTGAGGCATGAATAAATCCAGGAGAGTCAGCATGGATTTGTAAGGACGTGTTTATGTCTAATAAAGTTGACTTGAATTATGTGAGGAGATAAACAGATGCATAGATGAGGCTAGTATAGTTTATCTAGTCTACATGGACTTCAGTAGGGTTTTTGGCAAGGACTCTCAAGGCAAGCTCGTTGAGCTAAGAGACAATGGAATCCAGGGCAAATCGGATAGAAAAATTGGCACAGCGGCAGGAAACGGAGGATGATGGTTGTAAGGATGTTTTTCTGACTGGAAGCCTGTGTCAAGTGGCATACCATTTGTAGCATACAGTTAATGATCTAGACATGAACGTGGGAGGTATGGTTAGTAAGTTTGCAGATGACTTGAAAACTGGTGTGGTAAATAGTGAGGTTGAAAGCCTTGGATTGTAGGATGGTTACAGATGGTCTGGCTAGTTAGACTGAAAAGTGAAGTGATGTGTTTTTGGGAGGACTGATAAACTAAGGGAGTACCTAATGAATGATAGGACCTGAGGAAGTGCAAGAGATCAGGGTGTTCTTGTCATCTATGCCGTCTAGGTCGAATGGCCTACTCGTGCTTCAAGGTAGCAGGACAGATAGATAAGGTTTTTAAGGCGGCATATGGGACACTTTCCTTTATTAGTCAAAGCATTGAATACAAGAGTAAGGAGGTTATGATGGAGCTATTTATAGCATTAGTTAGGCCACAGCTGGAGTACTGTGCAGTTGTGGCTGCCATACTATAGGAAGGATATAATTGCGCTAGTGGGGTTGCAGTAGAGATTCACCAGGATATTGCATGGGCTGGAAGAGTGATTAGATAGGCTAATGTTGTTTTCCTTAGAGCAGTGCTGGTTAGGATTGGAGTGGGATCTTTTTGAAGTGTACAAAGTTCTGAAGTGCATCGTTGAGGTAGATATGGTGAATATTTTACCCTTAACAGAGGGGTCAATAATAAGGAGGTGCATAGAAACATAAATACAGAAACATCGAAGATTGAAGCATGAGTAGGCCATTCAACCGCTTGACCCTGCTCCACCATTCAATTTAATCATGGCTGATCATCTAGCTAAATACTCTAATCTCGCCCTCCCCTAATATCCCTTGATCCCCTTAGCCATAACAGCTATATCTGCTAAGATAAAGAGCAGGAAACTTGAAGGGGATTTGAGGGAAAGATATTTCACTCAGATGATGGGTATTTGGGCAATTCCCAGAAGGGTGGTAGAGATGGGAACCCTTGATATTTCAGATGTGCTTAAATAAACACTTGAAGTGCTGCAGTATATAAGGCAATAGGCAGGGCTCTTGCAGCATGGTAATAGTGTCCCTACCTCTGAGCCAGGAAGTGCAGGTTCAAGTCCCACCAACTCCAGAGGTGCTTCATAACAGATGTGAACAGGCTGATTAATAACATAGAAAAGGCTATGGATCGAGTGCTAGAGAATGGGTTAAGAACAGATAGCTGATGACTAAAGCAGACAAAATGGGCCCAAGGACCGCCTCCTGAGCTGTGAAATCTCGGACTCTCTGCAGCTTACACTTGTCACTCAGCTTTGTACTGTCAATAAATGTAGTTATTTGTCCACATAATTAATATAGTTTCTAAGTAGGTGAGACTATGACATGTGCTATAGCAGCTGTCTGTTTAAGGTAGTAAACTCCTGGTGAAAGAAGAGTGGCTTGTTGCATGAATTGTTTAATGATTGGGGTTTGACTGTTAAGTGCCATAGAAAGCACATGATCAAATTACCAGTTCTTCCATTATGATACTTCACATATATCTTCAGTGTTCTTCTGCAAGTGCTATTTATTTTCCTTTTAAAAAGCTGGACAGTTGACTTGAATTTTAACTGTCAGCCCATGAAGATGTCCACCCACCAACCTAATGGTGAATATTTCAGAGAATCAGTCCAGATGTGATGGGCCAAATGGCTGTCTCCTTCTAAGCAATAGCCATTCTATGGTTTTTATGTAACAATAACAGTGACCGTTGACCATGCGCAAGTGAGAGGTTAGTGTCTGGCAGTGAAGCATAGGTGTGTCTTTTCATCAATGGGTTCTCTGATGTTCTCTTCCAACTAGTGAATAGTGTGAAGGCCAGGGAAGGTTTCAGCTTTGATACTTGGAAGTGAGTTAACATAGTTGATTTTAGCAGGGCGATGTGCTTGAGCTCAGTGCCATTGGATTACAAGAAAAATAAAGTATACCAAGTCTCTCACCTGATCATTGGCATTTGCCCATCCTAGTAGTGTTCCTACATGGACTTTGGATAAGATGGTCTTAAATTCTGTCCTCCGTGAATGAATAGACTGAATCAATTCACCACCAAGATTCATAGCCTGAATAATGTTATTTAGGCTACTGGCACCTTTTTTGGAAGTCTATCTGGGAAGTTGATGATGATCTCTGAAAGTAAGTGAAAGCAAGGGAAGAAAGAAGAGCATTCAATTTGAGATTGTTGTAATCAAGTCTGGAGGGTGAATAAATTCCTACCTTTCCATTCCTTGAGATTGGATATTGGATGTTTGAAAAGAGATGATTCCTCGATTTGATAGTCAGTTGACTAATGCAAAAATTTGAAAAAATGCTAATTGTATCAAGTTAGCAAGAGCTTGTGTTGCTATTTTTAATAATTTCATTCTTAAAAATATGAAAGGAGAAGTTTGAAGGTGGAATGAGAAAGTTCAAGATCATCACTGAACAGAAATGTTCCTTTGATAGTCTTGAGGTTCTGGTGGTGTCTTTTTTAACCGCAATCAGTTCTTTCTTCCCCCAGAGATGCTGCGATGGCACTCTAAGTTCCTTTTTGATTTTTAAATTCTGTCTGTTTTCGCCAACTTGCAGCAGAAGTAGAGCTCCCTACTGAGTTTAAAAAATTTTATTGAAAGAGCAATCTTGCTATTGTATTCTGCGAGCACCTTGATGTGCTTCGCCCTCTGTAATAGACAGGCTTATGATCATAACTTTCATGGGAGTTTGTCATGTGATGATTAACTAGTGATGCACAGAAGATCAGAAATATTGTTGTCGATAAATGTGATGCCATGTACATTGTTTTAGTATTTGTAGATAACTGAAGGGGATGCTGCTTTTTTGCTTTAGAAGAGATCCTGAATAAATTATATTCAGAAATAATAGATTTTGAGAATTATTTTTAATTGGAGTTGAGGGTTGGCAGCCGGAGAAATTAGCTTTGGAGTGATTTGTCTTAGCAGTGGCTTCAGAATGAATTTCCATTAATTGATCAATTGATGTGTAGGATGATTGCAGATTGTCCAAAGTAAGGAAATTATATATCCGAGATAGTAGGAACTGCAGATGCTGGAGAATCCGAGACAACAAGGTGCAGGGCTGGACGAACACAGCAGGCCAAGCAGCATCATAGGAGCAGAAAGGCTGACGTTTCGGGCCTAGACCCTTCATCAGAAAAGGAGGAGGGGAAGGGGGTTCTGAAATAAATAGGGGGAGAGTGGGAGGCGGATAGAAGATGGATAGAGGAGAGGATAGGTGGAGAGGAAACAAACAGGTCGAAGAGGCGGGGACGGGGCCAGTAAAGGTGAGTGTAGGTGGGGAGTTAGGAAGGGGATAGGTCAGTCCAGGGAGGACGGACAGGTCAAGGGGGCGGGATGAGGTTAGGAGGTAGGAGATGGGGGTGTGCCTTGAGGAGGGGATAGGTGGGAGGAAGAACAGGTTAGGGAGGCGGGGACG
>NC_063349.1:15286068-15286508 GCF_021869965.1 Rhincodon typus
TCTGAGGAATGGAAGGGGGAGTTGAAATGGTTCGCGACTGGGAGGTGTAGTTGTTTATTGCGAACCGAGCGTAGGTGTTCTGCAAAGCGGTCCCCGAGCCTCCGCTCGGTCTCCCCGATGTAGAGGTAGCCACACCGGGTACAGCGGATGCAGTATACCACATTGGCAGATGTGCAGGTGAACATCTGCTTGATGTGGAAAGTCTTCTTGGGGCCTGGGATGGGGGTGAGGGAGGAGGTATGGGGGCAGGTGTAGCACTTCCTGCGGTTGCAGGGAAAAGTGCCGGGTGTGGTGGAACTGGAGGGGAGTGTGGAGCGGACAAGGGAGTCACGGAGAAAGTGGTCCCTCCGGAAAGCAGATAAGGGTGGGGAGGGAAAGATGTCTTTGGTGGTAGGGTCGGATTGCAGATGGCGGAAGTGTCGGAGGATGATGCGTTGGAT
>NC_063349.1:15306508-15398298 GCF_021869965.1 Rhincodon typus
TGACCCTTTTCTGATGAAGGGTCTAGGCCCGAAACGTCAGCCTTTCTGCTCCTATGATGCTGCTTGGCCTGCTGTGTTCATCCAGCTCTACACTTTGTTGTCTCAGATTCTCCAGCATCAGCAGTTCCTACTATCGCTGGGATTTGAATAAGTTGTGCTCGCACAATAAATATGCTCTACAATCATTTCCAATCAGGCAAGCAAAATGCATGATTGAATAACTTGCTATCAATGTCATTTTCATACATTGTAGCAGTTGTTTAAGCCAAATTTTAAATGGTTGTGAATAGTGTGATATGAGTATCTCAATTTTCCTTTATATATTGCTGTACTATATTTGTTCATTATGTGCTTTGACTTGTTGAAAAAAGCTCTAAGTTTTAAAAAAAGAGATGAATGTGTCGTTATTTTAATCCATGTTAATTTTTGGAAAGAGATCCCAAACACTGCTTCAGTTATAAACAAGTTCATATCTGATGTTTTAAGCCAAATTATTTGGGTGTGTAAAGGATTTATGTATTATCATCTGGCTAAGTCTACTTTCTACCTTCGCAGGTTTGAGAACCTGTAAGTCCATGTAGTTTTCTCACTACAAGAGACAGTTACCCAGGACAAAGTTGGAAAAGTGTGAAATAATAAATACTGAATCTTCTGATTTATTGATGGCAAATCATTTTTGGCTAATTTGCCCAAATTGGTGAAATAATGGAAAGGGTTGATGAGGGTAATGTGGTTGCAGTTGTGGGAAAAGTCTTTCCCAAGTCTTTCTCAACATATGACTTCATAAAATTGTCAGCAAAATTAAAGCTCCTCTGATTAAAGGGGCAGTGACAGTTTGGATACAAAATTGTTAGAAAAAGCAAAGATTATGAGCAAAGTTGTTTTTTGGGGCTGAATGAAGATGTGCTGTAGTATCCCTGAGAAACCACTGCTCTTTTTGATGTGTGTTGATAACCTGGACATGCACTCTAACTGGGAAATGTCACACAAATTGGATTGTTAGAAACAGTGAGAGGTATGCTAAATTATAAGAGTGCAGAATGGTAAAATGATCACACACTAGGCAGATGAAATTCAACAGTAGTATGAATTGGTACATTGTTGTTGGAAAGATTGAGGATGGAGAACATGGGGGGACAGTGTTGGTGGAAACATACAAGATCTTAGAGTTGGCAGGTTAGATTGAGCAGGCTATTTTGAAAGAAAGAGGAAGTGATGGTTGAGTTATTCAGGTTTTCACTCTGTCACAGTAACAAACGGCTCTTGTCATAATCACCAATGACGTCGATGTTACTGCAACAAAGATAAACTTACCCTGACTATCCTTCTCAACCTGTTTGTAGCCTTTCATACAGTGACTTGACTATTATCCTTTAGTGTCCCTCTATGTTGTCCAGCTGGCAAATATTGTCCTTGATTGGTTCTGTTCTTATTTAGCAAATTAGATTTTCAGAGTATCCCTTGAGTGGCTTCTCTTTTTGCTTCTGCATTATTTATGTCTGGTATCCCCCAAATTTTTGGCCCCTCCAATGCAAAGGATTCTTCGAAAGGTTTCTTGTTTTAAGACAGAGTTTTGAAACTCAAACCAACACGGACCGAATGTTTAAGTAGGTGAGTACAACACCACAGAAAAGGTATTGCTTAGCAACATATTGACTGACTGAAGACCTGACAACATTATCACATGCTGTTGCACATTCTCTCAAGTTTTATTTTTAACCTTGTTCTCAACTTTTCTTTATCAAACACCAAGTTCCACTAGCTATCCAAGAGGTTCTCTGCTCCCTGCTGCACCAGGATGAATTTCCCACTACACCTCAGAACCAATTTCTTATCGCTCAATCTTGAGAGTAGAAAATGGAATTCCAGTAGCAAAGTGGCCTCCAGTGATTCCTTCATTTTAAATCTCCATAATCCTTTCTTTCCTCGGGGATTTTGTGCTTACTAGCCCTCTGCTTTGTTAACCCAAATCTGTCTTTGTACCAATCCTACCTGGGATAGCAGTATCTATTGTGGATGGTCTTCCATTAAGTATTTTAGCCTGACTACCCTTAATAAACTGTGTCTGCACATAGCAAGGCCAACTGTTTCTCCCTTTGTGTCCAGCTGTTAAAGCTTGTCCTGAATGTCATTAGTACTTGACCTGAATTCTTCGTTCCCATGGCAACCAGATCATATGGGTTCTTCTCTATATCTCTCAACTCTGCAGCCCTACAGCCCTCCAAATCTCTGCACTCATCCAATTATGGAAAATTGTGTACCTCTGATTGTAATCACCATGACATCAAAAACAATGCCTTTAAGTACCTGGGTGCTAAGCTAGTTAGTTGCATCTATAGTGTCAGGTCAAGGAGCTGCTAAAATAGGGGACAAACCAGAACATAGGTTCTGATTGGAGAGCAAGCTGGAGATTCACACTCCAAACCTATGCTTTTTATTCCACTTTTTCAGCACTCCTTGCTCAATCACAGAGTGGCTAGTGAGTCACTGGAAAGGAGCAAGCTGAAGTTCTGTCCAGAATCACAAACTGTCCAACATTAAAACAAAAAAAACTGCAGTGGTTGGATATCTGAAACAAACAAACAAAACCAGAAATTGCTGAAGAAATGCAGCAGGCCTTGCACTATCTGTGGAGAAAAGAGAGTTAGGGAAAGTAGTGGTGAGCTGCACATAGGCATGGAGCCATACAGCACAGAAACAGACCCTTTGTCCAGCTCGTCCATGCCGACCATGTTTCCCAAACTAAACTAGTCTCATTTTCCTGTGTTTGGCGCACATCCCTCTAATCCTTTCCTATTGATGTATGTGTCCAAATGTCTTTCTGGTCTCTGATGTTCTGAGAGGGGAAGATTAAGGACTGTTCTACCATTCATGGCTGATCTGTATCTTAATGGCATTTAACTGTCTTTACGGTATACGCTTGAACCCTCCCAAAACACTGCTTGCACTAAGTCATTTCATGTACTATTTCTTGCTCTTTGACTTGCTTTGTCTTTTGATCCATCAATTCTTAATTTTTAAACAAAATTCTCAATATTTTTACATCCTCCTGTATCGTGTCTGCTCTCTGTAAGCTCCTTTAGCTCTCCAGCCCTTTTGAGATCCCTGCAAGGAGCAAAGTTTGGGTTCTTGATTTTTTTTTCTGATGACTTAGTGGATGTGCCTTCAGTCACCTGGGCTCTAGGCTCTGGCATTCATTCCCAAAACCACTCTACTTCTCCATCCCTCGCTCCTGCTGTCTTAAAATGGCGCATCTCTTTGGTGGGTTAGAGTCAGTTTGTGTTTAACAACACTTGCAACTTGCTTGATACCATTAGCTAATAAAATTCTGTCAGTCTCAGTTGTTTGGCCGATTGTGTGGTCATATTGTAGGTTGATTTAGGATCCTTGCTGCATACAACAGGCATATTGTTGTTAACCTGATTTGTCTCTTGTGGATGATGGACAAGCAGGAAGGTAGGTTTGTTCACCTGCACGTCTGCCAATGTGGTATACTGCATCCGCTGTACCCGGTATGGCTTCCTCTACATTGGGGAAACCAAGCAGAGGCTCGGTGACCGCTTTGCAGAACACCTACGCTCGGTTCGCAATAAACAACTGCACCTCCCAGTCGCGAACCATTTCAACTCCCCCTCCCATTCCTCAGACGACATGTCCGTCCTGGGCCTCCTGCAGTGCCACAACGATGCCACCCGAAGGTCACAGGAACAGCAACTCATATTCCGCTTGGGAACCCTGCAGCCCAATGGTATCAATGTGGATTTCACAAGTTTCAAACTCTCCCCTCCCCCTCCCGCATCCCAAAACCAGTCCAGCTCGTCCCTGCCTCCCTAACCTGTTCTTCCTCCCACCTATCCCCTCCTCCCACCTCAAGCCGCACCCTCCATCTCCTACCGACCAACCTCATCCCGCCCCCTTGACCTGTCTGTCCTCCCTGGACTGACCTATCCCCTCCCTAACTCCCCACCTACACTCACCTTTACTGGCTCCATCCCCGCCTCTTCGACCTGTTTGTTTCCTCTCCACCTATCCTCTCCTCTATCCCTCTTCTATCCGCCTCCCACTCTCTCCCTATTTATTTCAAAACACCCTTCCCCTCCCCCTTTTCTGATGAAGGGTCTAGGCCCGAAACGTCAGCCTCTCTGCTCCTATGATGCTGCTTGGCCTGCTGTGTTCATCCAGCCCTGCACCTTGTTGTCTCGGATTCTCCAGCATCTGCAGCTCCTACTATCTCTGATTCAAGGTTTACCGATAGCCTGATGTTTCACTAATTGAATGGGAGAAATATCACAAGAAGAAGAGACTGAGAATCTAAACAGACCACCACCCCCCGCCCCCCACCCCAATAACTGCTGAAAGCTAATTTTTTAAAAAATGAAGGGCAAAAACTTGCAGTTGCTGAAGCAGGGTGATCCACTAATAGAAGGATTCCATTAATCTAGCCTAGAAATAATCAGCGTGCTTGATGTGCTTTTATCCAAAGATAAAACAAAATGGTTAGTCCTATCTTCCTAATGTTGGTAACTGCCCTTGATTGACACAAAGGTTGTTAGTGATGAGAATTGTAATTCTAATTGATTGATTGATTGACTTGAGCTATCATGACTTTTTGAGCACCTGACAGTTTTTAGTGTGATGAATACCTTTGTTAAGCAATGTGACACCAAGTGTGATGGATATGTTTCAAATGTTGACTCAGTGTTTGTGGAACAGTGGTCATTCTTCAACTATCATGCAGTCTGATGCTGTGTGTAATGGTCACACGCCTTGTTTCACAAGGGCCAATGTCTATGAACTAGAATGAGAGAAAAACTAAGTGCCTCACTTAGTGACTTCAGAGAGCCCACAATCTATTCATTAGATCATTGAACTCATTTCAACATTTGCAAATGGAGACAAATGTGAGTGAATGTTAATTTTCCCCTTGAAATCTTGAAGGTGAGGCTTCTGGTCTTATTGCCTATAGAAGCCGTTTGACATCTGAAACTTGTTCAGAAGGTATTTAGAGTTTAAACATTGAACTTGAGAATATGTTTCACTTGTATTTGAGTCCAGTGGGGTTTGTTCTTTCCTGTAGAAATGTCACCCTTTAATTTTCAAACAGCTTCTCCAAATTATTGTGCACCTACTCAAGAGCCACCAGTCATAGATATATCAGGGTTATTATTATAAACCTGCTCCTTCAACTAGGCAGAATAGTTTCAACATAAGGGCTTCCCCATTTAAAACTGAGGTGAAGAGGAATTTCTTCCCTGAGGGTAATTAATTTTTGGAATTCTCTACCCCGAAAGAAGAGTGTAGACTGTGTCATTTAAATATATTTGAGGCTGATTTAGGTAGATTTTTGATTTAAAGTGAATTGAAGTTTATGGGGAGACAGTGGAGTTAAGGTCTAATGAGCAGCAGTGATAGTCTGGAATAATGGTACAAGCTCAAATGGGCTGCATGGCCCATGGTTTCTTATGTTCTTTAAGTTAGAAGATGTGCTATTTCCTGAGAGAAGCATTATACCGAGCTAAATTTACAAACCACCTGATCTACTGTCTGTTTAACAACAGATTTAATTCACATGGCCTATTGATTTTCATAGTCAAGATAAAACATAGATAATTGTAATACATGACTTGTGGGCCGACTCGAACCGTGCAGCACTTACAGATGAAGTAGCATAGAGATGCTCCTCTGGTTCACTACGGTCCTGGGAGAAATTACGGTGTACAGATGGGAATTGATGCTGAGGATATTGCATATTAACCTTGGTTGAAGGACATGGGCTATATGCAGGCAAATGGAACTCGTTCAGTTCAGCAAGCCTGGTCAGTGTGGCTGAGTTCGACCGAAGAATCTGTTTTCATTCTGAATGACTCTAGAAACCTGTGTGATCCACAGCCTTTTGTCCATGCAAAGGTTGACATTTCACAGAAGAAGGCCAATCAGACCATTGTGGCTACTCTGGCTCTTCAAATGAGCATCATTGCCGAGTGCCAATCTCCTGCTTTGTTTCCGTATAGTCTTGAGTTTATTTCTATTCAAATAATCATCCAATGCTGCCTTGAATGTTTTAATTGAACTTGCCTCCACTATATTTCTGAGCAGCATATTTCATATCCCAACTACTTGCCATGTCAAAATGTTCTTTTTCCTCTCCTTGTTTCTTCTGCAAATCCGTTTCCGGACAGTATTGAGGGAGTACCGCACTCTCTTAGATTCTGGTCTTTCAGATAATACATAAAATACAGGCTGGTCTGCCTGCTCAAGTTTGTAAAAATTACCAGGGTAATATTTCACAAAGGGTAGGGAAGATCTCCCTGATGTCCAGGCCAATGTTTTTCCCTCAATCAAAATCAAGGATGCAGGTTATGATGTTGCTGCTAGTCAGAGCTTGCTTTGTGCAAATTAACTACCACATATGCTGCATCATAATACTGACTATGCTTTAAAAAAAATTGTAAAATATGTTCACTGCTGAGTTTGATTTTGCAGTTGAGGGGATGTACAGAATGGGGAAACAGGCAGGAAATCAGATTGTAGACCCAACTTTGATTGGCGATGATCTTAAAAAATAGTGAAACAGGTGTAAAGTGCCAAATGGGCTTAATCCTGCTTTTATTCCTTTTTGTTTTTAACGTCCATGCATTTTGTAAGTATTGATTTCTGTTGGGAACATTGAGTTGTGAAATAAATTCTTTCTAGTTGAAAACACTTGCATCCACCATATGTAGGGTTAATTTTGTATAGCTTCAATGCAGACTTTCATTGTGGGTTGGCTTTCTCAATGTTGTACTCCTGTTTAATCTTTCATGTCTAGCAAGACTCTATTCCAGCAGCAGAACCTTGTACAATTACCCTCCAGTTACTTTGCCTGAGAATTGACATCTTGCTTCTGAGACAGCTGTCATCAGGTCGCTCTTAATCAGCTTCCAGTGCTGATGCTGAGTGGCATTGGTAAAAGCCCGAGAGTAGGTGACCCATTGACCTCCGTAATTACTATTACTACAGTGCGGAGAGTGCATGGGAGAAAATAAGCTTTTATACATTCAAAAAATTCTGTGCTGTCCTACAGCACAATTGTGTTTTGGAGAAATTAATATAAACCTATTCCTCCTCCTTGTATATTTACAACAGACAGGTAAACAAGTTAATTTGATGTGGAGACAGCAGTAAAAAGTGATACTTCAAAGAGCAATAATTCCAAACTCATGTCAAAAAATACATTTAACTCCTAGGTCTGCTGTGTAATAACTTCATAGGTTTTTTTTTTAAATCAACCTGCTTGGGCATGTTATGATCTACCTCCAAGGCAAGTAAGACTTGAACCCAAACCTTCTGGCTCAGAGCTAGGAACAATAATTGCTTCATGGTTAAATGAATCTAATCACATAGTTGCACCTCTTACCAAACACTTGCAAATTCATTCCTCCTCTTCAGACACTGCAATACAAACATTTTATATGGTTTGAGCTGGTTTTAGATGAGAGAGATTTGAAATGCGACTATTTAATAACCAATTACTTTACAGGAAATAGTTAAATCTGCAAAATGTCAAAGAAGCCATTTATTACACACAGTTCAATTTTATTTTGTTTGTCCTGCCCAATTGCATTCCATTGAATGGACAGAATATTTATGATTAAGGATTTATCTGGGTTGGCACCATCAAACTGTCAGTTCAGAAATACTATTCTTTGGAACACTGAGGACATTTTAAAGAAAAATTATGGGGGCACAAATGACGTTTTGAGTTCTTTCAAAACACAAAAGCTGGAACCTTAATGAGTGGTATTTTGAAAGTTGGTAATTTTCCATCTGCTGAGTCAATGTGCAGGAGGCAGACTGGTATGAAACGAACACTTCAGGCTATTTACAGAAATGTGACAAACTTTTGCTACAATCAATATACCTTTTTAAAAATGTCTGCTAAATGTCACAAGTGGATTTTTAGAAGACCAAAATTAACCCACTTTTCACATCTTGGTTTGTTGGGTCATGACTAAGCAAAATGCTTTAAACTGACAGAAAAGTTTTTAATATCACTTTAATTTGACTAAACATTTTCTATTTGAGTAATGCCTATTTGAGTATAGTCAATGCACTAATGGGGTAGATTGCTGTTCAACTGTATTTTGGTGGCAAAAATTGTGTATTGAGATATTTACAGCTGGGTTTGGACTTCATTTCCAGCTTCACCTGTGTGCTCAGTGAGCTCGGAAAAGGGAACATACAGAAGCGACAGGTATCACTGAACAGTCAATGGAATAGGCATGTCACTATATGGCATCAGCCAACACACTGTATGTGGTTCAAGCAGAAAGTCGGAGGGGAATAGTCCTTAGTGTGATTGGGGGGGATTGCAGTCAGTCTGGGGTACAGCTACAGTCAGTCAAGAGGCTTATCTGAATCCAGCCCAGGGGGATGACCACAGTCAGTTTGGTGTTTTGTCCTACCAGAGCCTGGGAGCTTGTCTTTATACTCAGGGGTTTGTGCCAAAGTCAGCCTTGTAGATCAAGTACAACCATTCTGGAGACTATCATTATGACAGTCAGGGTGCTGTCGAGATAACAGCCTGGGGGCTGGGCCAGTTATTCATGCAATAAGAGAAAAGGGAAGGGTGGCTTGAGTATGCTGAAAATGGAAGGTTAATGGTGATCCAAGAGCAGGGGAGTTTGGGTGAGGTATTCCTAGTGAGTGAGTAGAGGGCAGAGAGGGCTAGTAGCTTGTGACCATAAGATGGGCAAGAGTATTTGAGTGGACATGATGCATGAAATTGCGAGAGTTGTCGTCCGTCAGCCTTGGTGAAATGAGTTTGCAATGGCAGAAATGGAGAGAGTTTGACCTTGAGCCATGTAGCCTTGGACCTCAAACAGTATTCAGAAACTATTCCCCGACAGCGATTAAACCCAGGCGTGTGATTTCCAATCAATGTCTACACAATTAGCTTAACTCCTGAAACTTCCAAACTGTGTTTGAAACAAAAAAGTCCCAATGTGCCCTTATAATGACCCTTTTAGAGAAAGAAACATATCTTCCAAGTCTTTTCAAATGAACCGCTGTCCATAATCCTTGAAACATAAATTATCAAATTAAAATCAACAATGAAAGTTCCTTGTTACACTTAAAATCATAGAAATTATAAAAGCCCTACAGTGTGGATGCAGGCCATTTGGCCCATTGGTCATATTGACTATCCAAACAGCATCCCACCCAGACCCCAACCCCAATCCTATCCCATCACCCTGCATTTCCCATGGCTATTTCACCTAGTTTGCACGTCCCTAAACACTACGGGGTAATTTAGCATGGCCAATCCATCTAGCCTGCACATCTTTTGGACTGTGGAAGGAAAACCGAGCACCCGGAGGAAGACCATGCAGACACGGGGAAAATGTGTAAATTCCACACAGACAGTCGTCCGAGGGTGGAATTGTACCCGGGTCCCTGGTGCTGTGACGTGACAGTGCTGATCACTGACCCACTGTCCCATGAAGGTAAATGTATCCAAGTTGAACCAGCTCGTAGTAAACTCCATAAGCTTAGACTGGGACTGGGCCAATGTCAGTGTGCTGAATACATTGGGTCATCGAGTTCACAACTTTTCATGGAAATTGAAACTCACCTTGGAAAAATGCAACTGACAATGTCTGTCTGTTTTGGAGATTGCAAGGGTTCAGAACGATGTACTTTAGAGAGAAGGACAGTAATACATTGAACTTTTTTGGATGACTAGTTTTGGTAGAATTACCCAGCACACAGGTCCACAACAATAACTGTTCTTGCACTCTTTATAAATAATGCTCACTACTGTTAACATTTCAACAATACTTCTCTGCTTGCAGTGAAAGGTAATAAATAAGTTATATGAATTAAAGCAGAACTGGAGGAGGGTGCCACCAAATAAGACTTGGTAGAATCTTCTGTTCTAGCTGCTGGTGTGTTTGAAGGCAAGAGGGTCATTGAATCAGGCAGTGTAATGGCATACCCAAACCAAATACCTTACTACCTCTGCTTATATTAAGTTCTGGGCAGAAAAGCACACAGTTGACTTTCACACCCAGCATTTCATTGAGGCTCTTAAACTTCCATTTAATGAACTCTGAAGGGTTTTGTCATGCTGCTGTATAGCATGGTCATCAGATGATGGTTGGCTGCAGTACCATTCTGATTTTTGCACAGGTATTCTACTTGGCTAGAATTCTCTTCACTCTTCTCTGGAAAATGTTTATCTCAACCTGGGAGATGCAAATGGTATTTAGAAGTAGAAACAGCTGGAGAGCAATGTGTAAATTCTGTGGAACTTGTCATAACTGTAGTCAAGTAACATTAGTAGGAGACTGGGAACAAGTTGACTGTTCTTTTTCAAAAAACACGTTATTTTCTGTAACCCCTCAGTCAGAGAATGGCACTTGCCAAGAGGGAATTTCATAATGAACGAGGAAACCAAGTAACTTCAGGGACAAGAGGGAACCAGTGTAGGGTTACATGTTGATTTCTTATAATTCACGATAGTCAAAGCTGTAAAATAGTTACATAGAATTGTCAAAGAGGACAAATGAAGAAGTTTAAAAGCATCGTTTCTGGGTTTCCAGTTGCAAAGATAACAAAATAAAAATGAGAGAATAAATAACGTTAGCATTAATTAAATGACCCTCTCCGTGACCCACAAACAAAATAATACTTTATCCTGTCTTTACAATGCCTGAAAAAATAAGCAACATAGTTTAAAGTCTAGTTTTATAGTTCTATTTTGTTCAATGTTGCTTTAACCAAGTTCAGTCGCTACAAAGTTATCCACTATGTAGCTATCGTTTGCAAAACATTCATCAAAATATTCACACATCCTGTATTATTTAAAAAAAGTTCCGTATAACGTTCCATTAACCTGCTTTACTTGTCTTAGCTTATTTTTGTCTGAGATTGTGTTTTACCCAGATTTAGAACAATTTCCTCATAATCTATTCTGATTCTAAAAATTAGAATTTGCATTGTTTTATCTTTAATTGACTACATTCAAATGAAGTAAGTTTTTCATTGTACTTGATTCATTGAGATGTATGAACTATTTACTGCTTTACCTGTTCCTTGGAGGTATAAGACGTATTGCAGTGTTGAAACATCTTGCCATCATTCTCATTTTCAAAAATAATGTATCTATCAACAAGGTATTATTTCAAAGGCAATTAAGAATTACAGTTTTGAATACTGAATGTCAGAACAGGACTGTTATGTCCTATCATTCTAAACCTGTGGTATAATCAAGAGGGCAAGTTCCATATCTCGGTCATCAAATGATCTAGTGAGAGCTGAGGCACATTCTGTATTACATAATGTTCTTCATTCTGAAGTGAGAGCAACTTAGTGCATTTGCAGCGATAGCTGATTTGCTATTTCGAGCATTCTACAATCTCACAGGTATCAGTTAGTCTTAGTTGTTGGAACAGTCAGTGGGGAAGAGAAAATCCGTTCCCAGGAGAGTGAAGAGGCCTACCATAAGCCTCATCGATGGCCTTCGATGATGTTGGGAGTCAGAGTGGCTTTTTTACAATCCCTGTTAAGTATTTGTTACAGTCACTTCACTGATTGTAACAATCTTTAATCTCATGGATCATGTGTTAGCAGTAGAACACTTCTCTTACCACCTTCAGACTAGATTCAATTACTGTTGGCTTGCTTGGATTTACTTTAGCACTACTTTTGTTTCCTTATGGATAATGGGTTTCTTTCCCTCATATTAGATGCTGTCTTGAGCTATCACTTTATCTCTCCATACTCAATACGTTCTGATAGCAACTGGTACATCCGTGTTAGTTTCAGGCCATCTTTCATCACCATTTCCTGTAGCATTGGAGAATTGCAGTTTGATTTGAGTATGATGCTCATCTTTCAGCTTCAATATCCCTGTGGGATTGATAATTTCCAGAGCACGGCAAGTTGTTGACTCTTGTGGAGTCTGGAGGTTTTCACGCTCTGCTTTTGTATCCTCAAAATTCTCCCATGGATAGCTATGCTCTCAACAGTGTGTTTTCTATGAACATCTTCATTTACTTATGCGTCATTCAAAATGGTTTCTCTGCAAATGAAATAACATTCCTTTGCATATGTTGTGGAGCAGATAGAAGAGAAATGTGCTTTGAAGTGATTTATGGTCACTTTGTCTCTTCAAAAGAGGTATTGATTAAAAAGTTCACAAGCAAAACTCAGGTACAAATGCAATTGGTTGTTCTTGCTGTACATGGGTCACTCTAAGTCTCATTGGAGCTGCACACTACAAGCTGACCACCTCACTGGCATTGTAGCACTTCAGCTCTGGTGGTGTTGTCTCTAGTTGATTTCTAGTCAAAATTGCTGTTTTTGAGACCCAATACCATTTTAAGTCATTGGGGAGCTTGTATAGAGTTTTTCATTTGATGGAAAATTAGGCAAGAGCGTTTGCTAGATAGTTCACAAATACAATAAATTGTTAATATCTATCATGTCATCTATCGGTCACTGCATCTGTGTTTATTAGGATCTAGGGAAAGTCCTTTCACTGTGCTCAAACTATGGTAGACTATCCTTCCCTCCGTCTACTATCCAGGACCACCCCCACCCCATCTTGCCAACAGGTTGCTGTCTCACCCCAAAACCCTTCACCCAACCCCACTCCCCATTGTCTCACTGGAGACTGCCAGCTTGATACTGGATGGTCTGGGCCCATTGCTGATTACCTCTTGCTTAGTCTAGCTGCAATTCTGGCCTTAGACACCTCCGTGCCCTCACTTGCATATCAACTGAAACCTGAGCCAGAAAGAAGCAAATAGAAAGAATCGTGTTCGTTTCAAAGTTAAATAGTGATTTCACTGCAGATACACATAGGCTGCTAAGTACACGGCACAGTACATCAAAAAAAACAAAACTCTAGGGATGAGTTTGGCAGCATAAATATTCCACTTAAGGTTTCAGAGTGGTTTGGTAGCAGAACGATCCGTTTATGCCTGCTTGTTTCCAGGCAAGAGAGGGTCTGAATTTGATAACCATTTGCTCTCGCCTGTGCCAAGAAATTTCCAAACACTCAAGTCTTCAGTAATATAAACACAGGAGACCTCAAGCTGAAATGTAGAGGTTTCTTACTTGGAGGCATTCCAAATACTGGAGGAAACATATTAAACAGTAATGACATGACTTTGCTTATGCTAATTAGACTTGAGCAATATGTATGGGTAGCTGAAAGAGGTTTTGTATGTTATCATGGGCTATGTAGGCACTGTTCATAATTACTATGGTTTTTCACAAGTCTTAATTTTTTTGAAACAGATGATCATTTTTTTAAAAAAAAGTAGATAATTTTCTATTTGAAAAGTATGAGTATTTAACATTTTCTTCCCAGCAAGATGAATTATTGCTGCTGTTAACTACGGAGGACCCTTACTCTCCATTTCATGTTTTTTTTAATATCTGGTCCTGCAGTTTCTTTTTTTTCCTTTCTGATACTGACATTTTTCTTATTATTTTTATCAAGTAGCCTTGTTTTCTTTCACTGAAATTTGTGGCTTAGGCAAAGCATTCCACCGAGTCTAATTTATGACCTTTGCTCTGACGGGATGGGGGTGCTGAGGATGGGGGAAGGGTATGTTTGTTTTGCTTTATACTTGTGCTTCCTTTTTTCTCTTTATAGATATTCCATACTCTGTCCTTCCCTTCTGTTAACTCAGAATGCACATAAAAAGTTTATTTTTCTGTTTGTTTCTTTTTCAATCATACACACTTTCTTGCTTCCATTTGTAAGAAAACTAATGTCAACATTTTTTCTCTTGATCAGAGTTAAAATGACAAAAGAGGGATGGGAGGACAGGAGATGGTCATAATAATTTAAGTCAAAAACTTGGCCGTAAAAACACTGACTTTGTGTATTCACATTCTTCCAATTTGTTTCACAGTAGAAATGAACATATAAATCAGAAAATAACCTGTTAATCAGTCCTTTTAAATACATACTATAGAATATTTATTAGTCTCAGAGCATTTTTAAAGTAATTCTGCTCCTTTTGGAATGTTTTGTTGAGTTCTGTAATTTACCATGACGATTGCAGAAGAATGTTGATTTGTGTATCATGTTGTTTTCAGTGTATTTTCCCCTTCTCTTTTATTCCTGCATGAATATGCGGTTTTATCTGGGGCTGGGTAAGTTACCCGCTAACCAGTCCATCCTTGGACCTATTAAGGTCTTTAAGTGCCTTTACGACCCTTATGCGCTAGGCAGTGGAAGCCAGGCAAGATGGAAAGCATTTTCTTATAATAAATGTAGTGCAAAGAGAGAGAAGGAAAGAGGGTGGGGTGTTGATCATCCTAGGGAGGAGATGCCCAGTATGCATCACAAGGGACCTCCAAAATGTTTACCATACCTTCACCTATCAACCCCCGGAATTAATGCCTTCCCATCTGGCCTCCAAACCACCAGTTCCAATACCCGCATATCCCACCCTGAGGTACCGATTTCCTCCCTGCCCAAAAAGCCCGGGATTGATCTGGGTCTGAAAATGATCGATCTTCCTCACTGGTCTTGGTACGGTCCCAGCAGCGCCCACCTCTTGAGCTCCGGTGTTGAAGGAGCTACGAGAGTTGGCAGCTGATCAATGTGTCCGGTAGCTCTCGAGGGCGAGATTTCATTGTATTGAACTGCAGAAGCCCACCGCTCAGCTTGTTTAGGCTACGCAGATTATGTTGTCACCGCAGGAGTGGTCTCATTCAAGTACTGAAAATGGAGAAACTCAGCAGGTTTGGCAGCATCTATGGAGAGAAAGCAGAGTTGACGTTTCAGGTCCAGTGACCCATCCTCAGAACTTCTTAGAAACAAATTTTCTCGTGGGGTGGGGGTGTGGTGGTGTGCGGGAAGTGTTGGTATGATCAGCATGCACCCTACCATCTCCGTCAAATCCAGAATCCAGGCCAAGACTTGGTCAAAACACACGTCCAAACCAGACAAAAATTCGGTCACTCATCTTCAGTTTGGATGACTGCAATGGTTAGTCTTACTGGCAAAAATCTGGTGGCAAGACCGCTTTTAAATGAAATAAGTATTTTAAAAAAAGACAATAACTAATTTTACTGTCATCAACTCAGACCGAAAAGTGAATTTCAAGTGCAATTCAGACATCTTCCTTTAAAGACAGACTTTTCCACCCCAGAGTATCCATACCCTAATTGCTGTTTAATGTCAACTCGGGTGGCTGGACAGCTAGTCTGTAATGCAGAAAGATATCAACAGTGCGAGTTCAATCCTAGATAGTCTGAGGTTATCCCGAAGGCCCAACCTTGTTGAACTTTCCCCTTCCCTGACACATGGTAACCTTAAGATTATACCCACCACCAGTCATCTCTATCTAATGAGAAAGGAGCCTAATGACTACCATGATTTTACCTTGCATTACTGTTGAAGGGTCATCTGAGCACAATATAGTGTCCATGAGAACATCAGGCTGCAGACAAATTCAGCATAATTTCCACTGGTTTTCACGTTGGAATGAAACTTTTGTCAGTTTTAGCTGAGTGTAAATATGGACCATGCCCAAATATGATGTATGATGAATAGTGAACGAACATCTGTCAAAAGTGGAATTATGCCTATTTTCCTGCATTGTGTGGTCTGGTGCTATGTCACTGCCACCTGGGATGGAAAGTCTAACCTATATTTCAACCTATGTTTAAAAAGAAGTCACTTATGAACAGAAAATATAATGAATGCAAAGAGAAATGGATTATAATGTTGTGAAATATGAATTAAATCCAAGTTAAATTATTTTTCATTGGTAAATCTTTGGATGACTTTTTAATGGAAGAAAAAGCATTATGACCTTGGATATTCAGTGAGCAATGATGTAATAATTATTTTGAAACAACTTAAAATGGATATACACAGTTGATTGCATGAAACAGTCTCAATTCCTTAGGCTCTTCCTTCATCCTTCTCTGTTCCACATATCAGCCCAGTTCACTACTTAGTGAATGTAAAATTGCACTCATGAGCATTGTGGAACTTAGTGAAACAAATCAGTTGAATTTCAAAGGCTATGATGAAATTAATGG
This sequence comes from Rhincodon typus, assembly GCF_021869965.1. NCBI lineage: Eukaryota > Metazoa > Chordata > Chondrichthyes > Orectolobiformes > Rhincodontidae > Rhincodon > Rhincodon typus. The sequence goes on from NC_063349.1 coordinate 15,322,565, forward strand.
CTTAGAACCAGTGCAATGAAGATTTTTCAGGAGGGATGATGTTTGTGGTTTGGTTCGGGGGGTGGTGTTAGTGACTCTTGGGAGAGAAGGATAGGAAGACAGAGCCGAGATTCCAATTAAAATGGCATTTGGATTTCTGTGTGCAAAGCCTGCCATGGCATGTTGAACAAATTTGAGGATTAAGTTCACAGGCTAGCATTTTGTATCTTTTGTACTGGATCTGGTCCTTGTTTGAAATGGTATCACTTTATTTTAAACCAGTTTTGTCAGATCTTTCTGATTCTCTTCAAGAATTTTAAATGCAGGCTCTGTGTAAGAAACTTCAATGAAATCTCACTCAAGCAAAATAACTTTTGAAGATGAGAGTTTTTCATTTATATACTTTTGCATTCAGCATATAATGACGCAGTAAGGTAGCTGTGTGTGATTCAGGAAAGGTTGTTATGTTTATGGTTACTGTTTCAAGTGGTTTGTCATCAAATGGTTTATAGTGTTAATGTACATAAAGCAGTAACAACATCAATAAGGCTTGGAATTTAGAAATAAGGTTATGTAGAATATTAAAGAAGTAGAGAAAAGTTTTTTCAGTAAAAACTTTCAGAATTATGGAGAAGGATAATTTTCAGCTAATTGTTAAGTCATTGTGTCATGAATTTGAAATTGTAATTGACGAAAATGGGGAATTAGGAGATAGGTCTGCTTGAGATTTATTTTGGAACAGAATGAGTTGCCATGCTGAACAGCACTGCATCTTTTAAGGACGAGAATAAGAAACTGGATTAATATTGAATGCTGGAACAAAAAGCCAATGCAGCCACAGAGGCTGAAAGGCCTCCTTCTTGGGAATTAACAGCTATGATTCTAAAATCAATAAAAAAAAACTCAATATTCCTCTCCGTTCTGCCTGGATGCATTTTCATTTTGTGGACCAAAGCCCATGAGGCTTAATGTCATTAAGCTTGGCAACATTTTTATAAAATTGCTCTGGGATGGCTACATCCTCCAAGTGTTGTACGGGTAATCTAATCAAATGGATTAAGTAAGTGATCAGGGAGAACAGGTTCAAGCTAATTATGAATTCAAGGACATGTAAAAGGTATAGTATCCACAGCTTGCAACTTCTTTATAGTTTATTTCAATAACACTTCAAATGAGACACATTACACAAGAAGCCAGAGATAGGTTGGTCAAAAGCATGTTATCCCAAAGCCTAGAGCTGCAAGCTAGTGATTTTCATTGTGCCACTCTTGTGTGGATCAAAATTGAGCCCAACGTTAAAGAATAACATTAAGCCAATATGCTACCCATAAACCTTCAAATTCCTTCTTTCAATTGTATTGCTGAATTTCACTCCAATAATCTGTTGCTTGTGCTCTTACAGGTGCTTGAATTTAATATTACAAAGTTGTACCCTTCATTCTAGCTTGTGAAAAGATATTCAGAAAGCCAATTTTGGGACATTTGCTTTCTGCTCCTTCCAGCATGTACTGTTCGACAATATTGACCACACTGGCAGGCAGGCGAGGCTGAAAATATTTTCAGCAATAGTTTGAGTATCAGGAACGGTCGTATTTCTTGAACAGTAGTGTACCAGTAACTATATTCAAATTAATTAGAAATTCACTCTTGTTTTAATTTAGATTCAGTTTTAAGAAGCAATATGAATAATAAAAAGCAGTTCATTTGAAAGTAAAACCCACAGATCAAATTAAAATCATGGGCATCAGCTAAAAATTTGTGTTCTGAAGAAGTTGACCCATTATAAGCAACAATTTGCATTTATATGGCACCTTGAAGTGTAGCAAGTCATTTTATGACAACAAAATCAAATAAGTAAATTCAGACCAAAGGAGTAAAGGGAACCGATAGCTTGGTCAAATCGATAAGTTTTCAGTGTTGCATGAGGATAACATTTACTAAGCAAAGCCATTTATTTTGCCAATTTTGAAAACACAACTGACTCTTGCCTGTAAAATCGTTCAAAGCAAATGCATACCCAGCATTTTTATTGTGTCACCTTTTCTCATGGGAAACAAGTTAGTGTGATTGGAAACAATATTGTTTTTTTTTAAAAAAATCCCCATGTGTCAAAACAAAACTCTTTGGGAATTAACAGGAAGCACTCAGGCTTATATCTATTTTAAATGCATCGTGGCTTCCCTGTCCTTTTTCCTTCTAACTTGGCATAAAGTGCTGTTCTCTATTTCAGACCAATGTGCCTCAATATAAGGAATGTTCCATGATAATATTGCACAAGGAAAGAGATCAACATTTGTGTTACAGAACACGTGAGGTGAAAAGTAAATATTGAAAACACATTCCAGACAACAACCTCCAGACTCTTGGCTGCAACTTATTGCCATTTAGAATTATAAAAGCTCCATGATTGAGAGAACATTTCTATAAAGTTTAAAAAGAAGCTAGCAAACAGGGTACATAAAATCATTCAGCAGACTACTTGGAAAATAATAACACATAGTGTTAAATTTCAGTATCTGAAGCATTCTTCTGTCTCGCCAACTATTTTTGACTTATAACTCTGTTTGGAACTTTGAGAGATATTTAAGCAGTCAAGTTTCTTGTCCCAAGTTGTAGCTTAGTTGAAACCTGAACCAAAGTTTACAGATACACTATTGTAAACTATATACTTTATTGACTGCCAAAATGAAAATCTAAAAATATGCTTCAGAGAGTGACTATATAATTAAATAAATAAAGGACCCATGAGAGCTGGAGTAGAGTGTTGCTTTAGTTCTGCCTCTTGGCAGCTGGACCCCAGACTACATTATACTCCTCTGAGAAATTAAATGAAGTGTAAGCAAGTTCAATACATTTGTATGTAATATATGGCTGAAAAAACATTAACCCATGACATTCTTGAATCATAATTGTATGATAACATTTCATTATTCTATCCTGTTGCAATTGTGAACTTGATTATTTAAAAACAAAATCTGGTAAAGTTCTTTACCTTCTCAAATTACTGACAAATTTATAGATTCAGTTGGACCAGAGAAGTCTCTTCCTCTCCATGTGTGTTAACCCTTCATGTTAACTCTGACTTTTTTTTCTTCACAGATGTTGCCAGACCTGCTAAGCTTTTCCAGCAACTTCTGTTTTTGTTCCTGATTTACAGCATCCGCAGTTCTTTAGGTTTTCATATAAATCTCTCCCTCTCTATGCGTGTTTTTTTTCTCACAAATGTCTAAACATGGAAGGTATCCAAAGCCAGAACATTTCGGCACGGTTTCATTACCAGTATCCTGAAGAAAATTGAGCAGCGATTTGTAAACATGTGAATATTGTAACATTTTGAGGTAGATGTTCTAAAGGGTCACAGTGTCCCACTTACAACAGAATATCCACACTTGGTGGAAAAATACCTCTACGTCTCTTTCATCTTCAGTTTTAATTGTCCCAGTGCTGCTTCATCTCCAAACCACCTTACCCCCAAATTTCTGATGTCTCTGCAGACCTCATGCGTTATTTTTTGCTCAAAATAAGTGGCCCTTTAAATTTTTTTTTGTTCATTTGTGGGATGTGGGTGGCACTGGCTGGCCAGCATTTATTGCCCTTCAAGTTGCCCTTGAGAGGGTGGTGGTGAGCTGCCTTCTTGAACCGCTGCAGACCATGTGCTGTAGGTTGACCCACGTTGCCCTTAGGGAGGGAATTCCATGATTTTGACCCAACTACAGTGAAGGAATGACAATATATTTCCAAGTCAGGATGGTGAGTATCTTGGAGGGGAACTTGCTGTTGGTGGTGTTCCCATGTATCTGCTGCCCTTGTCCTTTCAAAGACTGCAAAAATACTGACTCTATCCTTTCTGTTTAGAAGCGACAATCCAAATAGGTACAAAGTTCCATGCTGATCTGCACCGATAATGACGAAATTGGGTTAGCAGCAATGGGATTCTTGGATTTAGTCCTGTATTGCCATTAGCCCAACAATAAGAGGAGGGTTTATTTTTGCTGAAGCTATGAGGACAGCACAGCTTTTTCCTTGATTTTAGTGGAGGGAAGAAAATTGGTGAGAAACTTCATCCGTGACTGTCTGAAGATCATGATGGAAGTGTGAGAGTTGCATTCAACGAGATGAGAATGGGCTTTGATGGGGCACAGTCAAGTTAACTTCTAAGCTCAAACCTTAATGACTGTGGGCAAAGTGCTGAAATGCAGCAAAGCTGCAGAATCAAAGGTATCAATCCTTCCAGTAGAGATCGAGGATGGATCAGTTTGGTGGAGTTTATTAGCTGCAACAGTTGCAAATTGGCTATGTATGTTTACACAGTGAGTGCGACTAATGTTAAAGTCAGAAAATGCTGGAAAATCTCAGACGATCTGATGGTATCTGTGGACAGTTAAGGACCATTGTTTTCCATTTGTTTTTCTAGGTATTGTGTCTGGTGCTATAACATACAGGGCACTTGCTACCACCAGAAATGGGAAAGTCCATCAGATATAGTGTACTGGGCAGCTAATTGGTGAGGGATAATAGGAACTGCCGATGCTGGAGAATCTGAGATAACAAGGCGTAGAGCTGGATGAACACAGCAGGCCAAGCAGCATCAGAGGAGCAGGAAAGCTAATGTTTCGGGTCTGGTCCCTTCTTCAGAAATGGGGGAGCCTCTCTCTCTATTTATTTCAGAATCCCCTTCCCCTCTCCCAATTCTGAAGAAGGGTCTAGACCTGAAACGTCAGCCTTCCTGCTCCTCTGATGCTGCTTGGCCTGCTGTGTTCATCCAGCTCTACACCTTGTTATCTCAGCTAATTGGTGAGCTTTTCAGTACATTACCTCCTGGGGCCACAATGTCCCACCCCACCAGAAAGTGCCAACCCATCAATGTCTGATGCGTCTGAGTAGCAGTGTCATATCTCAGGTGGTAGCATGTGGCAGTACAGGAATCCTGTAAGCCCTGGAACAGTGGGTGACTTGTGGAGGTGGTGAGAGAGAGTGGTGGCTCGGAATGGGAGAGATGGTTAATGGCAGGGACAGGTTGGTGGTTTTCAGCAGCCAACCCCAAATTGGGGCAGATGGTGCCCACCCCCAACCAGCTGGCAAGCTCCATCTTAGCCATTTGAAATTCAACCATTGTCCTTGCTTGCTTGGAATGGAGTTCACCATGGCAGAGAACCCCTTAAGTTGTTAATTGACCACCTAACATTAAATTCAAATTAATCTTCTATAATGAACTAATCATCATGTGAACGCGTTCATTTTAAAGTATTATTGGGAATTTAGCATGTGTAGCGTTGGAACCTGCTGATTGAGCACATGGTCTGAAACCTAATACTGCTCAATTGCTGATTGCTACAAGCACCAATTCTTTACACATGACCTGCCTCAATTACAAGAACAAGAAAGGGGCTCCTTTGCAGTGGTCATGTCCCTATCTATGGGCCAGGTAGCAACAGCTCAAGTCCAACCTGATCCAGAGGCTGTCAATACATCTGAACAGATTGCTTAAAAATATTTAGAAGCAAAAAGTTCAACATTTTAAAGTTGTAAGAATGTGCATGTGTACAATCTGAAAAGTGTCCTGTAGCTTGATGAAGGCTTGAGGCAATCTGTTTCCTCCTACAATTTGCTGCTGTGAGAAACTTAGTTAGCTATGGGTAATGTAAAATGAAATTTACATAATTGGTTTTACAGTAGAGTTTTTCTTAAACGTTTAAGAATGAAACTTAAAAAAAAAAAAGGTCATGTGGAGAATTGAGAGGGCTTCCTGATTTCACTCTGCACAATATGGTCATTCATTTATCCTTCAGTCACATTGTAGCAGGCCTTTTGTTTATTCATTCTTAGGATGTGGGTGTCACTGACTGAGCCAGCATTTGTTGTACATCCATAATTGTCCTGAACAAGGTGGCAGTGAGTTGCCCCTTGAACCACTGCAGTCCATTCGGTGTAGGAGCTTCCAAAGTGTTGTTAGGGAGGGAGGTCCAGGATTTGGAATATAGAAAGACCAGTAATATAGTTTCAAGTCAGGATGGTGAGTGGATTGATGGGAACTTGGAGGTGTTGATGTTCCCATACATCTGCTGTTCTTGGCTCTTCTAGGTGGTTAGGTTTGTGGGCTCCGAAGGATGTGTTGAAGGAGCCTTGGAGAGTTACTGAAGTTCACCTTGCAGATGGTGCACGCTGCTGTTGCTATGCAACTGTGGTTAAGAGAGTGAATGTTGGTGATTTTGGATGGAATGCCAATCAAGCATGCTCCTTCTGTCCTGGATAGTGTTGAGTTTCTGGAATGTTGTTAGAGCTCTGCCATTCCAAGCAAGTAGAGGGGGAATATTCCTTGACACTTCTGACTTGTGCCCTGTAGATGGTGGATAGGCACCGAGGAGTCAAGAGGTGTGTTACTCGCCACGGAGTAACCAGCACCACACCAAGTGCACTGAATTTACACAGTGGGGATGTTGTTTAGGGAGTTGACTAGATAAACACACAGAATGACTACGACTGGCGGTGGCACAGAAATCAAATGTTGATATTGTATTCTGGTAATATTCTAATAGGGAAGTAGAATAGCCTTTACTGTCACATGCACTTGAATGAGTGAAGTGAAAAGTTTGTAATGTTGCCTCGGTGCCGTCTTAGGTACAGGGCACCTAGGTACAGATACTTTGTGTTGTTGCAGAGTTAAAATAGTAGAAAAAGTACACTTAACATGGGAATGCAGAGTTTAAAAAGTCCAGAATGAGAATAAAAAGTATCTTTAAAGTCTCCAGGTACAGTCCTTTTCCACTGAGTCTATGTGCCTGCTGGGCTTCAGAACACTAAGCCTCACTGTCTGCGCACATTGGCCTCTGTCCTCTGTCCTCTGTCCCAGCCTCACCTCCAGGAGTCATCCTGCCGGCCCGGCCCGCACTCGCTCACCCTGCTCCCGCTCCGGGCTCGACCCGCGCCCACTCTGCTCCTGCTCCCGCTCTGGGCTCGACCCATGCCCGCTCTGCTCCTGCTCCCGCTCTGGGCTCGACCTGCTCCCACTCTGCTCCCACTCTGGGCTCGACCCGCGCCCGCTCTGCTCCTGCTCCTGCTCCTGCTCTGGGCTTGACCCCGGCCCGCTCTGCTCCTGCTCCCACTCCGGGCTCGACACGCGCCCGCTCTGCTCCTGCTCCTGCTCCCGCTCCAGGCTCGACCCGCACCCGCTCTGCTCCCGCTCCCGCTCCGGGCTCAACCCGCGCGCGCTCTGCTCCTGCTCCCACTCCGGGCTCGACCCGCGCCCACTCTGCTCCTGCTCCCGCTCCAGGCTCGACCCGCGACTCCATTCTCCATTCCCTCCAGGTAAAGTAGTTTAAGAAGTTAAAAGTTGGGGGTGGAGGCAGGGTAGGTTGGGGACACAAAAACTAGAAAGGGGGGGAAAAAAAGAAAGGAAAAGGAAATGGGATTGACGAGCAGAGGAGCTCTGGCTGGAGCGTCTTACTCTGCCGCCATCTTGCATGACATATTAACTCTTAAAAATTAACACTTCCATTCAACTAAGCAATTCAGAAATTTTATACAACCGCAGTAAAGCCTGCCAGCCTTGCAAAGGATTACCCGTAATGTAGAGCACAGGACAGATCATTGCCCCAACTGGTCATTGTTTGTCCTTGTACTGCACACAAGCCTCCTCTCACCTTACTTCACCTAAATCTTTTTCTGTTTCTTAGGCCCTCATTAGCACTTAGCTAGTAACTCCTTAAAAGCATCCCAGCTGTTTACATCAACTACTCCCTGTGACATCTAATTCTAATTGTTGCGATTTAAAGGTATTTATAAATATTTTAAATATATGTTTATACTTTTTAAAAAATTTATTCACGGGATGAAGGCGTTGCTTGCTAGGGCAGCATTTTTAGTCCATCCCTAATTGCTAAGAGTCAACCAACCATGTTGGTTTGGGTCTGGAGTCACATGTAGGCCACACAAGGTAAGGATGGCAGCTTCCTTTCCCAAAGGACATTGGTGAACCAGATGGGTTTTTCCAGACAATCGATGATGGATTCATGGTCATCGTTCGGCTCTTTATTCCAGATTTTTCTTAATTTACTGAATTCAAATTCCACCATCTGCCATGACAGGAGTTGAGCCTGGGTCTCCAGAATATTATCTGGGTCTCTGGATTAACAGGCCAGTGATAATACCACTAGGCCATTGTTTCCCCACATATTTCCCAAGATCAGTTTTTTTTTCCCCTTGGGGTTTAAGTTTCATAGTGGCGGCAGAGGGTGTTAGTCTATTTTTGTAAATTGGTTTCAAAGTTAACTAGGTCAATCTTTCTGGAAACATGATTTCAAAATGAGTATGTGCCTCCTGGAGTATTAATGGCAGTTTGTTTATATTCTGACTAAAGAGAGAAAACAAGAAGCCATAAACACAGCGGAGTTTAGGATGTGAAAGTTTTTTTTTTAAAAATTATTCCAAAAGCTTTTGGGTGCAGTTTGACGGGGGGACCTGATTAATCAGAAGCAAAGATGGACTTTCCTAGAGTAAGGATACTGTTCAGAACAGTTAAGGAACACTGCTTCCCTCAGTGAAAGTGTAGTTTGTGAAAACTTCCAGACCAGGAGTGTTTGTTTCAAAACCCATCATTGGTTCTGCAAAGCTGATGAAAGTCTAATACCAGTATTTACGCTATAATGCGTGTTTCATTAACCTGAATTGGCTGTAACACAGTTGATGAATAGTGGACACTGTTTGGATAATGTGAACTTTCTGCTGTACAGTATAGCGGTTTCCCTATAACATGGTTTCCCTATTATACGACTATCATGTTATAGGAGAGATACCTGTATCTTAGTTGTGTGTAGATTTGACGAAAATGCTTTGCAACCCGAAGGACTGGAATTGAAAAGAAGCAGTTAAATCAAACTTATCAATTGAATTGGGAAGGAAAGATTTTTTTTTTTTTGTAACTGTAAAATGATTTTGGGAGAAGACCCCATTTTGCCTTGCTGGGTGTTTTGAAATTTTTCAAACAATGTTATATATACATAGCTTGGATTATTTTATCTACTTCTTGTTATATTTCATTGAAATACCACTGTTTAAAAAAAAAAAGACTTTTTTTGATTCACTCATGGGCATTGTTGGCTGGCGAGCATTTCTCGCCCGTTCCTTGTTGCCCTTGAGAAGGTGGTGTTGAGCTGCATTTGTGAACCACTGCAGTCTACATTGTCAAATTTCATTTTGTGATCTGATTTGTCCAGTGTAACATCAACTGGGATTATAACACTGTTCCTGAAATATAGGAGCTTCTTAAGTTCCATGTTGAATTTATCAGTGACCTTCCTAGAATTATGGTCCAGTTTGGGCACTTTTTCTTTGCTCAACTGATTTGACTAATCTGCATGATTCACACTGGTTAAAGCTTTAGTGGATGTCCGATATAATGCAGATGTTGGGGGTCTAACCACTGAAACTTGGAACCTTGCATTTTAGTAAAGCCCTCAAACTCTGCAATGTGCCTGCATCCCATCCAACAGTCGGCTTTTTCTGTTGCCCATGTCAAACAATGGCCCACCCTCTCAGCGATTTTCACATGCCAATCATGAGAATGTTAAGTTCCTCGTTTCCCCATCTCCTCTCTCCCACCTGGGCAACCCCCATCCCTAAAGCCTCCTGACCCTAAGTCTCCCTGATGCACTTTCTGGAATCCTTGCCTTGTGTCTGATCAGTGTCAGAAGTGTAGGAGGGAGGTTGAACAGTGTCGGTGGGTGGGACGAGGGAGGGAAGCTGAACTTAGTTGTGGGGAGGTGAGCAGGGGGGGAAGATGAACACTGGCAAGGGTGAGAGGCTGAAAACTCAGGTGAGAAGAGGCAAGTGAGGGTGGATTCATTTAAAAGGGTGGTGTCGTGCCTACTGACTTTGTGTAACCCTGTAGGATTTGGCATCAGAAGATTGAAAAGCTCCAGCCTGAAATGATGCAGTAAATAAAGGTGCCATCTACAGCAGATGCTTCCCCCTATGATGCAGAGTGGAAGGTCAGGGTGGTTTAGAGGCCATGAGATTCCGGAGCTCTAAGCCAATTTGTGGTTTGTTGGAATTTCACTGTTTACATGTACACGTGTGTATTCTCTGGAGGATACAACTAGAAACGCTGATTGCTAGCATGTATACTTCAACAAGGACAGTGTTAATAGGAATAGTTTCAAAATCAGAAGTTATAAAAAGTGAAGTAATCAGAAGAACTTGATGGAAAACAAAGGATAGAAAGCAAAGAACCAGAGATCAATTGCGCTGTGCACTGATGAAAGTCCAGTCAATTTATTTTTTAGAATGGTTATTTTGAAGAATTTTGGCACTTGTATGTTAACCCTTCAGTCAAATTCTGTGCCCTGTTCAAATGACATAACCAGCCAGCAATAGCTGTCGTCTTATTATTGAGGTTTGCCATTCGTTTGTCTATCCTCGGAAACAACAGGGCTATGAATACCATTACTGATAGGATTGAGCAGTGTAGGTTTAAGCTAAGGGTTAGGAGTTCTATGGTGAAATTGCAACCGGCATGAAATGAGAAAATAAAACTTAACCTTCTGGTGCTGAATATGTCGCTGTTAAACGTGAGCTACTGATGCTGGTTTTGTTTCTGTCAGCTGGTTGATGTTTTCTGATCAGAGTTTGGTTGTTGGTGTTTAGCTCACTGACTGTGGATGGATGGGTTGGCCATCAATCCTGGACTGCACATTTTAACTAGTCAATAGAAAAAAAAAGGTCACGTGCGTACTGAAGACCATATTCCATGGGTTTTATGTAGACAATGAGACTTCATGCAGGACAAAGTCGTGTGCATCTCAGAAAATACTTTTACAGAAACACATGCCTGCGTACGATAGATACTTGTATTAACAGAAGAAATAATGCAATGTGATATTGAAATGAATTCTAATTCCAGCCCTTGGAATTATTCCGGATGAGCTGTTCTCCTCTGATTGCTGGCACTTACGGTTCAGAAAGACAGACCTTAATGCCTGGATGGGTCTGATGAACTGATCTAATTCTCCCTGAGGGAAAGGAACCATCTAAGGAATATTACTGTCTCCCAGTTAGCCTTTTAAATAGGTTTTAGCCAGATTCTTAAAAAGCTGAATGTTGTAAGCGTCCTCAGTAAGGTACCTCCCAATGAAAAGTACACCGAGATGGGTACTTCAGTTTGAATTCAGAAAAGTATCTGCTATCTTATATTTCATACCTTACGTGCAAGTTTATTAAAGAATTGAACATGCAATTTCTATTTGATGGAAAGCCAGTTTCAACATGTATAGTTGTAGGGGAAGAAGGTAGTTCTTTGGATTCTCTATTAGAAACAAGATTAATGTAACGTTACAGAAGGTTGTTCAGCATGTCCACCAACATTTAAATCAGCATTTCCCATACATTCCTGAGTACAAAATTAGAATTTAGCAAGATATTTCAATGACAATTAAGGGGTGAACTACCATCACTACACTACAGTCGCAGTACCTTTAGGGTGCAAAACACTGGAGTGAATCCAATTTATCTGAAGTTTCCCTGAGTGATTCCTATGTTTTTGCTGTTGAAAGAGCTGAACCAGGAGGAAGCTGATGAGCATGTGTACTGCTCAACATCCTTCAGGGTGCTGACAGACGCAGATAGCAGAGACTTGTTGATTAGACAATTACAATTTGAAACCATAGTTGAGTTAACCAATCCATTTTGGCAGTTATATGCATCCTTACAAACTAGAGTTATCCATAGATATTGAAGTCTATATCTCTCAAAAGTTTCAGTACTTTGTTGAGGTGCTGAATCAAAAAGCAAATCCCTGTATTAAAGGATGCAGAACAATATGGCACAGGATGCTAATGTATTTTCCTTTGCGTAGACACCAGGATATGTATTGCATGCCCAAGCAATCTTTTCTCAGGCAAAGTGAAGAACAGCAGAAAGAGGGATCACCCTAGGTGTAGTTGGATGATGCATGTTCGAGTGGTTGCAGACAACCTACAGTGAATGAAAGAGCATAGTGCAATACAAACAACCATGGCATAACATGATCGCAGGACTCTTGGCACGAGTAGCCAGTAGAGGAAACAAAACTGCTTCTTTAGCTGAATGCGTCTACAACATGCTGGAAATTACATCCAATAAAGCATTAGAAGATCAGGCATCAAAACAAATTCTTGCCCATCATGCACTTTTACGCTCACTTCTCACTTCTAAAGTTTAAACTAAACAAGTTTCTCAAAATTGACCTCTGCTTTCCCCATCCATACCATCAATGCAACAGGAGGGAAGAGCAATGCAGTCTTCAGGCAACTCAATGAGCAGTATCATCATTGTTGATAAATTTCTCCAAATTCAGCACTTTATTCCTCATCCACAAGACTGACTCCCCTCACCCCATCTTTTGTTAGCTGCAGTTTGTTTGAGTTGGACAGAGTATTGGCATGATTTGTTTCTTTTACCTATAGTGATCGAAAATAATGTGCACATTTTCATATTTATGATTCCTAACACTTAATAATTTGACCAATTTAGACTTTATGTAGAATTGCCTTTGCTGACATCCTATTGAGAGATTTCTGATTCAAAGTCAAAAATGGCATCTTATGTAATTATGATGTGTGAGCTATCTTTTCTTTCCAACCAATCGAGCAACAGAAAAATTATTTTTTCACTAAGATCGATTTGCTGGGAATGGTTTGGATTCTGCCTGTTGGGTCTTGGTGTCTTTACAAGACTCATTACAACTCATCTCTGAAGAAACCCTCAGGGGACTAGAACATGAAAGATTTCAGTTAAAACGCTGTAACATCATATTGTAAAACATGAGAGTGCAAACACCAAAAAATTAGTTAGTTTTAAAATGATGTGACCCTTCCTTTACTTATCCAAACAAGTAAGTACAGACATGTTTTTAACTTCCAGGAATGTGGGCATGTAATCAGCATCATACTACAGTAGCAGTACCTTGAGGAGGTGAAACACTGGAGTGAATCCAATTAATCTAAAATTTCCCTGAATGATTCCCATATTTATGTTATTAAAAGAGCTGAACCAGGAGGAAGCTGATGAGCATATGTACTACTCAACATCCTTCAGGGTACTGAGGAATGCAATTGGCAGAGATTTGTTTATTAGACAATCATCATTTGAAACCATAATTGAGTTTCCCAGATGCACTTTTGCAGTTGTTTTAGTTGCATTCTTACAAAGTAGAGTTATCCATGGGCATTGTAGTCTGCATGTCTATATGGGCATGTATTCATTTTCTTATGCCTTGAAAAAGAAATGTGATAAGTGATATCTGTGAAGGTGCTGTAGAACTTCTATTGACACTTTTTTAAGAAAAATTTGTTCCAGCAATGCTGTGTTGCCCAATGGCTCAGTGTTACTGAGTCCCATAGACCAGGCAAGTCCATATTGAAGTTAGACTGTGAACCGCCACCTCAGTTTTCAAGTGAGAAAATTGAATTGTTTTGGTGTCAATTCAATATCCTCTTGTGACCATGCCAAACAAATGGAGATGTTTTCCTCTGTTAAAAATGCTTTGTGCCAGTTTTGATGGATAGATGGATGATACAAAACAGCAATGAAATTATGCAGGAATGGTTTGGGAATGTAATATAGTGTTTATGTTGCTGGACCAGCAATCCAAAAGTCTGGATGAAAAGGTTGGGGAAAGATTCAACTGAAATTGAAAACTTGCTGGATTGTCAGAAATACCTGATTGGTTTACTGTCTTTTTAGCCCCCAAGTCAGTTTTCCCTCAAGTGGGTTCATAACCATTCCATTATATCAATGTCCAACGAGTTTTTCAATGATGCTGGGGACAATTAGTGCCAGGCTTGCCAGTGGTAGTCACATCCCAAGAAAGGAAGAGAGGCAAACCTATGGATGAGGACAGCTGATTCTCTGGATTAGTTGAGCAAAGAGTCAATATTACACAGAGGTAATGCCAGATTATAAGGTTTTCTGCTTTTGCTGGATATTAGCGGCTGGTGTTGTGTCCGGCATGTTCTTTCCTACCTGCTTTCAATCATATTTTTGGGCTTAGGGCATCCATGACTCAATGTTGGCTCTCCTTGTCTGAGTCAGGAGGTCGCTGATTTAAATTCAACTTGACTTGATTTCATAAAATTCGCCAGCAAAACTTTAAATCTTGAGGTGATCAATCCCTAATAAAATCAAGCTTCATTCGGACCCCAAAGACATTATTGAAAATCCTCTTTAAACAGTCAATCAAACCTTGAATCCTGCTGAGTTAATTGTACCATCTGTAATTCAGCCAAGCATTCATAATGATCTAATGATAGCCTTTGGGATGACTGGCAACAAAGATCTCTATTGAAACTCCACGAGCAGTTTGTTTTTTCTAATATACAGCATATTGTCTTTTAATCAAAGTGGTGCAACAACATGTTTTTATATAACTCTCACAGCTGTAGTCGGTTTTTCTTGATGTTTAAAGAGTGGGCTGTTTTTTAACATAAAACTTCAAGTTATGATCCTTCACACACCTGAAGGGCAGATAAAGCCAGTTTATCAGTTTGAGATCCTACACTACAGCTTAAGGCTCTTGCAACAGGCAAAATGAGGACTGTTGATTGGAGCACAAAGTTCAAATGGTCCTGCTGAATTCAGGTTTTCCTGTTGCATGATTCACATCCCACTCCTCCTCCCACTTCACACCCGTGATAGAATTTGGATCTGTCAGAAATGGCGGTGGCACTTTGATATCTGGATCCTGTCCATCATTTTTTTTTTAAAGATCATGTTGTCTCCATAAGAATCGAGAGCACTCCGTCCAGTTTGTGAATTACCCTCATTTCTAGGAGTGCGGAAAACAAGGACTGGAGGTTTCCATCGAAATGTAGCCAGTAAATTGTAGTTTTAACAGGATTTCTTGATGTGTTCTGTTATTGTTTTGCAACTTGGGTTTTCAATAGCCTTTGTGAATTTCTCCCAATTTCCTTTTCTCCCAAAGCCATTACCAGCTAAAAATGATAATCCAATAAAAGCCTACTTATGTTTGGGTGAATGAGTATTATGCATGGACTTATTTTGGGAAAATTGGGAGCTAGAGATACCAAACCCTTGGGCTATGACTAAGCTGCGTGAATGCCTGACTCCTCAGACTCATCCCAACCCATGGTATGAATTCCAGAATCATGAGAATGGCTACGAAAGGAGGGCCATAGACGCATTGCGCCACGTTAGCCTTTTGCAAGAGCACTTCCCTGCAAAATCTTCCTCTGCTGGTGTTTATCAAACTTCCTTTTAAATTGGTTGAATTTTCCTCCTCTACCATTTTAAGCAATGCAGTTCAGAGCACGTGATTCTTCTGCCAAACATGTTAAAACTGTGTTATTTGGTCTTTGCCTCTTCCACCAGTGAGAACAGTTTCTCCCTGGACCAGGTTTTCTGAGGCGCTGAATAGATAATTCCAGAAATGTGGAACTGTATTTCCATTTTGACAGTTCTTGTGCAGCGCAGAACTGTCAGAGGAAAGCAAACCATGCCCCATTTCAACAGCAATCAGTATTCTGAAATTTAAATGTCCTGATATCAACTTTGACAGTTGCTGATAAGAGTCTTAAGGTTCTAATGTAAATTTCACCTATATCCAAAAACCTGATGCTTGTGATTAGTGAGAGACTGAGAGGTAAACAAGAAAGCTGGAGCAAAAGAGGAATGCAGTGTAGTAACATAATGAGTGAAAGAAAACCATACATTGGAACAGAATGAAATAAACTATACAGGAGGGAATCAAGGAGTGACTTGAATTTCAGGAGAAATGGTCAGAAACAAACACTTCTAATTAGCAAGATACTTTAAAATGCCAGACTTTTGCTTTTTTTTTCCATTTAATGTTGGCATAGGTTTCTAGCTGATTACAATAACAATTGGACATGCAGTCAGACAATAATCAGATCTCACTGATTTTGTTTAAAAGTGCAGTTTAGATTAAATCGCAACCAATTACATGAGCAATTGTCACAAGAGCCAGGCAGTAAGTTCCTTCACTTTTACACTTTTTAAGAACCATGAAAATTCCAAACATACCACTGCTGAAAATTTAAGATTTGTGGTGATAATGCCTTTGTCATTATGAAAAAAAAAGCTATGACATATTGCAAGTCCTGCCACAAGAGATCTAGCTGCTTTTAATGAAATATGGGTACTGTTTCCTTTCACTGTTGTCCATTCTGTTCTAGTTAATCAAGTGGAAATATGGTTTTTGGAACCAATCTGCGTAGCTTCTTTTCCCCATTTAGATGAATTGAGTTACCATCAGTTAGTTTTCAACTCAGCCAAGACTGGCAGATTAGGATGTGAATTGAAGCAAATGGAAATCTCATTTTATTTTTTAATTGTGCTGGGCACATGGCTGTGAAATTCCAAGATAACCACCTCTGGGCACTAAAGCTATCCTGTTTGTTTTATCAAGCAACTTTATCCAGAAGAGGGATAATGCTACTGAACTGCCTGACACATTTGCATTGCTACGTTATTTATTCATTAAGTGTATCAAACCGGACTGAAATTACATTAGTGCCACTCCATGTGGCTCTGGAAAGGAGATGATAAAAGTAGTTTGGAAAAATATTTTAGGCTTTTTTTTGATAAATTTAAACCGCTTGAAAGGGGTGCGAGACTGAATAGATGGACTTGCATCAACCGTGTTAATGGCCCCAAATTTTTGATGGCCACGTGGTCATGCCTGTGGAGTAGATTGGAATTGTACATAGGGACCATTGGAAATCTGGATGCTGCTGACTCCAGGCAAATTGCACAGGAAATTTAAATTTCTGTGGGGCCATTCCTCCGTTTCTGGAATCGTCTGGAAAAAGTTGCTTTGGAAGTAAGAGATTTCGGTGGGTTCCTTGCTCTGTTCAGGTTGGTAGTTACTTAGGAAAAGTTACCCACCCATCTATGATGGGTTTTCAAGCTGCACTCAAGAATCAGTTGATTTGCTGTACTGTCTCTTCATAACTTGCATGTTTTCAAGTTTTAAATAAACTAACCCCCGGAGTTAATCAATTCCTGACGATTGATTATTACATCCTTGTGATTAGCATAACATTTTCTGCACTGATTGTATCCCTTGCTGACAATGATGTTTACTGGATTGGTCTCTGCTGTTTTGTGACAGGAGGCCCCTATCCAGGAAATTCCAAGGCAGAACTGATCAAAAGGAAGTCTGTAATTTTTTTAGTCTGACTAGGCTCAGAAATGGGGTTTCTGACCCTGATGAGAATTTGTCGATACATGTCAATTAATTCAGCAATGGGGCAATCCAGCATAAGTTCTGGTGGGAGTTCTACATTTAGGGAATTCCAAACGATGTACACTTCCTCAATGTCAATAGCGACAATGGTGACAATCAAATTGTACAGAGCTCCTTGGTGGTCATCAACTCGCAAAATTCCTGTGCTGTGTTGCTGCCATCTACTGTTAGCTTATCTGTGGGAATAGTCAACTCAATGAAGATTCATGGTAATTTCGTTCAATGATGACATAATAGGAGCAGGGGTAGGCTTTTCTGCCATTCAGTAAGAGCATGGCTGATCTGCCCCAGACCTTATCATTTATGCAAGCGCCTCAGCCCTCAACTCCCCAATATTTCATTTATATCAAATGGGCAGAAACTGATTGAAGGGTTCTCTGAGGTTAGTTTTTAATCTCTCATCACAGCTGCCTTTCTCACGTGGCTCTGCCCTACTGTTAATAAAGTTTCTGACCTCTCTTTCTCTCTGGTCATGAACCCACTGGTCCCCTTCTCTCTCTCATGCAGCTGCTGTGCCTGTGCTCTCTGGCATTGTTTCAGAAGTATAGGGTCCTCCTCTCTCATTCTTAGGTCTGTAGGTCCTTCTCCCTCACGCTGTTTTAGGTACTTAACAGGACGTCATCCTCCTGCTCAATACGGTACTGGACAAATCCATTCAGCTGATTTGTGTCCATGCGAGTTCTGAACAAGTGTAACTTGGCTAGTTCCATTCACTGGGTTACCCCCTGTAGCTCTGCAAATATTCCCTCTCCAGCTACTTATTCAATTCCTTCTTTAAATGCATAATTAAGTCTGCCTCCATCACATTCTTAGGTAGTACAGTGCAATTCTACCCACTTGCTATGTTTAAAAAAAAGAGTTTCCTCCTGTCACCTCTGGTTCCTTTGCCAATCACTTTAAAACCATATCCTCTGATTCTTGACATTACTACCAATGGCAGTTCCTCTATCTCCTGTCTCTAAACCCCTTAGTTTGATCACTCCAATTAAATCTCCTTTCAACTTTTCTATTCTACAATATACCAACATAGCAGACACCTCTCCTCCCGATAAACATTCACATAAAATTGTTTTGCACCCCCTCTGAAGCCTTCATACTTTTTTTCCTTAAGTGCACTGCTCAGAAATGGACACAATTCTCCAGGTGGGTTCATGCCAGTTTATTGTAAGTTTCATCACAACTTCCTTGCTTTAGTATTGTTCATCTTTTTAGATGCTTTCTCAAACTACCCTGTTCTAAATTTGAGCACGAGTCCCAGGAGTCTCTGTTCCTGCACTGCCTTAAAAAAAACTCCATTCAGTTTTATTACCTCCCTTCATGCTTCCTGCTATTCTGCACTAAATTGAATCTGTTACTTATCCAGCCATTCCACCATGTGTCCCACATCATCTGGAATTATCCTCCTCACAATTCAGAACACATTCAAGTTTGGGTCATTTATGTAGATGAAAAAAAGCAGTTGTACCAGTACTGTCACTTAGCCATCTCTTATCCATCTTGCGACTTCTCATCTTATTTCATGAGCTTCAAATATGTGAAACTTCATAAATTGCCTTTTGGAACTCCATATCATCCACAGGCCCTCGTCATCCCTCTTTCTTTCTTCATCAAAAAGCTTAACCAAGTTAGCTTAACACAAAGCTTAACAATATTGTGCTGGAAAAACTCAGCAGGTTCAGTAATATCTGTGAAAGGAAAAAGAGTTATGCCCTGCATTCAATAAGATTCATCGTCAGAACTGCAAGTTAAATATGATTTATCTTTTAACAGATCTAAGCTGGCTTTCTTTTAATTTTTCTACTCTTCTCCAAGTTCTCATTAATTTTGTCTTGAGTTACTATTTCTGAAAGCTTGCCTGTTATAAAGTTTAAACTGCCAGGTAGTTGTGGGGCTGACCCCTGAAGCCTTTTTTTACACAAGGGTGTAGTGTTTACTATCTTTCAACTCTCTGGTACACCTCCATTTCGAAGAACGATGAAAAGTTTATGGTCAGTATTTCTAGAAGCTCCAGTCAAATAAAAGCAATGTACTGCAGAAATTGTAGATCTGAAATAAACACAAAATGCTAGAGAAACTCAGAAGTTCTGAGTTTTGAGTCCAAATATGACTCCTCTTCAGAATGGGCAAAAATTTATACTGACTCACTGTTAACTCTGTGTTTCCCTTGCCGCAGATGCTGAGTTTTTCTCATCTATTCTGTTTGTTTGTGGAATTTTTCACCTTATCTTGAAGCATCCTTGAGTGCATCCCATCTGATCCTGATGATTTATCAAGTTTAAGTACAGGTCTTTTCTTAATTTTTAACCCATTCAATATCTGTTTTATTTTTCTTTCACTTCGATTTTGGCAGCATCTCCTTTGGTAAAGGCAGATGCAAAGTATTAATGTAGGACTTCAATAATGTCTTCTGCATTGATGTGTAAATCCTCATTGTGGTCCATAATCAACTGCATTCTACCTCTTAGTACCTTTGCCTATTTGTATGTCTATAGAAGACTTTTGCGTTCCCTTTTATTTGTCTGTCTCTTTATACTATCTTTTTTCCTCTCTAATTTGTCAATCCCATTCTGAACTTTCTATTTTCAGTCATGTTATCAACTTAACATCTCTCGTGTGTTCCGTCCTCCTGCTTCCAGTTACACTCAACCTTCTCATCAGCTTGAAATACTGGATTTGGTTGTCTTGTCTTTCTCCTGAGTGGAAATATGCTTTGACTGTGCTCAAACAATCTTCTGTTTAAAGAAAGCTAACTGTTCGATTGCAGTTTTATCTGCCTATGTATGATCCCTGTTTGCACAGGACAGATCACTTCTTGCCCTGCTGAAACTATTCTTCCTCGAGTCAAATATTTTTATACTCTAGATTGCTGCTTGTCCTTTTCCATGGCTAATGTAAATCTTGTAAGGCCATAATCACTGTTTCCTAAATATTTCCCCATTGACACTTGATCCATCATGTTAATTCTTCATATTCACCAGGAGCAGATCCAACAATGCCTTCTCCATTGGGCTGGAAATGTACTGACCAAATAAAATTGTCTTGACTAAAGTTCAGAAACTCTTGCCCCTCTACTCTACTCTACTCTATAGTTTTGCCCCTCTCTAATCTCAGTGAAAATCTGCTCTATTTTTTTTTTAAAGAGTTGGTTGCCCATAGAAAATGTACAGAAGTTTAAAAGTGCCTCAATCACAGCTCTAAATAGATTCTGCTCTAGGACCCTTGAGGATACTGTCATCTTCTAGCAGTGTAATATTCTCCTTAATCAGTACTTCCACCATCCTTCCTTTCCATGCTTCCCTTGGTTTCCTCAACCTTGTATCCAGGAATATTTAACACTCAATCCAAACTGTTTTGAGACAACTCTTGGTTATTTTCATGACCTCATATTCCAGCATGACTGTTTGCACTTGCAGTGAAAAAAAGCTTTTATTTATTACACTCAATATATTGAGATACCTGTACCGTAAATATGATTTTGACAGCATTGGTATGCCCTCCAAGTTTGACCCACCTAATACTTATTGTGGCTGTCTGTCTCTGATAAACAGAATTTTGGTAACTGTGCGCAGTCACCGTACATTTTGGAGAATAGTAGGTGCTTTTATTTTTTAAAAAATGAAACGTAGAATCCAGGACATTATTTGCATTACAATGATAGGTTAGGATCTAAATATTAAATTTCAATTAATATTGGACTTTAAAATGTGGTCAAATATCTTTAACAGCTATTTTGTCTTTTTTTGTTGTTGTAAGTCTCTACTTCCACAACTGTGAATGAACATTATATTGATCATCTTGGAATTGGACATTTCTTCATCTGTATGATATGTGATGATATTTCAATATAAGTTGCTTTGGCCCTAAATGCTACTTATTATCAAAAATGAGCCACATCTGAAATTAACTTTGCTGGCTCAAACATAAGCACAAAAGAAATCGATACTCTTTTACGTTTGCTTCATCATTTTTTGGTATCTGAACTTCCACGATTGACATTATCACCTTAAAACAGCTTTGATGTCATAATTTACGTAAAAATCTATCTGTACTTGCTCAAGAATTATGAGCATTCTGATTTTTAAAAGTATTGTTCACCTTAAATGGGAAACTATTTTCATGAATATATCTTGAATATAATTTTGTTTTTCATTGCAGGACATAATGCAATGCATTTCAATGAAAATTGTGATGATTCCTAAAGTATCTATAGTTAGTGTGAGCTCAACCTCCTGTTTAGTTAGCAATCAGGGTTGTGCCATGCTGAAAGGAAAAGTAGACTGGGATTTCTTCTTGCAACCCTATGGAATGTCCCCATGCCAGTTTATTTCAAGTGGTGTAGGTTGTGCTAATTTTATTTATGCCAGAGGTGGATGTATAAGTATCAAAACTGCTTAGAATTGTTTGTGTCTGCTCTGGTCAAAATGGGCTAAAAGGTCATTATCTGTGCTGTCGACCTCTGACTCTATGAACTTGTCCTGGTGCTTTTTAACAGATATTGGCAGGAAGCCAACCTCATTTACGCATTCTTTAGCTATTAGCATAACAGCTACTAGCCCTTTTGTGCTACAATCATCCTGCTCCTGCCAATCCTCCCTCCCTGCCCTACACAACCCAGACCCAACCCTGGATTCCAAGGAAATCCTTGCACAGCTGCAAAAAGGGCTATGACGTGGCTTAGCAGGTTTTGAAACATTTCTCCTCTCTTGGAATATGTAGGGACCTGCAGGATTTTGATCAAGTGACGGTGAAGGAACAGCTCTGTATTTTCAAGTCAGCAATGTGTGCGCTTAGAGGGTCTGTGCACTTTCTTGTGTTCTCATGAGCTTACTGCCCTTGTCCTCCTCAGACGTTTGCATTTCATAGCATCTTTTAAAATCTCACGACATGCTTCACAGCCAATTAGATACTTTTGAATTATATTTACTGTTGTAATGTCGAAAATGTGGGAGCAAAATTGACACTTCTAGCTCTGACAAAACAATGGCACAATAATTAATTCATATCTTTAGCAATGATAATTGAGGCATAAATATTGTCCATGTCACGAAGTCTGTTGCTGTTGCTGCACTATGAACCTAAAAGAGTAGGCAAAATTTTGGCTTGTGTCTCACGCAAAAGACAGCACCTCTAGTAGTGCAGTATTCCCTCAGTGCTTGCCAGAGGGTGTTAGCCTCAATTCTTGTGTTCAAGACACGGGTGTGGAACTGAATCCCACAAGTGTAAGGCTCAGAAACAACAGTGTTACCATATGAAGAATTGCTGATGTGTCATGGCACTTTTACCGATGGGTAGTACCCTTCAAGCATTCTTGTTTTAAAGGCTGGGCTCCAAAGATTTGGACTCTTGGTCTCCCTGGGTGTCGAATCGCTGTACACCAGGGAGCTGCTTGTTCTTTTACTCCCCACCACCTACTTGCTCCTGTTCACCTCAATTCTGTGTGTTGTGCAGTGAGCTGCTCTCAAACTGACTGACTGTGTAAATCTGCAAGTTTTAGGTCTGTCTTCGATGTCTAACTACAGGATGCTGTGAGATGATGCCAGCTGAGTGTTTGGAGACTGGTCCTATGAGGGATTCGCTAATTTATCATGAAATGTAGGTCTAGAAACGTATAGCCAGTGTTTAGAAAAGAGGGTGCTGTTGGATTTTAAGCACTGTTGACCAGTTGTTAATTTTAATGCAAACCCTAAACAAGCCCATCTCTTCCTAGACTGCCATGAATGGCTTCCAGAACTACTACCCTCCCTTTTTACTCATTTTCATCTTGTAGGAAAACGATGTTGTTACTCACATATAAGGGTGAGGGATAGGACATTTGAGATCAGCCTTTTGGAGTATCAAGACCTTAATTGGGAAGGATGTAAAGAGGATGTCATTTGTTCACAAATTGATTGTCTGTGGCAAGATCAAACCAGACAGCTATCTCCCCAACGGAGAAAGGACAAGATGTTGACATGATACAAACTAGAGTGAGCCAGAATTGAGCTGTGATGTCAACACTAAGATGAATCGAGCCTTGATGACAACAATGCAACTTACCTTTATCAAATTTTTGGCAATATGACCAATGATTGTGCACCATGCATATATGGAGCAAATCACGTCAATTGGCATACTCTTTTAGTGCTTCAAAACGTGCATTCTGAATGCTGTGTTGCACTTAGTATCAGCCCTTCTCCCTTGGATTGTCAGGATAAAGTTTGAGTGAAGGGAGGGGGAAAGAGATTGTGGAGTGGTTGGTTGATAGTTGTGCATGCAAGTACCGGGCAATGACCATCTTCGATAAACGGATATCTAACCATCACCCTTTGACTTTCAATGGCATTACCATTACTGAACTCGCCCACTATAAATATCATGAGGTTACCTTTGACCAGTAACTAACTGGACTATCATTATAAATACAGTGGCTGCAAAAGCAGGCCAGAGGCTGGGAATTCTGTAGTGTCCTCACATCCAAATTCTTAAAAGCTTGTCCACTGTCTGCAAGTTACAAGTCAGGAGTGTGATGGACTATTCCCCTCTTGCCTGGATGAGTGCAGCTATAACAACATTGAGAAGCTTGACACCAACCAGAACAAAGCATGTAACATGTTCAACAGTCAGACCTTGGGATCGCCATGCTCCGGCACCGCAGTATGTACCATCTACATGATACACTGCAGCAATTCACCAAGGTTCTGTTAGTCAGTACCTTCCAAATCCACGACCACTATCGCCTAGAAGAACAAGGGCAGCAGGTACATGGGGGCTTCACTGCTTGCAAGCTCCCCTCCAAGTCACTCAACATTTTGATTTGGTCAATATTCTTTACCTGTGGTTGGGTCAAAATCCTGGAACTGTCTTCCCTAACAGCATTGTGGATGTACCTGCATGATAGGGAATGCAGTAGTTCAAGAAGGTAGCTCACCACCTTCACCTTTTAAAGGGCAATTAGGATGGTCGATAAGTGCTGACTTAGCCAGCAATGCCAGCATTCCCTAAACAATATTTTAACATCTCCAAATAAGTGTACTTTGATT
Source organism: Rhincodon typus (assembly GCF_021869965.1). Lineage (NCBI taxonomy): Eukaryota > Metazoa > Chordata > Chondrichthyes > Orectolobiformes > Rhincodontidae > Rhincodon > Rhincodon typus. The sequence continues at coordinate 15,346,820 of NC_063349.1, forward strand.
AAAAAACATATATTTGGTGCCATAAACAGGTTTTAAGATGTTATTTGAGAGTTTTTTAAATATCTATAATCAATTCCAAAAGCTTAGCTGGTACTTGGCATAACACTGGGATTTAAGGTATAAATTATCAAAGCCATTGGACACCACAGAAACCCAGGAAATGGTAATTGTAATACAAGCCTTAAAGGTCATTGTCAACTTAAACGGTTTATGTTAACTTGGTAGAGTTGGGGGGACTGTTTGCATTTCCTCATATATGGCGACATGGGTAAATCAGTCAAGCAATTAGGTACAGAATTAATTGGGCAAAGTAGGAGTACAGAAGTGGGGGTGAAAAAAGACTTAAGTAATCTTCTAAGGGCTAACTAAGAACAACAGTGAACTGGGCTGTTGGCAGCCATTAAACTCATCTATGGGAGTGTTATGTGCTGTGTTTGTTTGTGATGCAAAACCAGAGAAATAACATCTTCCACAACTGCACTGCTCTTCCCAAATAAAAAAGAACAGATAATGAATGATTCTTTTTTCAGTAACTGTAAAGTGATTCATTCAAAGGACGATGTTTCCTATCCCTATTTTTTAAGGGATATTTACTTTCATGATTTAGTTGGCTGATGTACTACAATTATGTAAATTTCATTGAAAAGGCTATTATTTTTGCAGATATCAGCAGTAGAACAGCCATAAGGTCCCAGTAACAAAAGCAACATTAGGCAAACCATGAATTGACTTGAAATGTTCGCACAGGAGCGGAGATAATGTACAGAGACTGTCTCATGTATGAGATACATACTCTGTAATGTAGATCAACTCCAACGTGATCCTCTGACTAGATTTCATGACTTGTGTTCAGAGAAGAACTTTCCAGATTCCGCCCTTCAATTTAGCCCAGATTTAGGTTTTCCTTGAAGATTACATGAGTTGAACGGACTGTGTTGTTTGCAATACACAAAGCACACAATTGCATGGGACAGGCTAGGTAGAGACACTGAACGTTTTCTGGCCACCGTTTCCATGTGTTTGTATGATCTTAATGGAGTCCCTTTAAAATTGGGTTTTGAATGCATGACCAAGGGATGCAACTTCCTCTGTAAAAATTGGAATGATTAGCATTTGTAACAAGATACATGTGACAATAAATAAATCAAATAATAATCATCAATTTAAGGTTGACTGAAAGAAAGGACAAAGATTGAGAAATTTTCTTTGTGTCAAGTTGTAACATTGTTTTTAAACCACATACGGTTGAGGTACAGGTTAGTGTACTTTTTAAAGGAAGCTTCGATAACCACCTGAAGTAGAGGAAGTTATTGGACAATGGGAAAAAAGCAAATCACTGCATTTCCTTTTGAATTATTCTAGCAAAGCGCCAACATAGAAACAATGGACTGAATGGTCTGCTTCTGTGATGTAAAATATAATGCTTTTACAGTTGTGTATGGTGGTGAAATGAGAAAAAAAATTTCTTCAAACAGCAGAACAAACTATGGCTGTTAATGTTGGGAGATGAAGGTGACATTCTATTGTGAATGACCTACACTTGCTATGTAAACTGAACAAATAAAGCTCTTGTATCAAGCAAGATATCTAAGCGTCAGTTGTCTTGGCTGATTTTCACAAAAACAATGCATATACTTCAAGGATGGCTTCAGAAGCTGCTTAGTTAAGGAGCTGAACTATTTCAGAATGGCCAGAGCATAATGAAATCGAAGAAATCAATCTCTCTGGTTCTGAACAGTCTTTTGATGCAGTTCTGACAGATGAGGAAAAGGTTTAAAAGTAAAATATGGCACAGAATACATTCAAAACCTCCTTTTAGAAAAGATTTTTCTCTTTGTTAAGGCTTAAACAGATTTGCTGTAAGGATGTTTAGCCCTGCTAATCTTGAACTATAGTTGCTGCAAGTCAAGAACTGGGGGAGGGTTAGAGCAGGAGGACCACTCTCCAAACAGTGAACTGAGTGTCTCCTGCAGAGTTTTGCGTGATTTCTAGTCTTTGCTCCCTATGCTAACAGAATAAAGGTGTACTTTGTTGACACTCATCTATTTTATGTCCTACAAACAAAACCTGTCTTTAGCACTGGATGACAGATGCAGTCTTGCTGGCTGTCATTCAGAACAGCAGCATCCCGTCTAATGTTAAACCAAAATTCTGTGTCTCGCTGTATGTGTCAGCAAAATACTATTATGTTAAGAATTTTTTTGAACTTTCAAACACTCTACGTAACCAAGTTATCTTTCACAGTCCTGAACATTTTGAATTGTGTTTTTGTAAACGTCTTACTTCGTTATATAAATACGATAAAAGACCAGCATCTGTCATATAAAGTAAGAATACCAGTGAGAGAGAGAAAAAAAGACATGACTGTATGTTGAGGTTTAGTCTTCAATTAATTATTTGAAGATGGACAAAAATACTTACTTGGTCATTAATTTAATTTTAGTCCTGAGGAGCCAAGCATTACAAAGGGAGACAACTGCAGAAATGCTGATCAGGTCACCAGGTATTATGAAACCATGGTATGGAGCTCCAGGAATTTCTCTGCACCTTTTCTCCTTTTGTTTGTTTTTATTTTTGAACACTTTTGGTTTTAACTAATTTGTTTATCTCCATAAATACTAGTGAGCATGGTACATCAGCTGCATCCCGGGGTCAATCACACATTAAGCTGATTTGGCAGATTTACTTTCTGCCTGTCACACACAATAGAGTCTGTTCTGCTCTGTTAGATGCTATTTGCTTGCAGTTTCAAGTTGCTTTGATGGGGAAATATCTGTCTTCAGAAACTGATGAATGGATAACAGGCTCTTAGCTTTTCATTCCAGGCTACTTAACCAGTTAAATTGAATCAAACGAAAAAGTTAAACAGCAGCAGGGAGGGAGAATGGGAGTGAAGGTAAGGAAACGAGGGTGTAGAGATAATAATAAGTATATAAATGTAGATGCGTGCGAGTGAATGAGACAGAGAGGATGAGTGAAGGATTGGTGGGTGACCCAGACACCAAGAAAGAGGGCAAGGGTTGGACAATAGAGAAAGTAAACACAAAATTTGTTGGATAGCAGAGAAAAGAAAGTGAAGGAACAATGAGTGAAAGGAAAAAAATGAACAAAAGAAAAAGTACAGCTGCAAGTTTAAACAAATGAAGTATTCATGGCGATAAACTCAAGATATGTATTAAAGTTTTCTAAATTGTCAGTTTTGTTAATATGAAGCGGATTCAAATTAATACAGATTTTTCTTTAGTTGATGTGGCAATGGGAAATAATAGACAAGCAGGTCGACACTTGGCAGAATGGAAAGTACCTCAAAATATCACAAAATATCTCCGTCTCACCTGGGATATTCAGACTGGTCAATATTATGCAGAACTTCCATTCTCCTGGCTGTGGAATTAGGACAAAGTCTATCTTTTTCTCAAGCTTAGCACAAAGTTCGACAGACAACTTCATGCTCCCTATGCACCAAAGTGTGAACTTTGTGCTAAATATCTTGGACCAACAATGCGCCATTCTACTACTGGAGCACACATTAGGAATAAAGTTGCCGTGTGCCTCAGATTGCAACAAAACAATGGAAAATTCAATAGCAATAGATTGTGCAGCGTTTTGGAGATTAACAAATTCATGAATGAATCAGAGATAGTAGGAACTGCAGATGCTGGAGAATCCGAGACAACAAGGTGCAGGGCTGGATGAACACAGCAGGCCAAGCAGCATTATAGGAGCAGAGAGGCTCCTTCTGCTGTGTTCATCCAGCCCTGCACCTTGTTATCATGAATGAATCATCAGATTTGTAAAATGATCACTGTCACAGTGAAATCTCATTTTAATTTGAGGAAATGCTTTTTGCTTTAAATGCGTGTGCAAGTTATCCTGCCAAACACCCATGACTTGGGATTAAAGTAAAATACTGTAGGTACTGGAAAACAAACAAAAAAACAATTAATAGGTGTCTCATATACAGGGAGAAACAGAGCAAATGCTTTAGGTCAATAGTTCTTCAACCTCCTCATGAACTTCACCCTCGCCCCTTCACTTCCACACCCTAATACGTTGCCTTATCCATGGTCCACTTTATGAACAGAACTCTCAATCCCTATTACAGCAGTAAGAAGTTATTGAATAGTCCATAAAACTCCCTAAAATAAACAAAAGGTATCTTCCAATCATAATCAAGCACTTACAAATTGAGCCAATTGAAATGCAGATTAGGAGCCCATAATAATCCCAGGTAAACAAATAGATATCAGAACTGCGATGTCAACAGATAACCTGACTGAGCTCATAAAAGCAAAGGCAGAGGTTAAATATTGCTGTCATACTAGGCTATCCTTTCAATTGTGTGAAATGTACTCTATTGATACCATCAAGCTGGGCGACAAGCCCAAGGTCAATGAGCAGTGCAGGAGGGTATGCCAGGAAAAGCACCCAGCACAGTTAAAAATGAGGTGCCAACCTGGTGAAGCTGCAACAGAGTATTTGTATGTTTAGCTGTGGAACAGTCACAAATGATGGTGACAAATCAACAAATAACCAGAGGAAGATATTCCAAAAACCTCTTCATCCTCAACTAAGGAGTACCCGAGAATATCAGTGATAGAGCAAAAAATATTTAAACCTATCTCCAGATGGAAGTGTAAAATCATCGATCCATTTCAGACCCCTCTAGAGGTCCACTGATTTACAGATGCTGAATATCAGCCAATTTGACTGACTTCACATGATATCAAGAAAAGGCTGAAATTACTGAAAACCACAAAGGCTGTTGTGTTGGATGATATCCCAACCAATGGTATTGAAGAATTCCACTCCAGGACTAGGTCTTAACCAGATTTCTGGTACTGCTACGACATGGCATCCTGCTGCCAATGTGGAACAGGTGCACAGTCATGTCCTGTTCAAGAAAGCAGGAGAAATCCAATCCAGCTATTATCTGGTCCATATAGCATGTTAAGATCCCATTGGAGATTAGTCTGTCTTCGTTTTAAAAGAAAAATGAGCCTCCGTGAAATGAATGAAAAGAAAATTGTTGGACAAGTTTTCACATTAAGACTTTTGCTGTCACAACTAACTAAAGTCAACATAATTCAACCAATAATTAACATTTCAAAAAAAGAGGTAAACTTCACTTGAAATAAATAATATAAAAAGCTTTGAATCATGTAGTTGCATTGCACCACTCTTGTTATTTCCCACATTAAAGTGAGACCATGGACAATCTCAGTCCAACGTGGCCTATGATTTGTAGCATTTCTCACTTTCCATTCAAACACATTTTGACTCTTGAGTCGCATGTACCTGCAGGTAGATTCCATGCAAAGCTCTCAAACGTAGTTGCCACTGATAAGGCACATGTTTGCACACCATTTCCTCGCTCAGATCAGAACAGTTTTATTGATATAGAATTTTGAAAATCGCTTCCCCATCTCTTGTAAATGGATGGTCTATGGAATCAGAGCAAGGGTATTTCTAACCAACAATCCCTTGTGCTCTCTGACTTCAATATTTTTTCTTCTCCAACTACATAACTGTTGCTGTTCTATTTGATATTACCTCTTTCATCTGCCGGATCATGAGATTACAGGTTGTGGGGTTGCATAGGATTTTGCATCCACAGTGCCTCATTGATGGCTAATTTAAGGCTGCTAGATTTGTGCAAAAGTCTATCCCATTTGGCATGATGACCGTTCCATATGCAATGATGGAAAATGTTGGTGTGGAGAGAGAACTTTTAATCCATAAGCATGGTGCAATGGTCATTCCCACCCATACCATAATGGACAGATTGAACTACTATAGATTAATAAAGATGATGTGACGAAGGTTTTCCCTCCTGTTGGTCTTCTCTGTTGGCTGTAGGCCCAGCCTGTTGTTTGGCTGTGCCAGCTCTCAATGTTATATGGGCTACTCCACATTATCCTCTACATGGAGGAGATTACAGGATCCACTTGGTCTGGTATGATAGAGGAAAAGTAACTCCATGTAGTTAAGATATTGTTTACGATGTGTAATCAACTAGTTATCAGTTACATTAATATGATAGACATTGTTGTAGGGATTGTGAGGACGACCAGTTGTTAGGTCTCACTCCTCTTAAGATGCAGTATCTTTCTGTAAACAAGCCCAGATAACATTCTCACAGTTATAGAGTCATAGCGATGTACAGCACGAAAACAGACCCTTTGGTCCAACTCGTCCATGCTGACCAGATATCTTAAATAAATCTAGTCCCATTGGCCTGCAATTGCCCCATATCCCCCTAAACCCCTTCTATTCAATTATCCATCCAGATGCCTTTTAAATGTCGTAATTGTACCAGCCTCCCCCACTTCCTCTGGCAGCTCATTCAATGCACGCACTACCCTTTGCGTGAAAAAGTTGCCCCTTAGGTCCCTTTTAAATCTTTCCCCTCTCACTTATACCTATACTTTCTTGTTTTGGACTCCTCTACCCTGGGGAAAAGACCTTGGCTACTCACCCTATCCATGCCTTTCATGACTTCATAAAACTCAATAAGGTCACCCCTTGGTCTCTGATGTGTGGGGAGTGGGGGGGATGGGGTGAGAAAAGCCCCAGCATATTCAACCTCTCCCTGTAGCTCAAACCTGGCAACATTCTTGTAAATCTTTTATGAACCCTTTGAAGTTTAATAACATCTTTCCCACAGATTGATGCTTATGGCCCTTGTCAATATTAACATTTGCAGACCCTTTCAGAGATGCATGCAATAGTTTCCCACAAGCTTTTATACTCATTTACTGTTATTGTACAGTTGTGTATTTAATACATTTTATTGTTACTCTGACTTTACAAATGCAGACAATTTAGAGGTTTCACCATTCTCTCAGAATGTGTTCTCTTCAAATCTGAAAACTTGGTAATTTGTTTAGTGATGGACCAATATCTTTGATTCACTTCCTGGATGTCTGAGGTCAGTAGACCTCTTTAAACATTCCTAGCTCTACAGTGGACTCCATTGGTTCCCAGTTCAGCAATAACTTCAATTTAAAATCAACTCACTTGTATTTAGAATCATTTTACCTAAATTCAAAATCCCTTCAAGACCTCACTCCTCCCTACGTCTGTAACTTCTGAGCATGCTAAAGCTCTCCAATGTTTTTATGCAAGATGACAGAGTTGGAGGAATGCATTCTCCACTCACTCAGCTTTGACCACTATGTCTTCAGCCTTTCAAGACTAAACTCTGGATTTCTCTCAGATGTGCCTGCCTGTCCACCTTTGTCTCCTCCTTTTAGCCCTCCTTCAAAAATAACACTTGTTCATCAAGTGCTTTGTCACCTCTTGTGCTATCTTGCTGTTCCTTTAGGTTTGTGTCAAGTTTTTTTTTTGAATTATGCTGATATGAAGCACCTGGGGCTTTCCCATGATGAAATTATATATATGCAAGTTGTGAGCTTTTAACAAATCATTAAATGATAATGAACCCCACAGCATCCCATCCAGCAATTACTACTCGAATAGGCCTGGCAAAGGGGAAGTAATGTTTTGCAAAATGTCAACTTGTGAAAGTTTCTGCAATTTCAAAGTGAGCTTTCCTTTGAAGATCAAATAAATACATAACGACGATCAGGCGTGTTTTTTATTCACTTGTGGGATGTGGGCGTCCTGTCTGGCCAGCATTTATTGCCTGTCCCTGTTTGCCCTTGAGAAGTTGGTGGTGACCTGCCTTCTTGAACCACTGCAGTCCATGTGCTGTAAGTAGACCCACCAATGCCATTGGGAAGGTGTTCCAGGATTTTGACCCCGTGACAGTGAAGGAACAGGTGCATGCTCAGGATGGTGAGTGGCTTGGAGGAATTGCAGGTGGTGGCAAAGGACTGAAAGAGCTGTGGATGATGGAAGTCTGAAACAAAAAGAGAAATTGCTAGAAAATTTCAGAAGAACGGTCACTGGACCTGAAATGTTAATTCTGATTTCTCTTCACCGATGCTGCCAGACCTGAGTTTTTCCAGCAACTTCTATTTTTATTGCAGGTGGTGGTGTTCCCATGTATTTTGCTGCCCTTGTCCTTCTGGATGGAGGAGGTTGAGGGTTTGGCAAGTGTTGTCTAAGGATCTTTGATGCATTTCTGTCGCGTATCTTGTAGATAGTACACACTGCTGCTACTGAGCAACAGTGGTGGTGAGAGTGGCTGTGGAATATAAAATGTTAGCTATTGTTCTATAGTATTTTGAGGTAGTACTCATATCAACAACTGCAATGAGGTTACAGCAGAATGTGTTTTGTTATTAAGTAACTGTGTACTGCCTTTGCTGTATTGCTGCTTGACATGAGCTTTGTTAGATCTCAGTTTGAAAGTGAATGTAATATGTGTGACATAATAAGAAAGATATGAGATTTTATTAGGTGATCAGGAAGAAACTTTGGTTCTTATTGAATGGCTGTAATGACAGTGAAACTCGGAATTTGCCATCATTACCCCGTAAAACTGACAGTGATCTCCTGGTTTTTTGTGTACAGCTAAGCATGGAAATCCAAAGTTTGCTGTTAATGATTCCCTGCTTCTCCACAGGGTGCCCTGCTGAAGTCCCTTCAGACTGGAATAGTTAGAATTCAATGAACTGACAAAACAAAGTTTCTCTCTCACGTTATGATATTGTCGTTTAAAGTCACTGGAAATGGTTATGTTTTGTTAATGAAGTCCACCTTTTAGTGGTGTACTGAATCATAATTTTGAACAACCTCGTTAGCCCAAGAAATCTAATTTTGAGTTTGTGAAATGCTAAATTTCTTCATTATGGTAATTCCATAATCTTTTTTTTAAAAAAATAAGATTTTGCTATTCCGGCTTTCGATATGTATATCTGAAACTTTGCTTCATTGTCTGTAAAATTTTACAAGAAGCAAAATGACTTTGGTCCCTGTTTTGCTGTCAATGAGAATTTGGCTTGCATTGTTTGATGGAATTGCTGTTGCTAGATGCCTGGAGATCTCCTCAACTTAGTGCCAGATTCCCATTGACGTTAGAGGCATAATTGATATCTGGATCACTAGATTTTTGCAAGTAACTTTAGCTGCTGACTGCATTATCTGCGCCACTGGAGTGCATAACACTTGCACATTTTCTTGGTAACTGAGCTTTGTGAAATCTGCTTACAAATGTATATTTTACAAATGGCAATGAATAATTAGAAATGCTTATGAAGGTTTATTGCCAAGGTTTATTGGCTGACACCTATAAATTCCAAGAACAAACTTTGAGAATTAAAAAAAAACTTCAGTCCACAGTGGCTAAAAATGATTCTAGGCATCCGTCATAATACTCATTGCAGGTTCAGAGAGAAATCTCCATGCTTGATTTGCTGCTCCATTTATTGATCACCTCTGATCTTCCTTCTCCATTTCTTCCTTGTTCGCCTAACATTGGAGAAGTACTTCAGTGATATCTGGCCAATATTTAGCCTGCAATCAACCTCTCAAAATGTGATTATATCCATTGCTGTTTATGTAACCTGGCTGTAGGTGAATTGACTGCTGTTTATCCTAAAGTTTTTAAAATCTAATCTTTCATGGGATGTGGGCGTCATTGACAAGACCAGTACTGGTTGTTTTATAATCCTTGAACCAATCTGCTTGCTGGCCATTTCAGAAGGCTTTTAAGGGGCACCACGTTGGTGTGAATCTGGAGTCACATGAAGTCCAGCGCGGGTAAGGATGGCCTTCCCTAAAAGACATTAGTGAACCAGATAGGTTTGACAACAGTCAATAATACTCACTCACTCACTGAGATTAGCCTTTCCTTTGATGTGATTCAAATTTAAATTCCACCAGTTTCTCTGAAGACAGTCAGTGATGACACCTCAAAAAGTACTTAATTGGCTGTTCGTCACTTTGTATGTCAAATTAATTTTGAAAAGCACTATATAAATGCAAATTTTACTTTTTTTTTAAAAATTGAATGCTTCTGTACAGTTTTTTTCTTTAAATTCAGGATTGTGGTCATTTGCTCTGCTGTACATCTGTCCTTCTCTGCTTCCCATTTTCCTGTTGCTTTTGTTGGTCAAAATAATACACGAGTTTTATAGGAATAAATTAACCAGCTCATAAAAATGATACAGAAAGGAAAAGCTGCACTTGAGTTCTCGCAGAGATAATATTAACTATATGCTGGACCAATTGATCAAGGGGAGTCACTGTATATATGGTGAAGGTTTAATTGTTAATAATATTGAACAGCCAATCTGAGCTGCTCATACAGGAGGATGCTGTTCGAATCTTTGTAGGGAGCATTGCAGAAACAAACAAGGATGTTGAGGCTGTGTTGCCCTGTATCTCTAAGTAAATGCAGAAGGGAGCATTATCAAGTGTCTTGGGTCAAATTGTATGCCCACCTTGGCAAAAGAGTCGTGAGCATAACCAGCTTGAGGAAAAAAAAGTATAAGGAAATGTATGGTTTACAGTTTTGCTTCCTGAATAATTATGGCTGTACCCAATATCACTCACCGGCTGCAAGATATTATAGTGCAACCCAACTTGTTCACTAAGTATCAGTAAAAGACTTGAGCAAGAGCTGTGCTTCTCAAAGCTTGGTCTGCACACTCCTGAGAAATCGCAAGTATCTTTCAGGACAGTCCAAATTGAAAATCACTAATGCGCAGCACCAGAGCCAAGGCTATAAAACTAAACCAAGCAGAACCCTCAATCCTACCCCTTCTGTGACAGACCGTATGAGGCATTAGTAATTACTAGTGCGAGCGAAGTGAGGCTGAAAACAGAACAGGAATTGACTGAACACAGAGCCTGAGTCTCTCCAATTAAGAACCAGAAATCACCACATTGGTACTGCTTGTACTGAGACATCAATCTTCCAATTAATTTCATTTTTCTTCCCCCTGTAGCAAGTGAAAGTAGGTAGGGTAAGAATGGTGGGTGGACAGTAGGCTTTTCTGGTCTGCCTATGCGGCCAACAGACACAATCATTCAAGAAACACAGATCAATAGGAACAACTGGCAGTTTGCATATGTCGAATTTATAATCTAACTGTTTTATCTTCTCCTCCTGTACTGTGCTTTGTTTACAGAGGGCATGAACTGTATGAACAAAGATCATGGATGTGCACACATCTGCCGAGAGGCGCCGAAGGGTGGGGTGGCTTGTGAATGCAGACCTGGATTTGAGCTCGCCAAAAACCAGAGGGACTGCACATGTAGGTAGCTGTGGATGCTGAGGAATACCTCGCCTTCTCTCTCTCAATGCATGCATTTCTCTTTGCATTTTCCGAATGTTTCTCATAAACTGTAAATCTGTTTTTGCACTTCAACTTTTCAGTCTTGTGCATTGTAGTTCCTCACATGTCCTGAAAGAATGGAAACAATAGAGGAACCTGCTATACTCCAGGATCTCATCTGTATATCTGCTCTTCTTGTGAGGGACTAAAGTGGGTGTAAATTTTTTTTAAAAATCGCCATTGTTTCAACTTCTTTGCCTTTTTGGAACTTTATTTGTTTTATTTTCCAATCAAAACAAATGCAGCTAATGCAGTCTTTCTTTGTGTGAAAATGGAGTTAATGTAAATGCCGTAGCAAAAGTCACGGGGAGGTTTTACTAATATGTTACCTTGATAAAAGCTTTTAATTGAGAAACACTATTCTGTCTGACATGGGTCGCTAACCATGGATTGAAAATCATTTGCAAAGGATGAAGAGGCATGGTAAGGAGAATGTTTTCACTGAGATTAGAAAACTAAATCTGAAAGGACAGTTAATTCCATAAATCATTTTAAAAGGTGGTTAACTTGATTGTTGCAACTGAGATACAAAAAAAAAATTGAAGGTGTCGAATAGTACATGACTATTCTTTCATGGAGCCAGCACAGGCATGGCAGGCTGAATGGCCTGCTCCTGTGCTGCAAGTTTTTACCATTCCTCACTTCCTCCTGGTTTAGCAGGAATTCGACTGAAGCACTGCCATTTCATGGGCAGCTTCAATTTTGCCAAGTCACATCACACCCTTGTACTGTTATCACCGTAGTGAAATGGGAGCATGCCAAATCCTGGACCATTGACATCTGTTGATCAACAGCCTCTGCTCACCAACTCCTAAGAATTTGGCGGAGCCAATCAACCTCGTGGCAAATTCTATTAGCTGCAAAGTTAGATCAGCTAGATGCAGTGACGGTATTGAATCCAGAACAAACCGGCTTCTAAGGGCTCCACCGCCATCCCAGTAAATTTATTCCTTGAGCGGTGCATTATGCAGAGCATCATGGCCAGCTATTCAACCAAAGGGGCCATAGAGTTTGGGCTGACCTTAATATTCTAATCGTCATGAATGTGAAACAAGTCTAGGAAAGCAATTGGGGCAGGATTTTCTGGATTGTGGGGTTTCTTGCTCTGCCAGCCAGAGTCGGGAATGTATCTCTGCTGACATTGGCTATCCCCACCCGCTTAGTGCTGCAAGGTGTTGTAAACAACTGGAGATGGGATTTCCTCATGAAGAAGGTCTGCTTCAGAGAGCTGCCAGTCAATCTGACCGTCCAGCTGCTCTATAGTGCCAGCAATGCCAGGAGCAGGGCTTCCAGCAAGCTCTAAGTCCCAGAGTCTAGGACCTGGTAAGTTTGTATCATCTCATGGCAGCATTGGGAGTGGAGGCTTAGTGAAGAGGGGAGAGGGTTGTGTGGGTCTTCCAGGAGAGGTGAAGGCAGGGGAGGCAGCACCTGTAGCAGCAGGTAATACCTGACCTGGAGAGGGAAGCACCTCCACCACCTTGCCCTGCCTGAGGCTCAAGCAGGATCACTTGCCATGTTTCCACTTTTCCTACAACTTCCTCCACCACTTTTGAAATAGGGACAAAGCAGGAAGCAACCCTTAAGTGGTCATTTAGTTAGGGACCGATTGAGACAATGGTGAATGGGCCGGCCTAAAGATTCCCCTTCCCACTATAATACTGCAGACAGGTGGTCGTGGGAAGACCACCCAGGGAACTTTATGGCTCCCCCATGCCTGAAAATCCACTGGCGGAGGTGCTGTTAAATCCTTTCCGAAAACCAGAATGGTGGCTGACTTTTCCCACTTCCAACCTGAAGCTGATTGTCATGTCCCTGTTGACATTTTGAATTTGTCCAGCTCAGCATTCTTAGAAATTAAAGCAGGACGCAAAGAAGATGGGTTTAGAGTGGGAGTAGGTTTTATGGTCCCTTAGACCTACTTCACTGTTTGAAAAGATCATGGCTGAGCCTTAATTTCAACTCAACTTAGTCACTTGATTTCCATATTCCTTGATTCCCTTGGAGAAACATATCTGTTGATCTGTGTTAAATATATTAATAACTGAGCATTAATAGCCCTCTAGCGTGAAGAAACTGAAAAATTTACAGCCATTTAAGCAAAGATATTTCTGCTACCCAGTGCAAGCCAGCCATCCCCTTACCTTAAGGCTATAGCCCCTAGTTCTAGCCAACTCAGTATCTACCCTCACACAGAATTTTGCATTTTTCAACTAGATCACCCCTCATTCTTCTGGACACCAGGCAGTCGTTATAGGACAAACACCTCTTCCCAGGAATCAATCAAGTGAGCCTTTGTTGCACTGTTATAATCTAAAATTCCTAAGTTGCAGAGACCCAACTGGCACATAATTTTAGGTGTGATATCACCAAAGCCCCAGTCAGCTGCAGCAAGACTTCTTAACTTTTGTACTCCAACCCCCTTGCAGTGAAGACAGACATACCACTTACCTCTTAGTCTTAGTTCTGAGGAAGGGTCACCGGACCCGAAACGTTAACTCTTCTCTCCATCACAGATGTTGCCAGACCTGCTGAGCTTTTCCAGCAACTTTGTTTTTGTTCCTGATATACAGCATCCGCAGTTCTTTTGGTTTTTATTTAGACTTCTTAGTCTGCCTGGCTTAATGAAGTATTTCCTTTGTTCTTTCAAAAAAGAAAGCCTTCAAAAAGAAAGTTAACATAGTTACCTGGAATGTATATTAGCTCATTTTAGGTTTGTAAAATGGGCTTGCGGTTCAAGGCTTACTGTGAAAACTATAACAGACAGGAACTTATAATATTTCCTGTATTGTACATTAAAATAAAATCTTTGCAGCAGCCCTCAGAAAAATTACGGTTGTAGTTCCCTGGTTTGTCCTTGCTACCTTTGTTAAACAATGGAACAACATTAGCCACCCTCCAGTCTTCCAGAACTTCACCAGTGGCTAAAGACCCAATGAAAGGGTCTCTGCAATTTCTTCCCTTGCCTCCCACAAAGTCCAAGGATGGACTTGATCAGGCCCGGGGTTTATCCACCTTAACGCGATCTAAGGCTGCAAACACCTCCTCTCTAATAGTATGCATGCATTCCAAAGCATCCCCACTTGTTTCCCTTATTTCCTTAGCATCCATGATTCTCTCCTCAGTAAACAGAGGAGAAATGTTCATTAAGAATCTCCCCCAACTTGTGGCTCCACACATTGACAGCCATGCTGATTTTTAAGGGGACCTAATCTCTCCCTAGCCACCCTTTATATTCTTAATATAGCTACAGAGGGATGGAAGTCTCATTCTCAACTTGTTTAGACCACCAGCAGCATGTTATTGCAGTGTAGAACTGACTCTTGTAATGGGGAAAGCGATTGTACCAAACCATGCCCTGGTAAAATTCAACTCTTTGTGACATCCCACCTTGTGTTTCTGTTTTAAGTTCTATACACAACTTTGCACATTCTTCTATTGAGAGAAGGGCTCATCACTAGCAACATGTTATATGAGCTAGTTGGACTCCTGGTCATGATAAGGCAAATTTGCTGTCACTTTACTGCTTTTAAGTTAGAATCTGTGAGCCTTCTGTGTCAAGTGCGGTAGGGGAGAGCCACAAGGGATCCTGATAAGAAAAGGTTTGTTGTCTTGAACAAGGTGTGATTTATTGCATGATTGTAATCAGATACAAGTTGCACTGGTATGATAGACATTGCTACAGAGACAATTAGGAGAAGTGAATGGTTGGTCTGTCTCCTTCCAGGACCACAGCTATTCAGCCTTTCCCCCCAAGTCTTAGAATATCAATGTATTGGGTGCAGCTTCTTGCAATCTTCAACATGAACCCTTTTAGAACAATTTCCCTCTGAAGTCTGATTTATTAGCCAGTGCTCCCTCCACTCTTGTCTTTGCTGCTTCCTCCACTCTGATTCATCAATGCTGCTGTACCCAACAAATTGTAGTGGCTTTCAAGATGAAGCATTACTTCTCTTTTTACAGAATGCTCATCCTTATTGAAAATCTTAGTACTCGAAATAGAGGTTTGAACTATTTCTAAAGCGAGGAAAATTAATCCAAGTTCCATCAGCAACCGTACCAATTTAACATAAGAGCTTTGTGTCACAAGATGTGCAGCAGGATTGCTTTCTGTCCAGTTTGGACTAGACCTGCCAATGTTCTGTATATGCATATATTCCTAAAAGTTTAAGTTAAAATTCTAATGTTGTTTATCTAAATTGATCAAAATTAATTTTCTCCTTTTACATCTGATGGTTTTGTGGAGGCATTAATTGTTAAGGTGCGTAATGAATTTGTATCAAGAGCCAAGCATATATGAGAACTTAAAGCATAAATTCATATTCCCTGTGCTACTGTGCTTAAGATTAGCTGGGAAGAAGGTGATAGCCCTGGGATGTTCTAGAAGTATTAGCAACCTTAAGCTCCACATGACATCCCAATTCTCTGTCACCCTACCACATCAAATTGGAAAAAAAACCCTGTAATTATTAATAATCAGGCATGTAAACACAATGTACCATTCGCAATAGTCAACAACAGTTCTTTAGCTTATTCAACTGACCAAATAGAATGGTTTAGTCAACAATCAAAAATCAAATTAACATCAAATGAATGAATGATAACATGACTCTCTTTCGATGGCAGTATAATATAACTGGGAGTATGGGAGTACAGAGCTGTGAAGTGAGCTAAATAATCAAGCACCCATGTTTAAATCTTTGCCTTCCTACACTTTCTGTGTAACAGTAACCTGTAACTATGGAAATGGGGGCTGTCAGCATACCTGTGACGATGCGGATAATGGACCTGTGTGTGGCTGTCATCAGAAATACGCTCTGCATTCAGATGGAAAAACATGCATAGGTAAGTGAAGACCCAGTACATGTTTTAACATTCGGACCGATAGAAAAGTTGTACAGCACCTGAACAGTGCAAGGACTTGGTCCACTGCTTAAATGCTATAGGAGTGAGGTTTCTTGCATCAGCTACATGAACAAATGTAACAAGTCATGGAATTTTGATTCTTTGTTCCATGGGTGAGAGATTTTGTGAAGACTGCAAATAATTGGCCAATAGTGTTCCAACTCCTCAAGTAGCTCTCATGTTGGAACTGTTTCACATTGCACAATACGACAGTTAAGGATCTGAGATCATTTTGAATTATACCACATCTTTTGAAAAATTCTCATTCATGTAACTATAATGTATGAACCTGGAGTTTAAAGTAAGTTTAAAATCAAGGCATGTTGGAATTCTTGTGAACTGAGATTTCTCGTAAGCTTAGAATATGGATTCCTTGCAAGCTAGCTGGTACGTTTGTATCTGACCATGATTCAATTTTCTTCTTGGAGTAAATGTTAATTAACTTGAACTGAAGGGTTCTGCATCAAATGTAGATTAGCACTTTTTGTTTCATATTTCTGTGCTTTAATCTTGCTGTTATAAGTTACTTGAATGTAGTAATCTAGCCAGTAAAAAGGTACATAACTAGTTTCTCCCTGCTCCACGCCAATGTAAAGTGCTTCATTACTGAGACAAGTCCTCACTTGACAGACTCGTTCCTTCTGAAATGAAGGAAGGGTCTCACCTAAAATTTTAACCTTTAGTTCTAATCTCTAAGCGGGTTCAAGTTCCACTCCAGACACTAGGTTCATAAAGTTGGCTTGTGTTTCAGTGCAAGAGAATATGTTGCATGTCAGAAGTGCTTTTTTTTTGGATGGTGTTTAATTAAGTCCTGTCTGCCTCCTTGAGTAGAAACTAAACATTTCATAGCCAATTTGAAGAAGGATAATACAGCCACCTCAGTGTCCTGCCCAACAAGGAACATGAGAAATGGATGCAAAATGTTGCAAATGCTGGAAATCTTAAAATAAAAAATCCAATTACAGAAGCACTCGGGATAGAGGTTGCCAGACCTGCTGAGCATTTTAAGCATTTTCAGTGCTTATACATTTAAATCAGTTGATATTGTCATCTTCAATGTTGCCATGGGACCTTACAAGCCCCTATTAACCTGCTGTGTTTCCTACATCACAGCATTCTCAGAAGTTAAAAGATATGTCATTAGTTGTAAAGTGATTTGGGATGTCCTCAATTTGGAAAGATTAAATCTATCTCTAATGTTTTGCATTTCGATTATCAAATATTTTACTTCTGAACAATGGACAGGCAAGGACATAGCAGTTCATTTTCACTTTTGCATGAACTTAGTCTGGCTGTAGATATAATATGCAGCACTTAAAGTGTACCTTGATTGACTTTGCTATGCCTTCTTTAAATTTTTTTTAATGCTTGGAGTAGGGTCAGCTGTGCATAAAAGTCAAAACCGTCCTATATGCGTATTGATATTCAGTGACTTGAAATCACTTACCCCATCAAAATTCTTTAAGACCTACTTGTTTCAGGTATATTTAGTGTCAGATTGTGAAGGCAGGACAGACAGACAGCAGAGTAGTAATATCATTTAAGTTACCTGAACGTGAAAGATTTGTCATGTTGTCTTATTTTATGAAAGTCCCACCTAGCTGAGGAGTTATCAGAGCCTGAGCAGATTAATGACCATCCTTGTTCATGAGCTGAGCCAGTTAGGAATTTACTCCCACAAATTCTGCACGGCGAGAAGGAATTTCATTGATCTCTTTCTGCAGACACAACAAGAAGTCCCTAAAGACAAAGGGAAATAACTCAGTAAACAATGGACTTGAGTTGGATATTTGCTCAAAAGAGCATTTTGTTCCAGAGAATTGATGGATAAAGTATCTTCTTAGAACAAGCTTGCCAAAAAAAGTCTTCATTTCTGAAGACTTCTGAAGATTTCTGAAGGATTTCTGAAGAAGGGTCTAGGCCCGAAACGTCAGCCTTCCTGCTCCTCTGATGCTGCTTGGCCTGCTGTGTTCATCCAGCTCTGCGCCTTGTTATCTATCTTCACTTCAGACTTGGTCATTTTGACCCCTAAGATGATGATTGCCTGCGTGACCGTCACCAATGTTGATAGATATTTTGTTCTGGATGAGATTTCACTTGTGCAAATATTAGGTTCTCACATTATGCAGTCAGACTGAGAGTAGTTTATGATGTCAATGGAAATTGTCAAGCCTCAGGAAAGTTCTGTACCCACGCTTTGCTTTTCATCTGGTGATGACCAATAATTCTAAAGTGTAATTGTGAAATAGAAGCAGAGTTTAACATGCTTTATCTTGGGTGGGAAAGGAAACATCCACGGCTGGAAATACTGCAGATGATCCTATTTTAGCAGTAGACCCTTAATGCATTGGTTTGACATTTATTTGTCTACGTTTTACTTGAGGCATTGCCTTCCTTAAAATAAGAGGAATGTGATTTGGCTTTCAGCAGTGGAACAAGCTTTTGCTGTTCATCTTGCTACCAGCCGCCCACAGACTTTTGTGGCCTCATCAGAGGAGATTTACACTTGCCAGGCATCTTGACTGGCACTGTACCTTTTGGCAGGAGCTCTATGAGCAGAACATTCAGTAATGAAGCCCTTTAACCTACCACATTGTAGATTCCCCACTGAGACATTCTGTGACTGCACTCTGAAATATAAGGTAGAAAATATAAATTACAATTAAATATTGTAGAGAAAATCAAGTAACATTTGGGAAGTATAGCTGCAATTGAGGAAGAAATAAAGTCAGAAACTTTCAAAATTTTATTAAATCTGAAAGCTTTGTTTTCTTTTGATAACTGAAGACCCCACATTTGAAAATTTAGTTTTTTGACCTAGAGGGGCAGTAATTTCAAGGCTGAGCCTGTTGGTAAGATCTGTAACCACACTGGAAGATTCCTGCATCTCTGGTAGCAGTCTCACGGTTTTCATGTTTAAATGCATATAAATATTGAAGTTTCTGCCAGATTTGACTTCACTGATGCCTCACCACTCTAACTGCAATAAATGCAGTCCAGTTATTGCCAACAGTAATTTCAAGGCTTTGGTGTCTAGTTTAAAAAAAAATATCCCTACCAAATTGTCTTGCAAGATTATTTCTGAGAATGCCATGTCAATTGAATACAGGCTTGTCTTTTTACAAACAAGCCAATTTAATTTTGTATTTGAATTGGGTAATTAATGAATGATATTTAACCCAAGTTAGAGGTTTAATTGCTTTAAGGGCTCTGGGACATTTGCAAGATACATAATTTCTAACTTTTAAAAATGCATAACAAAATATTTCTCAGTCATGTTTTATTTTGATGTTTAGTTATTTGAAAGTAGCTGATTTAAATGTATTGCTAAATATAACTAGTAGTAATATGTTTCTGCAAATATAAGGCAGCTAGATTGCAATATTAGCAAACCATGGATTATTGTGAAGAATAACAATTTTTAATTACAGATCTGATTTGACTTGAAAATCTTTGAAAGTAAGCCAGAGACAAAATCATCAAAACACCCATATCACTCTTAAATTTCTGAAGTATATATCAGCATTTTATAAATGGTCTGCCTATTATTGTTACAATTTGCGGAAGTCCTGTGGTGAGAATAATTTTATTGAGAGAGTTCACAGTGAAATGTAGTCTATTTTAAACTTCTGTAGTAAACTACTTTCCTCACCACAACCCCTAACAATCTCTTGAATGGTTCCAGAATCTTGCTTCCACTATCCCAACTGAATGATTGTCCCAGGACTTAATTGTGTGCGCCAAGAATTTATGTTGGGGTTTCCATATTCCTAAGTTTTCTACATGCACCAGACCTTGCTCCCAATTCTTTCCAGATGCAGTTAGTAATATTATCTGTTATCCATGATTATTAGGTCATCAAAATTACAAACTACCAAAACCAAACCAAATTACTTGTGGCCAAAAAGCTCACAATATTTTCAAATAAGACTCACAGTTAGACTGAATTTTTTTCAAAACTGGTGGATTAGCAAGGTCTAACCGCAGCAATGGAATAGTGTTGGTTTTGTTTGTGGCGGGGGGGGCGGTGGGTGGTTGCAGGTTGGGGGGGGGGGGGGGAGGGCTGGAATCTATGAAAACCATAAATGAAACCGGATTGTGGATTAGATTCACAAAACGTTTTGCAAGGTAAGATCGTTTTCTGCTTTATGCTGAATTCTATTAACAGCACTTTAAATGCCCTATTATGTCTAACATATTAACCAGATGTTACCAATGTCATGTTTTGGTTTGCACTCTAAGACCATTAAGACTCTGGTGAAATCTGTCAAACCTGTAAAATCAGTGTTTGCCATTAGACCTTGGTTCCTTTCTAATAATCTTAGCTGTACTGATAGCCTAAATCCTAAAATTTTGAATGTTAAATCTTATGATATGCTTTTTGGAACATTAACCATTGCATGCACCTCCTAACACGCAATATGCTGAACTCATAAGGACCATGTTTCAGTGACTATGGAGTATATCCCTCTAAGAATATTGCTCAGAATCAAAGTATGCAATATGTTTACCAACACATAGAACGCAACAAAGACTTGTTCTATTAAGGGAAATGTTACAGTCATCAAACTAAATAGAGTACCTTGAAACTCAACAAAGGTAAGTTTTATTTCATTATATATATTTTATAGAAGATATGTGTCATCTGTCTCACTTAGCTGCTTGTATCAAATTGGCCTAAGGACATCATTTGAGCTCTGCTGCATATCATAATGCGAGTGTATTAGCCTTGTAATTATTTGGTGCCTTTTCTGATTATGTTATTATGTATGTCTGCTGTATAAATATGTTTAGAATGTTACATTTCAAATTGTTTTTGTTTCACAGAGAAAAGATGTTGTATTTTAATCAGATGTTGGTAAAATACAACATATTTTGTGTGTTGACTTGTCCTAGTCCATTTTGTTTTTCACAAAAGCTTCAGATCTTTTATGTGTTTTCTAAGATAACACTTAAGTCAGCTAAGGTTGATGGTCTTGAAGATTCCTGTTTCTTGGTCATATGATCCATGTTACTTTAACTGCCTGTGCCAACTTCTCTATATTTAGTTCCTCCTTTAGGCAAACCTTTATTTCCTCTGCTTTCTGGTGATGGTTCCTGATTGCCTGTCTTGTCTGAGCATTGTTGATTTTGATATATAAGTGACTCTTTTAAACAAAAAAAAATTACTTTAAAGAAAAGAACCACAAAATAAAGCCTCTATTGCAGCCTGATCCCATGGAGAAACTGGTTTCTATATATATTGAACAAAAAAAATCGCAACCTTGTTAAACCTTATAGTGGTGCCACTGAAACACTTTTCCGAACTCATCTAATTCATTAATGCTTGCCATCTGAAGTGATGTGGAATTGTGACATCACTGAAAGATTGCAAATGCTCTGCAAAGTCACCCTTAAACTGCAGCCTTCTGATTTTTTTTAATAAAAAAACTAGCCTGTTTATTATTTGCCTTCCTTCTGTTCTGATTGCATTTGCTGCATGTGTAAACACTAGAAACTTTGGTTACAATTTCTTATGATCCTCTTATTTATTGCGTATCATTCATACAACCCTTCTTAAGCTGTCTGTTCCTCCTACTGAATGTCTGGGAGGAACCCTGTTTTAACTTTTTCACTCCTTCCTCTCCTGCCTTTGAATTATTCTGTTTCATTTTCGCTAATGTAACTAACAAATTTAATCCAGTTCTAATTAATATTCTAATATGCATCAGTTTCTTTCTCCATTTCTCCACTCCATCCCCCCTCCTCTCTCTTTCTCCCCACCCCCCACCTCTCTGACCCTTGCATATAAGCAAAACACTAACCTTAATGGCTGTGTTGCTAACATTTTCATGTACTGACTCCTATTGACTGCACGTCAATTCTTACCGAGGCCACTCCTTGGAACATTGTTTCTAGTCCTGACTGTTTAGCCAGTTGTGATGTGTTCCATAGACAAGCAGGCAACCAGCACTGCCCCGATTAATGTTTACCTGTTTGCATGCAGACTGGAACCCTCCCTGCCACCTCCATCCAACACACACACTTTTTCTACTTTTTGTTAATGTGGAAGATTATTATCTTCCCATTATCTATCCATCCATCACCGGGTCCTTGCGATCTGTCTCTATCTGTAAGATTCTCTTGATGACCAATATTAGTCTTCAAAAATCATGAACTCTTTTATCTCCTTTTTTTTTCCCAAGACATTCTTGCATTGGAATTGCTAATGTTAACTTTTTCCCCATTCATTTCCTATTTTCTATGTTGCCGTTTCAAATCTTATGATAATGCTTAGTTTCTGTGCAATTCTTTGGAAAAGAATCTTGTAGTTTTCTTTTGCAGTAGTTTTAAGGTTCTACCTTTTTTTCCCTCTTTTATTTTTTCATTTTAGATTTTCATCCGACTCCAAGCAGGATTAACACTCTAACAAGGATTTAGTGCTTCATGGCTTACTTCTTGATCTTTTTGTTTTGTTTGGTTAGTCAATGCCAAGCAGCTGTCATAGGCGGCAGAAAGATTGGGCTCCTGGTTAATCAACTGCTCCCTGTTTGTCCCCTTACTTGTGTTTTAGAGAAGGATGAGGCTGCAATTGAGAGCTCTGAGTACAATGCCACGTCAGTAGTTGATGTGGACAAGCGGGTGAAACGGCGGCTGCACATGGGTAAACCTTTTCTTCCACTTCCTTTGTTGTGCTAACGCTTGTCTGTTTTTTTTTATATATATATATTTCATCTTTGTGGTAAGGTCACAAATTAAAAGGTTTCTCATCTCCACCCTATTTAACAAATGGGACTTATTTGTTTTCCTGTTTCCTGTTGTGCCTCCCCCCGCCACCAAAAAATGCTAATTACTGGGCTTTTAAGCAACTCGATCTAATAACTGTTATTTCCCCTTCAAATCCACCCAAACACGAAATGGAAAATTACATGAAAGAGGAGTGGGTAGCTGGAAAGCTTTGAACATGCTGTCAATATTTTGGATGCCAAGATAATTGTCAAATTTTATTTTGTGCTTTTGTTTTGTTGGGATGAAAAATTAGTCCAATTTGTGACCTTTTCTAAAATCACAATTTCACATGTCTGTGGTGCTCGAAACATTCAGTTGTATTAAATTGATCCTTGAGGCTTATTGATACATCTGCTTGACTGACAGAAGGACGTAAACCTTAAGAGTCAGGTAGTTAATGGCTGCAGTATTCGTATTGTGGTGATTTATAAACAAAACTTCTGTTCTCAAAATTTAAAGTATAATGCAATGAGGTTTATCATACAACACTATATATTGTGATGTCAAGCAATCAGTTAGCAGTTGGTCAGCCAAAACCTTGTCTGTTGCAAATTTTATTATGTCCTTGTCAATCGAGTAGTTATTTTTCATTTTGCATTTGCAGTACTTAGCTTCCTGACTTAGCAGTTGTCCTATCCTAAAGTTTGACATTTGGACTTTTTTGTCATCCACTGTTCAGAAGCCGCAACAAATAAAGTCTTTGCATGAAACTATATTCTCCCAGGGCTCTGCTGTTAGCATGGATGCATCGTCATTGTCACCGTGTGAAATTCAATAAAGTGATCACAAATTAACTTGCAGCTTTCACCATTACACTATGAAATAAAAACAACACTGATATCACTCCCAAGTATTGATGTTATGCTTTGATACTTGTGTTGTTTATGTAAAAATAGTTTTGATAATTGGGATGCATTGGTTTCAACTACAGAACTGTTCCAGTAGCTTTGTCCATTTGAGCTCTAAAGTGTTACTTGAAATTGAAACTTGTGTGAGCAGTATGAAAGAGAGTGCCATTGCTCCATAGGCTGGGATGCCAGATGACAAGATGTATCATGGATTTTTACAATAACCACCTCTCTTTATTATCTCCAGCCCCAGGATTATTATAGCAAAATTAGTTAGATTTCTACCATTTTATCATCCTGGTCATTGATGGAAGTCTCTCTGCTTGGCCTACTTTTGTCATAGATGTTAACAAGGATCCAGCCTCAGGATTCCCTTTTGATCCTGATGCGTGTTGTTTGCAACCTGTAAAAATTATTTTATTGAATTAGTTCTGGATTTCAGGCATCTCTTAAAATGTTTCTTCGTGCACTCTCCCTGCAGTTGGACACTCCCAGTATCTTGTCATGTTCACTGCCTTCCTAACCAGAGCAATACTGTTCAGGGGAGCAACAAAGTAGCAGGTTTTACATTTTACTATGCTCTGTGGAATTGAAATCACAAGGGGTTTCTTGTTGTGCAGAATGTTGTGAAGCCAAATAAGCGACAACAGACTTTCTTTCCCAAGCGGTGAGATTCCCGTTTCTTGCCTTCAACATTTTCAAAAAACTGCAGCTTGAGCTTGTGAAACTGGACATCTTCATATGCACTGAAGAGCATCACAAAGGCTTTAACATAAATGTGACCAAATAATTCTTGATTGGATCTTCACTGCTAGTCTTCAAGTTGAAGTAATACATACTTAGGTCGTGCAGACTTGTTGGCCAGAATCTTCCTAGCCTCTGAACAATATGAGCGATGATGAGAATGTTGGGAAAATCATGCCCATCGGGTTACAGTCTGCACAGCCCA
The DNA here is from genome assembly GCF_021869965.1 of Rhincodon typus. Taxonomy (NCBI): domain Eukaryota; kingdom Metazoa; phylum Chordata; class Chondrichthyes; order Orectolobiformes; family Rhincodontidae; genus Rhincodon; species Rhincodon typus. The sequence goes on from NC_063349.1 coordinate 15,371,536, forward strand.
TTCATACACAGACCCTAGAGATCACCTAAGTATGAACATTTCATCATGAGCCTTTGATAAATCTGCAGAAGATGTCATTTCTCACATTTTACAACCAGTTTGACTGCACCTTGTGTAAGGATTCAAGGAGATGGAAGATCAACACTTCAGATTCAAATCAAGGATCACAAGTCCATGTGAAGTATTTAGTAAAGCCTTCTGTTTGAAATCAAAACACGAGTTGCTGGAAAAGCTCAGCAGGTCTGGCAGTATCTGTGAAGAAAAAAATCAGTCGTCGTTTCAGGTCCTGGCTCAAACGATGGCTGACATTTTTTTTTTCTTCACAGATGCTGCCAGACCTGCTGAGCTTTTCCAGCAACTTGTGTTTTTGTTCCTGATTTACAGCATCTGCAGTTGTTTCAGTTTCTTTTATTTCTTCAGTTTGAAATCCTTGTACTTGGTGTTGTGATATTAAATGAAGTACATATGAATTTTAGTTTATGGGCAAATGCTGTTCATTATAAACTGGAAACATTGAGATGTATGTTGGTTAATGAAGTATGGCATGGGTGCTGAAGTTCTAGGAAGTAAGTCAGTGTTACCTCCTTTCAGGTCTGGCTTACCCAGATGATTCTATAATGACTCATAATTTGAGTCTTTCTGCAATGGCCAACATGCACCCTGTTTGGCCATGTTTCTTCAAGTAGATCTATTGAAAAGAATATCCAATCTAACAAGAGAACTGTTTCTTCTCTTTCTGAACTTTGTTCTTGAAGACGCCAACTCTGGCAAGCCTCTGTGTATTGTCTATACTGATAACATCGAGAAGATTATGGTGGGATTTCTCCTAGAGTTGTTATAGTTCATCTGATTTTCCCAAAATTTCACCCAGCTGTGGGGGATGACTCCAAGGTGCTGTTGATCCTGCAACTTTTTATCTCAAGTCTGTCTTCATTGAGGTTTCAGGGGAATTGGTTAATCTTCAGTAATGTTGCTGGTTTTGTTGGCTGTACATACTGTAAACTGGGTGCCAATACTAGACAGTCTAGAAACTGGCACTGATCCAATTAACTGATTTGCATTGGATGGTGATAAAAATTCATAGGGCTGTCCTCATCGAATATCCCATCAAATTCCTCTCATAGCTGGTGAAGCTTTAAGAGGTCAGGATGTGTCTCATATGATACCCAGCCTCTGCCTTATTCGTGTAACCATCATGTAGATGTGGCCAGTTCAGTTTAGCTTGTGAACAATGATTCCCTAAATATTGATGGTAGGGGACTCAGCAATGTTGCTGATTTTGAAAGTCAAAAGCAGATGACTGGACTTTCCTCAGAACTTCTACAATTTCAAATCTAACACCTGTTTGCTCACAATTGGATGCTTTCAGGATTTGTGCAAGCTATTATAACATACTAATTTAATTACAGTTTTATTTTGGTTCTTTTTCTTTCTGGGAATAGCATTTATCATGTTAACGTGCGACAAGCGGCTTGGATTTATTTGTGTGCAGTTCCATTTCAGTAATTTCCATTGGAGCTTACCATTACCTTTGAAGAATTTTTACTTGATTTCTGCTTGGCTGCTGTAATTCTTGCACCAACTGGGTTGAGAAGAAATTCATTATTGCCCATCATAAAACATACTGCTGTTTTTTATCATTCTGTGAAGAAACTCTGACCTAACAGAGGAGTGTGAGGACTATCTACCCTGAAATGTCTGCAATCTCAGCTTTAAACCTGTTTGTTGCTTAGCTTCCAATAACTTGCTCTCAACCTTGCGTTTTCTTGAGATCTCAGAATGAACTAAATGGTTCCCGTCAAATATTGTTGCATCATTACTTAATGTACAGTTCACTTTTGGGCCTGGCCTACCTTGTTAACAGAGCAAACAACCATCCTAACATTGTTCTTTGAGCTGTTTGCAACTTAGCATGATGATTTGTCATTTTTACTGCCCTGTTTCTGAGGCTGCATTTTGACGACTCCTCGTTATGTGAAGTAGAAGCAATTTGAAAAATTGTTGCTTTTTTTTCTATCACGTTGCTGACAAAAAAATTTTACACTCGAGGCTGACTTTGGATTTTCCCTTTCACATAAGTACCAATCACAAAGTCCACCTTTAAGGCTTCTTTATTTTATTTTGTTGTTTAATTACTAATTCTTCAGAATAACCATCACTCTGATTTCCCCCATCTTGTACCAATTAACATTAGTTCCACAAGTTGCAGCTTTTGCCTAAAATTAATTGATAGAGTATCTTTCAAACACACAATATTGGATAATCGTTGGAGAATACAGTTGGAATCCAGTGTTAACATCTGGCTGTGGTAAGTGCTTAAGTTATAAACTCTATTGCCCACGTCCTTTTCCATTGAGTTTCAACCACGTGAAAATGGATTGCTTTGTTGTGCTTATCCCGGCCCTTAAATCTTAGGTTTGGCCTATTTGGCATCACTTTCTCGCAAGAGACTGTGACTAATTTCTTTTCCTTCTCCCTCACTGTAATGTTCCTGATTTAAACATCCTGAATAGTGGAGAGCAGTTTCACCGGAGTGTTGATTACACCTGGATGTGCAAGGGAATTTGGCGAGGCGGGAATAAGAGGTGCTGCTTGATATGTTTTCTTTAAATCAATAAACTGTGTTGAATTAGGACTGTAGGGTGTTGTATTAAAGTATATAATAAGGTTTAAATGTTATATGAAGTTATTAACAAGATAAAAAAACTAAAAAAGATTGGCATTTCAAACTTTGAAAAACTAATGAGCCAGTTCTTTGGATCAAGAGTGACACTGTGCACTTGTTGACTATAGGGGTCACTGCAGCCTGGCCCCACCTGCATGGGTAATGTATTCAGTTAAATTTCTATGGGCCCCAAGGCCTTCTCTGGGTTATGTCATACTAGATTCAGTGCCTTCCCCATCATAATGCCTGTTAGTTTTTATAGGAGGAGGACATGGAGAGGAAATGTAATAGGAGTGGGTGATCTGGTTGAAGAATAGTGAGAGGGAGGTGGGTGGTCAGTTCTGGGTTTTGGGATATCAGCTGGGGGGTGAGTAGTGAAGTCTTGGATGTTAGTTGAGGGTGTAGAGGGCTGGGTCATCAGCTTGGAGTCGTTGGGTTGAGGGGGTGCGTAGTGAAATTGAGAGTGTGACGGTTTGTGTAGGGGGGGTTCAGGGATGTGGGATTGTTGGTTTGGAGTGTAGTTTAGGATGTGAGTGATCAGGTTGGGGATGGTGGGAGTGCAGTGTTGTGGGTAGCTGTTCAAGGTAGTGTGTTTGTTGTGTGGGTACTTGGAGTGCTTTGGGTGTAGGGCAGGGTGTTTTGCGGTAGATATAGGCTTGAGGCACAGTTGTGGTGGTGGGTTGTATTGCACTATTAATCACTGAGTTAAAATATTTTTCCAGTAAGTATGTAGGTAAGTAGCATGCATCCAGCCAAGTCACTAATGCGGAGATCGGTGTGAGAGACATTCATGGAGGGTTCCAGCAACAGAAATCAGTGCATCAGAATTTGAATGCCAGGACAACTGCAGTGCACGTACATATTCTGGGACTACCTCAGGGTCCCAACACCCACTGACAGAGTACGTTCACTGTGTTTTCACACATGGAGAAGTTCTGGCTTATGTGCAGCAAGCCCAGGACAACATCCAGGCTTGAGCTGATAAGCGGCAAGTAATATTCACACCACACCAATGCCAGACAATGACTGACTCACTCTTGACTCCCCAAAGCCTGTCCACGATCTACAAGGCACAAGTCAGACTATTACTGAGGAAAGAGGGAGCTATTCCATTGGGATGGGCTTGATTTGAAGCTTACTGTTATGAGTATCTTGTTGAATTGAATAACTAGGGCCTCAAATAGTCGGAACAAGTGGAGAGAGTGGTCAGCGGGGTAAGTAGTAGGTCAGGTGAGAGGAAATTGCCTTGATTGGTGCACCTCCAACAACACTCAAGAAGTCGACACCGTCCAGGACAAAGCAGCCTGCTTGATTGGCACCACACATTTATCATTTACCCCATCACCAAATGGTGCACATTGACAAGTAGATTTATTGGAAGTTTTATTCCAGAATGCAAGCATTCCTGAGGCTAAGTAGATCAAATATTTTCTATGGGCAGGGTCAAGACAGCACAGCTATAACTGAAGAAGATTTGGAGATTCAGAAAGTAACTTTGGAGGTGGCTCAGTCCTTGGTCTGGTACAAGTAGGTAGGAGATTCCTGTATTCTAAATGGACAAGAACAAGAACTGCAAGAAAGCTGAGCAAATTTACCACAGTGTGTGCCTTAGAAAGTCCTTCAAAGAGTGAAAAGTAGTGGTTGAGGGCAGTACAGAGGATGGGTAAACTCTTGAAACTATCCTGCCCAGTGCCAATACTAAGGACACTTCTTCGGGCTGAAGAAGGACTTGAAACGAAAGAGGAAAAGATTCAATAATTGTGATTTATGCAAGTGCCAACAATATGGATAGAATGAAGAATGATATTATGATGAGGAGGGAGAAACAGCCAGGGACTGAATTATATAGCAGAGTTGTCCGAAACATGAAGGAATTGGCATCAGGATGCTAACATCAGACAGATTAATACATAGCTGAAGGATCGGTGTGGGAGAAGTGGGCTTCAGTTTATGAAGCACTGACTATTACTGAGGAAAGAGGGAGCTATTCCATTGGGATGGGCTTGATTTGAAGCTTACTGTTATGAGTATCTTGTTGAATTGAATAACTAGAGATGTAGATAGGGCCTCAAATAGTCGGAACAAGTGGAGAGAGTGGTCAGCGGGGTAAGTGGTAGGTCAGGTGAGAGGAAATTTTGGGAGTTAAAAGGAAATGAGAGATTTCTGTCTGGTAACTGTAGGACAACAATAATCAGAATGTGAAAAGGAATGAACAAACCTAGAAGGGCACCAGTAAATAAGGTCACCTGCTATGAGCAAACCCTTGGTGACTTTTGCCCAATCATTATGATTCCAGATGGAATACCTCATCTGTTGAGCTCCTGGATGAGAAGGGGTGAACTGGTTTCCCTTGATTCACCAACCCCTGTGGTTGGTTGCAACAAGATTAATTTGAAAAGGATTCCTCCCATTGTAGGGATCTTTCTCAGATCTCTCATTTTGTTTTGAACAAAGCCTATTTAAATACACTTTCTTGGATTAACAAAAGTGAATTATTAATCACTATATATGCAAGGAAAATACACCCACACCCACACTCACACCGATTAATGTAACAAAAAATGTATTCTGATCAATCTCAATTGTTCGTGAAAAGTGAATAAGATCATATTTCAGCCTTATTGGATTGCTTAGGTAGCATTGACATTGGCAGCAGAACCATCCGTTTTTGCAGTGATTAATTTGCAGGCTGCTTGAAGTTCTTCTGTCCTTATTTTTCTTAACTGGTTTGCAGCACTCTTAAGAGGTTTTCTCATTTACCTGCTGTTCTCTACCTGCAAACTCCACAACACACCAGGCACACTCCAATTCACAGCAGCCTAATAACAAAACAGAATGGTTTTGAAGCTTTCTTTTAACTTTTTTTTGTGTATTCTTGGAAGGGGAAAACACAAAAATGGAGTTGGTTCTCTGCAGAGTTTGCTGTGGGGGTGGGGCTAGATCAAGTTATTCAGCCCCTTCATTATCTTATGTTGCTCTGTTTGACTTTTCTTTGACACTTGCATTCCTTCGGTCTTACACAGAATTTTTGCAACCCACCAACTGAATTTACATCTGCGATTCTTTTGTCTTTTAACATAGAACATAGAACAGTACAGGCCCTTCGGCCCACGATGTTGTGCCGAACTTTTACCCTCAACCTAAGGTCTATCTAACCTCCAGCCCTACCTTATACTATAATCCATATGCCTATCTAATAGCCGCTTAAATGCCCCTCGTGAGGCCGACTCCACTACCCTCCCTGGCAATGCATCCACGCCCCGACCACTCTCTGAGAAAAGAACCTACCTCTGATATCTCCCCTATATCTACCTTCACTCACTTTAAAACTATGCCTTCTCGTAATAGCTACTTCTACCCTAGGAAAGAGTCTCTGGCTGTCCACTCTATCTATACCTCTAATCATTTTGTGCACCTCCATTAAGTCACCTTTCATCCTTCTTCGTTCTAAAGAGAAAAGTCCTGGTGCTCTCAACCTTTCCTCGTAAGACCTTCCCTCCATTCCAGGCAACATCCTGGGAAATCTCCTCTGCACCTTTCCCAACGCTTCCACATCCTTTTTTTTTAAAAAATGATGCATTTTTGAATTAAGGGTGCAATGGGGCAGGATGAGATCAGTGTAGTAGTGAGAAATTATTTTGGCCCAGGTCAAGGTGCCAAATCAGTTTCAGTGAAAGTTTGGGGAAAAAACAGTAATGGAAAGACCTCACTGAGGAATCTATAGTTCACCCAACAGTAGTTAGAATAAAACAGAATAAAATAAAGAAATAATGGAGGTCTGTAAAATTGGACAAATCAAATTGGCAACAGAGGTCATGAAGAGGAGCTCGTTGAGTAGATTTGGTTGGTTTCTTGAAACAATATACTGAATTAACCAGAGAAGAAGCTACTTTAGACCTGATACTGTGTAATGACACGGGATTAATTAATGGCCTCTCAATAAAGGATCCTCTAGGGATGAGTGATTGACAGGAGTCATCTTTAAAATTATCTACTCATCTGTTGGCAACTTTTCTGAGTCTGGCCTATCCTGATTTTGCCCATGAAGAGAAAGCAGGGAGACGTTGAGCACAGAAGTGTCTGCTCCTGCAGACACCAGGTTGGTAGGATCGTATCACTCCTGACAGTCAGGCCAGGCAAGATGGTGACTCCACCAGGGCCTCAATGGGGTGGGAGTTGGATGTCAGTCACATGAGCTGGGTGGGGACCACGTCAAAGGGCTAGTAGCAATTAGAGAGTCATTGGTGAGTTGGGTGTTCTGTTTGACCTTTAACCAGGAGTTAGGTTAGATTACTATCCTCTACCCTTTGCTAAATAACCATTAAGCTTAAGTAAGTCAGAAAACCCTGAATTCTACAACATTAATGGTGTCTTCTGGACAGTTCTAGATGCAGGAGAATTGCCAATTTGACCTTCAATTTACTGGGTAGTTCCCACACAGTCAACACCACTGGCATCCTACATGGTCCTAACATGCAACTTCAGTCTTCACTGCTCCAAGACCGAGGGCTATTGGAATATCTGGGCCAGTAACTGCTTTCTCTTGTGCTGTGAAGTTATTTGTCACTCCTTCCTTGAGTTTTAGTTCAATTCCTAACTGGGTTTCTGTTAACACTGAGCAATGCAATGAAAGCACAGTTCCTAATCTGATAAAACCATTGCATTTGCTCGCGTATGAAGTTTGAAGTTTGTGATACATCCATTAGTAGATATACTTGCATTCAAGACTGCCTAATTGGGGTCATTAATCTCACCAAGGAAATATTTTTGTTTCTGTTCGGGTGGAGATTTATCAGATTCATTAATAGCTTTGTCTGAAGACTTTTTCTTTGGAACTGGTAAAGGTTTCAGTTTTACTTTGGAGGCACCTTCACAAATGGCCAATGCTTCTACAAATAAAACATGTTGCAATGTTTGCAGGACACAATTTGCACCTCTTGGTGTCACAGAGGTGGCAGGATTTTATGGTGTCTTGCAGGTTCCCTCACATTTGTAATTTCTTTTCTGAAGTTTCTTTTATGTTCCTGCGCTTAAGGAACAGTTTGGTCACTGAATGTTTCCCTAGCCAGGACTTTTCTTTATCTCAGTATTATTCTGTTCTGTTTACATATCTTTGCTTCTTTCACCAGCTGTCTTGCTTCCTCTTAAGGTAAGATCTTCATTTAGATTGTACTAGGTCTGATAGGGATTCCTCAGGAATACTGACGAGACTTGAGTCTCAAATAGCTCTGCTCTATCTCCATAAATGCATCTTCCCAACTGGCTTGTGAAGAGGTCATTAATACAAACATTTACAGTACACTTTTTTTGGTTGATTTTTGGCTCATTTCAGAATCTTGATGCTCCTCACCTTTAATCATGATGCAAGGCTTTTCAGACTACTTCAAATTTATCTGATGTCTCATTAATGCTGTCTTGCAATAACATTGTCTGTTCCTATGAATTAACCTGTTGACCTGTTAGCTTCAGACTTACTGTCCAATCCTGGAGGAATTTTGTACCACACGAATGCTTTCCTCCATAGCACCCAGTTCTCCAGCAGTCTCAATTTAGGATCCAGAGTTCTTAAGTAATTTACTTGCTGTTTTAAATTTTCCTTCCTGTATTGGAAGCTAACCTGCATTTCTCAGTCTTGTACTGAATTTCATTGCAGTCACTGTCTTTCGCAGAATCTCTCTGCTGTTTGAGGTTTATTTCTTCGAATGCAAAATCATTGAAAACTACTTTGCTTTAAGTTATTTGAAGTTTGGCATTCCCTTACCCCAGAACCTCAAGTATTTGTAGCCGCTCAATTTGGGTTTGTTTTTCTTCTCAGCACCCAAATATAGACCTTGGGCCCAGACCGCATGGGTTTTTATTTTAAGCCACTTGTGCTCAAAAATCAGTTTTCTCAATGCTGCCTGCCAACCATGAAAATTTATTTTTACCCTTTTTTTAAAATGTTGCTCCCCAGATCCATAATCTTTGCTTGGTTCTTCGAATCAAACTTGCGATTGCTAGGTTGGGATGTTCTTCACAGACCACCTCGCTTATGTGATGAAGTCTTGAACGTCAAAAATCAACTTTCGAAGTCATTCATTGTCTCCATTTGCTCTATGGAGCATCGTTTAGAGTCCTTCACATATCTTTCCTGAGTTCCACAGTTTTGGGACCACTTTTTCCAGTTTGGTCTGTTAATCATCTTCAATTTACAGTATTTGGTGTTCATCAAAATTTGCACCATATTTATGTTGTTTACTCCAGCTTTGGAGAGGCTACTGAGTCATTGGGATGTTCAAACATTAACTGGTTTATTACTTTTAAGAATCTTTTTACAGCTTTACATAATGTCTTTGCTATAGCCATGCTTTCTTCAAGTCTCTGTCATGAATTCTATTAAGACTGCTACCTACAGTCCTAGATATTAACTCTTGCAACTCTTATGTTACATTTTCAATAATGCCTTGGACATTCCACATTGCTGTGTCCATACAGAAATGTATTATAAATAAAATTAAAGGAGGTTTTACAGGAGAGTGGTGTCTCAATTTATTCCTGCTTCAGCAGCACGCATTCTAATTTGTTGACAGTTTATGGAGCCTAGAGTTTACTTTATAAATTAATATTATCCTTATATATATGCAATGAAATTGTATAACCTTTAATCCCATGGTGTTAGGAAGGCGGGATGGAGGAAGAGAGAAGACGCTCAACTTGATCACAAAAAGAATGTCTTCAGTGAAATCCTTCCAATTAAAATCTTTTTAGAACACCATCAACTGGAATATGCTTCATATTAAATATATTAAATATTAAACATTCAGGAATGTTGAAAATTATAGTTAGCCCTTTGCTATAAATGGTCTACATTATGTGGGCTAATATCTGCTTAAAAGCCTAAAACTTTATTGGAAAGAGGTTTTTTTTTAGAAATTTCTCCACACTTCATGCAACTATTAAATATTTAAATATTGCACCTTGAAGGATGTTAATGCCAAGATTATGGATTTTTCTTAGAAAAAAGCCAACAACTTCTCTGCGCACACTATTGAACTTCAGGGCCTTACACTCCCCACGGCAGCACTTAATTTTCAGTCAAGACTTCCCTGGCACCACAGGTCACTTAGCTGTACAGGGAGACACAAAGACTGGAAGGAATAGAAACAGTGAGAGGAGGTTCAATTGTTAGGGGAATAGACATGCATTTCTGTGTCTGCAAATGTGAACCAAGATGGTGTGTTGAGATCCTAGTGCCAGAACCAGGGGTGTCACTGGCTGCACAGCAACTTGAGAAGGGAGGGTGAACATCCATGAGTCAAAGTCTACATTTATACCAAGGACATTGGCAGAAGGAGGTGTGGGCAGGCAGTCAGAATTTGGGAGCTGGCTAGCAAACTCGTTAACTGGGCCTCAAAAGACATAATCTCCGGATTGCCACCAGTAGCATGCACAAGTGAAAGTAAAAAGAGGAGGATAGAGCAGATGAGTGCCTGGCCCTAACACTGGTGCAAGAAAGGGCTTTGGATTCGTGGGATATCGGGACCGGCTCTGAGGGAGAATAGACCTGCGCAGGATGGATGGACTGCATTTAAACAGAGCTGGGAGCAATTTCCTTCAGAACTCTTAGCTAGTGCTAATAGGGTGGGTTCAGAATAATCTAGCAGGAATGTGGGGACTGGGAGGTAATATTAGAGAGCACTCTTTTTCTTTCATAACATTCGGTATCACTGATACCCTTGAACTGAATGGCTTGCTTGGGCATTTCAATGGGTGGTTAAAGGTTGCCATAGCTCTACAATCCTATGTAGGCTGGATCAGACAAGGATGGCAGCTTTCCTTTCCTAAAGGGCATGTGTTCCCCCCAGTCTCCCTTCCACCCCTCTGCCACCCTGGTCCTCCTGACTCAGCCAATGAGTGCTCCCTCCTCTCGTTTGCTACTCATTAAGCCCTTTGTCTAATACCTCTGGCCCCAGGCACCTCCCCTAAGACACCTCAACACTCTTGGGGCTAAATCTGCCACTCTGAGACTAGGCACCTGCTGGCTAATCTGGTTGCCTAACATCTCTGGTACCTCGTCTCATGTGAGGAGTGGCATTTCCAGTCATTGGCGCTTGTTAGGGCATTAAATGACTGTAAGGTAGTGTGTATCTGTGGTAGCCATTCAGATGGAGGGAAGGGAAACCCATCAACCTTCAGGTTGAGAGCAGAAACTATTTGCTTAATGCTAAGGAACAAGAGAACTCCAATGATTTTATTGTCAGAGACTATAAGCTGCTAATTAGTGGGAAAGAATTAGAGGTAAAATCTTGTTGGGGTCTGAGGGATGTCCGCTGCAGTGAGATTATAGTAGAATCAGATGAGAAGTCCGGTGAGGCTCATCTAGGTATCGGGCGCAATATGCTTCATATTTTAGGCTTTTTGACAAGTGGCATGCGAAGTCTTTTACCAGGCAGCAGCGAGTTGCTAATTAAGGAGGACAGTTACTTGTTACATATCTTGCTGATAGCGCAGATATCCGCATTTTAATATTCAGATTTCTATTGTGCCAAAATTGCCGATCAAACTGGAGGAAAATCAACATGGAAATCAGCTGAGACCTGATGAAATCAGCTCACCACTTGCTCAGAGAAGTTTCCAGGTTGGACAATGGGCACCAATGTCTCTCAGCACTCTGTCACCAGCCACACGCATACAGACCATCGGATATGTTGAACCTCTAAGGACCTTCATGGCACATCTACGGACTTGCAGGACACTTCTGCACTTCAGTGCTGTACCAGCGCCTGTCGCTGTAACGCTGCAACGCTGCAGCAAGGACACTGTGTGCTCAGGGACATCACCCAGCTCATAGACTTGAGCAGGTTACAGCTCGCTGTCATAGCACTCGTGCACTTCCACCCTACCTGGATGCTCCAAATATTTCTGCCTCGTAATGCCTCGCCTTTTTTACACTTTGCCTCCTCAGTCTGGACAAACTGTACTCCTGACTTGCTTTGCCATTTAGTACGGACGTAAAGGTAAGAAGCTTTTCATGGTTGTCAGCAGACCTTGGTCAAGCCAAGGGACATGGTCTTCATAGAGGTGGTCCCGGAAGAGTAAGTCCAGGGTAGCCACTGATACCAGCCCAGGAGCTTGGACAGGGTGTCCGTCAGTTACTCAGGATGGTCAGAGTTGGGATGTTGTCCATGTAAGGGGTGAGGAGTTGAATGTCAGACAGCCCACCACCCATCTTGACTCTTTATCTGCCTTATTAGGCACAGCTTTCCTCCTGGAATGACAGAGAGATGGGTGTTAAAGGAAAGGAAATTGCACGGCACAAATGTTGCTGTGCAGGTGGAAGGTGACCCGAGGGAGTGAGTAGGCAGCACAGAGGGCATGCAGGGTCAGTGGTGTCAGGGGTTGAGATGGGTGACTGTGGGTGAGAAAAGATGTTGCAGGTAGCAGTGACGGTGTATTCTGAGTCTCTGCGGGAAGTTGGTGAGGTAGCAGAGGTAGAGTGAGAGAGGGGTAGCAGGGAAGATGGTGGCACTTTGTGAAGAACGTCATTGAATATTGCTGTGCATTCCTCCAGATAGCTAAGACTGCTGTAATCCAGGTGGCAACATCTGACCAGGTTGGCATGATCTTGTGTGCTGGTCTCAGGGGAAATACAAAGTCCTGCCCCTGCTCCACCCCATTGTGCAGGAACTCCAGGTACCCGCACACATGATGGAGAGCCAGTTCCCCCTGTCCACTATGTCTGGGGCCAATGTCAGGAACTGTGCTGGGCACCTCTGCTTGTCTGGGAGCACAATGGGTGCAAGGGATGTGGGAGAATCCTGGGATATTGGCTGAATAATGATTTAAGCTGGAAGTAGTACATTGGAAATTCTTCAAAATAAAACTTGACACACCTGGCACTAGGCCAAAAAAGAGTAAGGTTCAGCCCAGAGGAACAATTTTACATGGAAATTAGGTGCAGAAAGTCCATGGTAGTTTTATAACAGGGAACTCTTAATTATCTTAAGATAGACCTTGATAATAGGAATATGCAAAGACAGGCAAGAGTTTCTAGAGTGTTAAGGTGGGTTTTCAACATTGTTTCCAACCCCAGACGACTTGGGAATGAGGTGGACTGACTGGGTGAAGTGTCAGTGGGAGAAGGTTGAGAGCCATGGTTTCCAACCAGTGTGTGTGTGCCACAACAAGGTGAAAAGTGTGCCTCAAAATCTCCAGGAAGCAGCATCGATTTCCCTGAACTTCGATGTTGTGTCTGTGTTTCTGATCTCTTTCGGAGGCTCTGTGTCAATTATAGAAGACGGTTCCTGCTTCCATCAGGCGCCCCTTCCAGCTGCATATGTACTAACCTCCAGAAGCTGCGTGTGTATAGTCTTCTGATACCATGCACGTGTGCCATGGCCAGCACTTCAGTGCTTTAAGAATGGTTGAGCCAGATAAGTCGGAATCGCGGCTGGCAGGAAATATAGTATCTGATATTTTCAAAGAAAAGTAAGTTCAGGTGCAGTCAGGTTATAATGCCGTGAAGTGGAAAGTGAAGACAAATAAATTACAGATTCCTAGATGACGGAAGTGCGATTTTAAGAAAAAGGAAAAAGGAGTGTTTATTACAGATTTGTATGTAGTATACATAAATTGTCTAGGTACTACAGCTAAGAATCAGGCTGCATGTAGAAGGTTCAAAGGGTAAGAGAGAATGTAAATAAGAGAAGGAAAAGGAGAGTGCAAATAGGAACTGGGAGCAAACGTGAAAGGGAATCCTAAAGTTGTCCTTGGGCATATAAATAACAACGGGGTGGAAAAAGATGAAGTGATTAAAAGGGGATTCATGCATGGATATTTAGACTTGGCTGAGGTAGTAAATGAATAATTTGCATCTCTGTTTATCAAGGGAGAAGATGCTGTGTTTTCCACGGTGAGAAAGATCATAGATCATAGAATCCCTTCAGTGTGGAAACAGGCCCTTCAGCCCAACAAGTCCACACTGCCCTCAGAGCACCCACACAGACCCATCCCCCTATGACCCACCTAAACTACACATCCCTGAACACTACGGGCAATTTAGCATGGCCAATCCACCTAGCCTGCATGTCTTTGGACTGTGGGAGAAAACCGGAGCACCCGGAAGAAACCCATGCAGACATGGGGAGAATGTGCAAACTCCACACAGACATTTGCCCGAGGGTGGAATTGAAGCCAGGTCCCTGGCGCTGTGAGGCAGCAGTGCTAACCACTGTGCCATCATGCCGATAATTCAGATACTTGAAGGATTCAAAATTGAGGTATTACGTGGGTTGATCAAATGTGAAGTGAATAAGTTATAAGGACTACACAAAATGCATCCAGTGATGCTGGAGGGAAGTGAGGGTGGAAATACTGAAGGCACTGTTTTTCATTTTCCAGTTTCCCCTTTTGAATTAGACAGGAGAATCGCAGGATGTTACATACTTGATCCCAGAAAGAGTGTAAAGATGCGCTCAACAACTACAGGCCAGTTAGCTGGAAGGCTCCAAGAAACGATGACAAAATTTGCACTTGGGAAGATGTGGGTTAATTAAGGAAGGCCAGCGTGAATTTGTTAAGGGCAAATAATATTTAATTAAATTGCTGGAGTTTTGATTTTAAAGAGATAGCAGAGAGGATGGTGAGGGTAATGCAGGTGATGTGGTGTCTATGGGTTTGAAAAGGTATGTGATATAGTGTCACACAACAAACTTGTGAGCAAAATTCTTGCTCCTGGAAGAAAGGGAATAGGAATCAATTGGGTTGTTATTGAGTGACGGGAAATAGTAGTCTTAATGGATTTCTTATGACTGGGGAAAGGTTTCTGCTGGATTTCCCAGGTGCCAGTGGTGAGACCTTTGCTCTTCCCGAATTTTATACATGCTGTGACCTTAGTGAACAGGCAGAAAATCTGCAAATTTTATGAATTCTGGAAGTGTTGTGAACTTGAAGATGGTGTGTATATATATATGCATAAATCAATAAAAGTGGCAGGAGGAATTGGGTGAGCAGTTAAGCAACTGTATAGTATTTTTGGCTTTGTAGATAGGCACACAGGTTAGAGGAACAAGGAGGTTATGTGGAACTTGTTAAATTCTGGTTTCGCTTCAATGTAGGATTGCATCCATTTCTTGGCATTGGATTTTTAGGAAAGATGTGAAGGCATCAGAGAGAGCACAATAGGGATAGCAAAGATTCACAAGATAAATTCCTGGAATGTGTCTCTCCTCATAAAGAGATAAAGTGGAGAAGTTGGGACTGTTTTCCTTTTGAGTATAGAAGCTTGAGGAAGATATGGTAGAAGTATTCAAAATAACAGGGAACCCGACAGTATATAGAGAAAAACCGGTCCCCCTGTTGGAACAATTAATCATGAGAACACAGTTATTCAAATTGGCAAAAACCGTTTAGTTATGAGGAAAGTTATTTTTTCCACTTAGCAAGTTGTTAACAATTGGAAAGTGCTGCCTGAGAGTATGGTAAAGCATGTCCAGTTGGGGCATTCAAGAAGAAATTGAATTATCGTCGGAAAAGAAATTTTGTACAGGTCAACAGGGAGAAGGCGAGGATGGCACAAGCTGAATTGAACTAGTCAGGGCACTAACACATGTGAAAGGCCTAATAGTCTCCTCTTTTGCTTTAATGATTCTGTGATTCTGTATATTATTTTGAACAAAAATGTATCCAAAAGTTCTGTGGTATCTTGGTTCATTTGAAAACTGATATGGAAATTTGATCATCTTCCAGAGATTTTATTGTCATCATAGACTAATTATTTTTTGCTTTTTTATCAATAACAAATATTTTAGCTGGGCCCTGCACTCCCCATAAACACTGACATTGAAAATATCTGTTCAATTCCAAAAGTGCAGCTGTTCGTGGATAGGTATTAAATTAATTCTTGTAAGATCCTACCATTAGGTCAGTTAAGGAATTTCCTAATGTATTCATTATATAATTTTGCATTTAATTTCAATAGTTACTTGAGTAAGAAAAGAAAGTCCCATCATTTGGTAAAAGCACTACCTAGTGCAGAACCATGCTGCAAAAAGAAGACCCTAATTTCATTGTAGTATTTCACTTTGACTGTAAGACATGCAGGGACCACAACTAACGTCAGTGTTCCTGGGCTATGGTGGGGAAGATGAGCCAGAGTTGAACCTGAGTCACTATCTCACGCTCCTTGCCTGCGATTGGTTTGAGAGTGGGATTTGCATGGTGATCTGATTGGACTGGTTCAACAGTCAAGGCTTCAAGGTAACCAATAGCCCTTTGAGTGAGGTACCCAGGGAACTGTTCACGGAGTCTACATTTTCAAGAGGCAGAAAACTGCAAACTTTAAAGGAATAGAACTCCAAATCTATTGTATGCCACTCACAACATTTTCATTCTTAATTTTCAAATAAAAAATCACTTCATTTCTTTTTATGCTAATGTGTGACTTTCAAGGGTAAAACAATAACAGAGCTTTCAATGTCCTGTATTTCTAAATTGCAAGATAATTTGAAATTTCTGAAACTCACGAGTGTTCCATGTTAAATTTATTCCTCACAGAAACATGTGCTGTGAATAATGGAGGCTGCGATCGTACATGCAAAGACACCGCTACAGGAGTCCGCTGCAGTTGTCCTGTTGGATTCACACTGCAGCCTGATGGGAAAACATGCAAAGGTCAGTTCCTGTTTGCACTGAAATCCATCATAAGCCTTCAGTGGTTTATCACCACAAAAAATGTAAATATTCAGACATGTGAACTGCACACAGTCCAGCTGTAGTTGACTCGGAACAACATTTGAATGTTTCTTTGGAAGGCTAAAGATGTGAAGATTGCCTCAAATGGGTTCACAATATTATAAAAGAAATATTTATGAAACTTCACTGATGGCCAAAATAAATTAGTGTTACTAGAGGAACTGTTTGTTAAAATTGTAATGCTTATTTCTCCTTTGAATCCTGGTGATTTAGACAAAGTTCATGGTGAGTAAGTGACTCCTTTGATATTATGCCTCTGTCCAGGAGGAAGTGTGAATTTTCTGCCTTTGGAGCAGTTCACGTAAGAATGGGTTTGGTGGGAAATGTATCCCGATGCTCCGTTTTCTAATGCCATTATAGCTTCAGATACATGTCCTGGCATGTTAGTGGTGGAAGTGGGGGAGAAAAAAAGTACATAAGTGAATTGGAACAGAATGCAGTGAAAACAATTGAAGAAGAATTCCACCTTTTGGGAAAGGTTTTTAAAAGACATTACTGGATGTCTTAACCATGATTGATCGGATGGGGGACCAAGAAGAAAGGGACAAAAAAAATGGAAGAGTGCAGGCATGAGTGTAGGCGGGTGAAAATCATCCAGCAATAATGCTTTGTTTGCTGGAAGTGGTTCTGCATGTGATGATTCAAGGTTCAGGTAACGGCTGACCTGGATGGCACTGAGTGTGTGAACCCTGTACGGTATAGTATTGGACTTTCACGATCCAGCTGTCTGCTGGCCTAGGCTCCAAGAAGCATGTGCCCGTCTCCAAGAGGTAATTGCTGACACTTTGGAAGATACAACAACTCACCTGAGAAACAACCACCGTTTGGCAACAATGTCTAGTTTAGAAGTAGTAAGGACTGCAGATGCTGGAGTCAGAGATAACACAGTATGGAGCTGGAGGAACACTGCAGGCCAGGCAGCATTAGAAGAGCAGGAAAGTTGAAGTTTCAGGTTGGGACCCTTCTTCAGAAAGAAATTTGTCATTTCTGAAGAAGGGTCCAGACCCAAAACTTCAAATTTCCTGCTCCTCTGATGCTGCCTGGCCTGCTGTGTTGCTCGAATTTAGAAGTGCTGCTTAAGTTAAAGATCAAATGTGCATCATAAATACAGTAGTCTTGTTATGAAATTCATTTTCTTAGCTCTTCAACAACAATTTTATTTAGCAATAATTCATTACATCCTCTTAGAAATAGAAAATGAGGATGGATGTGCAGCATAGATATAAAAATAGATCATTACCGTACCCCTAGATTTTTTGGTGTAAGCAAATGGAAAGGTAAATCTCAGTTGTATTGTATCTCTCATTCATTTATAAATTAAACATACTAATACTCTTCGATTCTGTATTCTGACAAATGTCTGGAGCAATTTTTTTCTAATTGGGGATTTCCTCAACTCATATTTGCCCTGTAATGGGTAACGGAGATTAATTCACCAAGGTCCCATCTTCATAGCGTGGATTTTAAACATTATGTTTGGACAAAAAGAGAGAGCGCTGAAGATTTTCATCCTGTATTCATTAGAAATAGTTTCTCACATCCCTGTGCAGGTGAGCGCAAGAAGCAAAGCTTTACTAATTCAAGATGAGGGCTAGAATGAAAAGGGCAGATCAATCTGAGGGTGGCTATGGCTGTTTATTTTTAGTTATTTTACCCAATTATCATCTCCTCTTCTCAAAGTTCTTTAACCAGTTCTAGGCAGTTCTTCAGTACCTCACTGTTAATGATCTTTATATTGAACCTAGACAGCAAATGTTAGCAGCGTACATGTTACCATGGAGGCCATCATGTATCAGTTTAGTTCTGAGATCAGATAATGTGTAAATTTGTATCCATCAGTATGCTGGATGGGAAAGGGGATCAGGAACCTGAATGTATCCACGAACCGCACCTAATTTGGAGCAATGATGGTTCCATCACTACTGCCACCATCCAGATTAGCTCTATCTACACAAAACATTGCCTTCATTGTTAGCATTGTTAGCACAGAATCTTACGAACTGAGTCAGAGCCAAATTATATTTCACATGTTCTGTCTTTTTCTGCTGGCATTAGAAATTCAAGGAATTAATAGTTTTGTTATTCAAGAAGCCATTTTGTGAATGAAGTAGCCTAGCCACTCAATTACCACCAGCCAATGTGTTTGGATTAAATGAGGAATAATTGAGAAAATAAATAAAAGCTCTTTGAACAGGAAGATACCATTTTAAAAGAATATGCACTTCATATTTCAGTTGTGGTTCTGCGCACAGAGAATGGGTTCACACCTCTATAATGGCCAAATGAATCTATTTTTGGGGTTGTGTTATTGTGAGGATAATACAGTTTACAATGACCAATACAGTTTGAGTCATGACTGTAATCTCAGAAACCCAACCCTTAGACACTCTCCAACAAAGTTATTGCTGTTTTAATTGTAGATTCTCAATACAACTTCACTAACGTTTACATGTTATGACCTACTACAGTCTTCCTCATGGCAACCTTGCATGTGGTAAGGAGGAGGCAAATCTCGGAATACAGAGATTTGGATAAATGATTGGAAGAAATGAGTTAATATCCCACCATGGTAGTTGTGGAATTATGTACTTCTGACCATGGGGCCACCCGGATTTCACAAATATGTCTTAGGATAGGAAATCTGTTGTCACCCAATCTGGATTATCCTGTGGGTGTAGAATCGCATAATGTTGTTGACTCTTACTTCTCTCTGAAATAGCCAAGCCACTTAGTTGTATTTAATCGCTGTCATAAAGTCTAATAAGAATAAAAACTGATGGGCATTGCCAGATGATCTTAGGCACTGGACATGACTACACCAAGTCCAGTTGACAGTGCAAAGCCCTTTACCTATTGTTCTTTGATAGGATGTGGGCAATGCTGGCAAAGGCAGTATTTATTGTCCATTTCTAATGAGCCTCAAGAAGTTGGTGGTGAGGCACCATCTTGAACTGCTCCAATTCATGTGCTGTAGGTGAAAGTCAGTGATGGAATCAATCACATAGTTCCAAGTCAGGGTGATGAGTGATTGGAAAGGAACTTGGCAGGAGTGTGTTCACATCTGTCTGTCTGCCCCTTGTCATTTGAGGTGATAGAGACTGTGGATTTAGAAGTTGTGGTTGAAGAAGCTTTGGTAAGTGCATCCTGTCCATTCATAGTGCTCCCAGTAAGCATCGATGGTGGAGGGATTCTTTGTTCAAGTTGTTGGATGGGATGCCAATTAAATAGACAGTTTTATCTGGATTGCTTTGTTTCTTTTGGTGTTGCTGGAGCTGTGATCATCTAGGCAAGAAGAGAATATTCCATTGTGCTTGTGACTTGTGCCTGTGAATGGTGAACAATCCAGAGCTGAAAGACTCTTAAAATTCCAAGCCTCTGATCTATAGCCACAGTCTTTATATGGTTGGTCCAAGTCAGTTTCTGGTCAACAGTAACCTTGAGGATCACTAAGAATGGTTCAATCACCCCGATGCTGCCTGTCCTTGACATCAACACAACCTGTAAGTGACACGAAGGCGCTCTCACAAAGCTGAAGTTAGAATCAAGAGGATAAGTCTCCATTTTCTGGAGTCATACCTAACAGACAGGAAGATGACAGTGGTTAATGAAATGCAGATATTCATTGTTGATTGCACATTGTTCAGTTCTATTTGTAACTCCTCAGGTAATGAAGCAGTCTCAACATGAAGCAAGACCTAGACAACATTCAGCCTTGGGCTACTAGATCAGCACACCATGTAAATGATACAGGATAGGATTGGAGGCAGCTTTGACACCCTACTTCCACATTTATTTACAGAGGTACATAGTACATCACCACCGAACCTAACACCCACAGTTTCTACCTTTACCTATTAGTAGAACCATAAGTGAATTCCCAATCAATGCCCACCACCACATGCATAAAATTGAAGACAATTACCAAGTGTCAAACAATGGCCATCTGAAACCAGTGTGAATCTAAAAACCTTCCCCTAGCAGGCAAACAGCATTGCCGTCACTGAATTCCCCACAATCAACATCCTGGGTAGAAACTTAACTGGAACAGCTTATATGCATATTATGACTACAGGAGCAGGTCAGAAGTTAGGCATTCTGAAATAAGTAACTCTCCTGGCTCCACAAATTGTCTGCAAGGTGAAGTCAAGAGTACAGCTCCAATGATACTTCAGAATCTTTTGAGTATCCAAGACAAAACTGCCTACTTGATGACCACCTCATAAACTATGTTAAAATTTCAACCCTTCCACTACCAATGCACAGTGGCAGCAAGCTCCCAAAGCTCCTGCACTAACACTTTCCAAACCCACAACTTTTACCACCTAAAAGGGCAAGTTCTGCAGGTGAATGCGAATACTGCTAACTGCAAGTTGTCCTCCAAGTCATACCTCATTACAACTTGGAAGTATATCATCATTCCTTCAAAATTTTGGATCAAACTCCTGGTAATCCTAGCCATTAGCATTGCAGGAGTATATAAACACCGAAGAACAGAGCTTCAAGGCAACTCACCACCATTATCTAAAAAGCCGTTAGGGATGAGCTGATCACACCATTAACATTCAACTCCAATGCCAATGAACAAGCAATAAAATTATTTGCCATTTTCTACTTAATTTGGCAAAATCAGAAAGGTAAAATTCTGCTGTTAGGAAACTGAGTGAGGGCCCATTTGAAGTCAATACCATTCAGTTTACTACAGACTGGAATGTGGCCATTTGGTTAATTGAGATCTATAGATCAAACTAGTATGTCTCATTTTCCCCCTTTTTATTGCCATAGCACTTTACTTTCTTCAAATGTCTGTCCATTTTCATTTTGAACTCGTCAGCATTTCCACCAACCTCATAGGCAGAATCTTCCAGGTTATCATCACTAGTTGTGCAAATTAAAAAGAAAACTCTTCCTCACAATCTCTCTGCATTTCTGGCCCAAAATCTTAAACTTTTGTCCCCTACTCCTTGTACAATTAGCTAACAGCATTTCTTTGTCTACCTTATCCAAACCTGTCGTAATTTGCCATACATATATCTGACCTCCACTTTGCCCCCCTCCAATCCAAGGAGAATAAACCTTGTTAATCCAATCTAACCTTGTCGCTAAATTCACCTTGGAATCATCCTAGCATATCTTTCCTGTGCTTTCTCAAGGACCTTCATATCTCTCCTGAAATATGGTGACCAGAACTGGACAGAAGGCTGCAGTTGTGGCAGAACTAGAACTTTACAGATTTTCAGGATAACTTTTCTACATTTGTACTCCATACCTCTACTTGTGGAGTCCAAGATTCTGTATGTTTTGCCTCCAAGTCACTCAAGATGTACTGCCACCTTCAAATGCCTATGTACCTCCCACCAACTACCAGATCTTTCTGGCCTTTCACTCTAGAATTGTGCCATTAATTACATAGGATCTCTTCCTATATCGTTTGACAAGATGCATCACCTCCCTCATCTTCTGAGCGAAGTTCACCTATATTTAATGTACAAAACACATTTCACCCATTGGGACATTCCATTCCTGGTCTTCACTCTTCATCTGACCCAGGCCTTTTGATTCTCCTCCTCAGTGAACATATATTCCCAAATTTGTGTTTCTAAGCTATCCTACCCAACGCAGTCATCCTCTGATTTGAGCTATTTAATAGAAATACCATCATCTGCTGTGTCTTCTGTGGGGTTATTCTAAGGAAGCTCAAGTTTTAATTCAATGTTGCCATTAAATATATTAATGGCAAAACATAATAAGAACCTCACCCAAGATTAGAATCACTTCATCTAACCAATGTTGTTCAGTCAATTTGTATTATGCTGACATCCACATTCAGTTTTACTTCTGTTGATCCGTCAAGAGAAAGTGCCTGAGTAGATTTATCTGAAGGGAAACTATTTATGTTTACAGGCATATGAGAGACACCATCAAAATTTCAAAGCATGTTCCTTCAGGAAGTTGAAGATGTAACAAAGCAAACAAGAAATTGATAGGATAGATATGTACAGATCTATTTGAGGCTTTTCTGTGATCATGTACCAATTTCTATTGTACAGAGACTAGACCTTTTGTAGACACCAGTTTCTGACAGAGATTAGACCGTGTTTAACATTGCATTCAGTCAACACTTGGCTGAGTGCTTTTCTTTTTACAAAGCATTAAGTCCAGAAATTGCAGGTCTAAATGTGCTGTAGTCCACCTGAAACTCAAAGCTGCTGACAAATTACATCAGCTGTCATTCTGCAGTAGCATAGGAAAAATCTTCCCAGGACTTGTCTTTGATAATCCCTTTTAGGAAAGGCAAGTAGAGCATAAATTTTTCAAGCTGCCTTTATGTCTGCAAAAGTCTATTCAGGGAGATTTAGGGAAGGTTTAGTGCAATGAAAGATCAGATTAACATGAAGTATTTAGAACAGCTTCAGACTGAGACCACATATCTATTTCTAACTGTTAAAGGAAGAAGGCTGTTTTTTTGCCTTGTTTAAAAAACCGTCATTACTTTGTAATATTTTAAGGTTTTTTAAAATCTAGAATATGTGACAAAACTGAGAGTAAATTGCAAGTTGGCTCCGCAAGAGCAACCAGATGGAGGAAATCTACTCTCCATTGTAGAATCTTCTCAGTTTTCTCCCCATAAATTACATTCAGCAGAAAATTCATTCTTTATCAGGTTTCTGTTCGAATGGTGAAGTTTAAAGTGAATTTCTCCTTTTCTTCCTTTGTTTTAAATGCTGGCAGACCTTTTGGTAGAAATTAAATTCCAGATCTAAAAAGGATTATATCCATAAATCAAAACAAGTCTCTCTTCACACAAGCATTTAATGGATGTTTGTCAACTTAAGTAGCTTATTTGACAGATTTTGAAGAATCTTCTGATGTTGGCTGATATTTTATTAGCTATGTGGTATAGCTGACCGGGAGGTTGTATTTGCAATAGTGTAATACTTATTGCACTTGGGGTGCATTTTTGTACTGTTTATCATCCTGTGACATAGAAATGGCAGTAGGCCAAAAACTATCGACATCATGCCTCTCAATCTTTGTAGCTGGCTGGAAATGAATGACCAATGCTAGCATCAGAAAAGTCATGGAGATGGGCAGCACAGAAACCGACTCTTTGGTCCAACTCATCCATGCTGACCAGATATCCTGAATTAATCTTGTCTCAATTGCCAGGATTTGGCCCATATCCCTTTAAACCATTTCTATTCATGTACCAATCCAGATGCCTTTTAAATGCGGTAATTGTACCAGCCTCCACTACTACTTCTGGCAGTTCATTCCCTACACACACCACCCTCTGTGTGAAAAGGTTGCCCTTGGGTCCTTTTTATATCTTTCTCCTCTCACCTTCAATCTATTCCTTCCGGTTTAGGACTCCCCTACCCTGGGAAAAAGACTTGGCTATTCACTGTATCCATGCCCCTCATGATGTTAGAAACCTCTCCAAGGTCACCCCTCAGCCACCAACATGCCAGGGAAAATAGCCCCAGCCTATTCAGCCTCTCGCTATAACTCCAATCTTCCAGTCCCAGCAACATCTTTGTAAATCTTCCCTGAACTCTTTCGAGTTTAACAACTTTTTTCCTATAAGCAAAAATTAAAACATGTAGCAGCTGTGGATGTGAAACTTTTAAGAAGCATTTACTGCAGAAGCTACGAGGAAGTTTTACAGGGACAATACTACAACTTCAAGTTGTACCCAGCAGAAAAAGATGAATAATCTCGTTCTCTTAAAAGATGGTTGAGGAGAGACCCAACAAAGCTCTTTCTGATTAAGTGGATGGACACAATGTATTTACTTGCAAAGAAGAACAAAAGTATACAGGTTTTCTATTTAAAAGCAGTAGACAATCATTATTGAGTCTGCACTGTTATTTAACTAGATGATTGTTGAAATTCCAAATCAGTTCTACCTTCCTCCAGTAGACCTGGATTCTCTTAGCACCTGAATATCTTGCCATCTCAGTCTTCATTATATTCATTGAGTGAACATCTAATGCAGTCTTTGTCAGAGAAATGCAAAATGTCACCAACTTCTGACTGAAGAGATTTCTCCTCAGAAATTCTCCTAATTGGCCAATCCTTTATCCTGGCACCATAAGCCCTACATCTGGAATCTCCAGCATTTCCTCCCCAACCCTCAGTGTCAACAGTCATTAGGGTTTAACACAAAAAGACCCACAAAAACTTCGAAGGTCTTCAAATGCTGAGCATGAATCCTTCCCTATCAAATAGAATTTGCTTCAATTTGTACCTATTTTCACTCAATACATTAATGGCTTCCATTTTCTTCTCATTGCCTTAATCCAGTAATTTCTCAGAAACCCCAAGGTTTTCATCTCCGGGTGGTGTCTATTAAAAGATGTAAGTCAGGCTCAACCTTCTTCTGAAGGATGTTGTTGTTATTTGAGTACAGTGAACATGCCATTAATTGGGCTGAGCATCAAGTGACCAAGCCAGCTGTCCTTCAAGAGATTTTTCCAAAAATGAATTATAAAATGCACCAACGTGAATTTTTCCAAGGCTAAGAAGAAGCCAAAACTGTCCTTTGTCATTCCGCAGAAAATCTTTCTATCTGCCTGTCCATCCACGCCCCAATCTTTCAAACATCACTTGCCTTCCAAACAGAGCACTTCTGTTTCAGCCCCACGGGAGCATTGGGTTTTCTGTCCTCAATATGAACCATATACCTAGTACTTGATTAAAAGTAAACATATACAAAAATTGGGGCACACATTCCAATGCCAATGGCAGCTGTACAACTACACAAGCTGACCCAACCATTCACTCTTCTACTCAGCCAGGCATCACCCACTCAGCCCTCCCCTTGCCCCATGGGTCTAGATCCACACACACTCTCCCTCTCCCATTCACCTACCCACTCCCACATTCATGAATCTACTAACTCCATTGAAGTCTTTGACAAACCTAACCTCAACATAGTAACTGGTTTCATAAAATAGAGAGAGGCTGGACCCCTCTCTGTACCTGTTTGTTGCCATTGGCTTCTGCCATTGCTGCATTAAGGGATTGTGACTACCACTGAGATATGAAGATCTGGATGTTATGATTGATCAAGGGTTTTGAAGCCAATGGCTGATGACCCCAGCATCATTGTTGACTGGAAGATCTGTTCTGGTAGCCAAGGGGAACATCCACCATGCTGCTTCTCCTTCAGATAATTCTAGGCCAGTGGCTCACTAGATAATGGAGTTGTCAGGGCAGCTTTCTGGCTCATGGCCAAAGATATGAGTAATGACATCTGTATGATCAGATACTATCTGTACAGGGAGTACAAACTCTGTTTCCTTAGCTGTTGGGATTGATACGATTTGCTCCAATTCCCACCATGATTTGCTTTCTAAAACATGCTGCCAGTAAATGAAAGCACAGACTTATCTAGCTCATGCACCCTTCATTAAGGAAAAGCAATTAACATGCTGCATTTTGTAAACATGGGTGTTAGTAATCATCCTGTTCAAGTGTATTATTACACACCTCTGGTACAGGTGGGGTTTGAACCTAGATCTCTTGGCTCAGAATGAGGGACACTACCACTGTACCACAAGTGTCCCCGGCACACTTTACAAGCAAATTATTTAAACCTGTTTGATACACGTGTGCACTTTAAATTGCTAATTGCAACCATGGCAGTACCATTCTCTAGTTTCTGGTATCTCCTTTGTAAAAAAAAAATCAATGTTCATCAAACACAATCTTCTCTTTTGAGAGCGACTATTCACTACTACTTGGCTTTGTTGGAGACATCTCTTTCTTTCAGTTGGG
Organism: Rhincodon typus; assembly: GCF_021869965.1. Classification (NCBI taxonomy): domain Eukaryota; kingdom Metazoa; phylum Chordata; class Chondrichthyes; order Orectolobiformes; family Rhincodontidae; genus Rhincodon; species Rhincodon typus. Next base: position 15,397,712 of record NC_063349.1, read on the forward strand.
ATTCTATTTGTTTACTTAGTGCCGATGATGAGCTGATTGCGATATAATTCCCTGCGCATATTTTGTTCTTAGATACAGTAATTATATTAACTATCATCCAGTGACACCAAATCATTAAATATTGTTGAAAAAATGCTTTTGAAGCTTTTCATTTGCCACTCATCAGGAAAATCCATAAAAAGTAACAAAGTAAGGGATAGTGCTGATTGATTAACAAGTGGACTCTGATAGCTTTGACAAGGAGAATGCACTGACTGTTGATTACTGACAGTTAACTACCAAGCTTTGAATAAATTTCAAACCAGGCAGACTGATTCTGATATGTTGAAAAATTACACTAAGAAACACCTATTTTGTTGAGTTGAAACAGGTGTAATGTCTCAACATGCCAAGCAGCATCATAGGAGCAGAGAGGCTGACGTTTCGGGCCTAGACCCTTCATCAGAAAAGGGGGAGGGGAAGGGGGTTTTGAAATAAATAGGGAGAGAGTGGGAGGCGGATAGAAGAGGGATAGAGGAGAGGATAGGTGGAGAGGAAACAAACAGGTCGAAGAGGCGGGGATGGGGCCAGGAAAGGTGAGTGTAGGT
>NC_063349.1:15408298-15513086 GCF_021869965.1 Rhincodon typus
TTGTTATCTCAGATTCTCCAGCATCTGCAGTTCCCACTATCTCTGGGGAAAAGCTGTTTTCTATCTACCTTAGCAATGCCTCCTTATAATTTTATAGACCTGTATAAGATCACCCCTCAGTTTCCTATGCTCTATGGAAAAAAGTCCCAGTCTATCCAACCTCTCCTCATAACTCAAACCTCCCAGTCCAGGTAGCATCCTAGTAATCTTTTCTGCATTTTTTCTAGTTTAGTAATATCCTTTCTATAGTAGGGTGACCAGAACTGCATGCAGTACTCCGAATGTGACCTCACCAACATCTTGTACAGCTGTAACAAGACGTCCCAACTGTCATACTCAATGTCTGACCAATGACAGCAAGCATGCTAAAAGCCTTCTTCACCACCCTGTTTACCTGTGACTCAATTTTCAAGGAGATATGAACCTGTACCCTAGATCTCTTTGTTCCAAAACACTCCCCAGGGTCCTACCATTGACTCTATAAGTCCTGCCCTGGTTTGCCTTACCCAAAATGCAATACCCTGCATTTGGCTAATTTAAACTCCCCCTGCCATTCCTCAGCACATTGGCCTAGTCAATCAAAATCTCACTGCATTCCCACCCCCACTGTCCACTATACCACCTATCTTGATGTCATCTGCAAACTTAATAACCATACCTCCTAAATTCTCAGCCAAATCGTTTGCATTTATCTTTTATTCCTCAAATACTGCAGCCACAAATGTGATCTTTTATTAGGCTTGTTTTGTAATTTGTTATTTTGTTTATACTTTTCATTATTACCTTTTGAGAAGGTTGAGGTAAACTGTCTACGTGAACTGCTTCAGTCTGTGTAGTGAAGGCACTTGCACAGTGCTAATAGGTAGGGAATTACATGATTTTGACACCACAACAAAGATGGTTTGCCAATTTACATCCAAATAACATGGTACGTTGCTTGGAAGAGGGCTTGGTATTTCTTTTTTACATTGGTTCCAAGGTATCTGCTGCTATTTTTCTTCTTCATTTTCACTGGAAAAGAGGAGTGAGAATTCAGGAAGTGAATTATGTAAACAGTTACCTTGGCCTACTGAAGGCTAGGAGGTTTTCCTTTGGATTCTAATGAGTAATGTACTTAAATGGAGAAGAGAATTGCAGGGTTACCATGAAGATTTACTCTTAAGCCTGATGTTGAATAAAAAGCTCAATGGTCGACACATTTGTGAAAAAAAAGGAACAGATCCCCACACCCAGGCTTTCACATAATGAATGGCTATTTGAGTTAGTTAATCAACGACCAAAACCAGCATAAGCCAGCTTCTCAGGAGAGGAATGGAAAAAGAGGAAGAAAACAAAAGGATCCTTAAGTTTAGATTTGAAAACCGATTGACATGCAGTTCCTAAGATTCACTTGCAAAAGATGGCAACTTAGAAAAAGTGCTGGTGAGCAACCACCACCCCTGAAACACCTCCAAGAAAGGAGGGAAAGGGCAAAAAAAGCAATCAACAGTTTTAAAAGCTAAACACCGAGGTCACAGACTTAGAATCAGTCTAGGAGATATGTATTGCCTTTTACAGACTGAAAAGACAAATTGTTGCTTAATTATATGTTTTAAAAGTCGGATTTACAAATATCAGCGTGTTTGAGCAATGATGGACATTGCTTTCTTTGCATCAATAAACAAAGTCTTTTCTGTTATGCAACACAAAAATGTAAAGATATAGTTTTCTTTCTGATTGGTTGACCTAGGCAGCAGTTTCTAACTCCCCAACAAAACACAGAGCCGTAGGCTTTTTGAGTGACTGAAGCCAGATGTAGTTCTAATGACAGTAGAGCTCTTGTAGGAACTGGGGAGGGCATGAAGTGTCTGCCTTCAAAACCATAAGAAGGAAAGAAAACATCACGTTGTAATTGACTTATTACCGCAAAAGAGACATCAGAAAAGAAAGGCCCCCAATGTTATTGTAGGGCTCCATAAACAATGCAAATCAGATTCTTTATGCCATGTCTTTGAACGATCCTTCTTCAGATTGTACAAGTCATACTTTAACAATATCTCATGGCATTTCAGCAGCTGTCACTATGTAGCAGGGAAGTGAATGACACTAACTGCAGTAATATCTTGAGTCAGAAAGCAGAAGGTTCTTCACTTCAAAAAGTAATACTGGCTGCAAAATTCAGCTATGTAATGTTCATATCTTGAGTGCAACAGGTGTAGTTTTGCTTGCAAAATGATATTTGCCCAATGTGCATGTACTTCTGGTGCAGCAAAAACTGGATGCTATTTTGGCAAGGGTGTTACAGCATTGTCTTTATAAGTGTTAGGGGTTGGTTAGTTCAGTTGACTGGATGGCTGGTTTGTGACGCAAAGTGACATCAACAGCGCAGGTTCAATTTCCACAGCAGCTAAGGTCACCATGAATGATCCCCCTTCTCAGCCTCCCCCTTCTGCTGAAGTGTGGTGACCCTCAGGTTAAACAACCACCAGTCGTGTCTCTCCAGCAACAGAGCAGCCTTGTGGCCCTCTGGGGTTATCGTGACTTTTACCTACAAGTGTGCATTAGACGCATGCAAGTAGGGAGATCATGATATCAGATGATAATGTTAGATTGTGGCATCTTGATGAGTTGTCAAATGTGTGACTGGTAGATGTTATACAACACTGCCAGTGTGTTTGATCGGTGGAGGGAGTGAATATTTAAGGTAGTAGATAGGGTACCAATCAAGCAAGTTGCGTTGACCTGGATGATGATGATATCCTTGTGCGTTCATCACTCATACAGACAAGTGAAAAATGTTCAATCATACTCCTTAGTTTGGCACTGTAGATGTTGAACAGGTTTTTGAGTTACGGAGGTGTTGCTTGCCACAAAAATACCAGCTTCTGATCTGCCTTTATTAACCACAGTATTGAAGCCATTGGTCCAGTTCAGCTTCTGGTCAGTGGTAATGTTCAGGATATTGAAAGCCACAGTATTTATATGGCTGCTCCAGTTGCATTTCTGGTTAACCATAAGCCTGAGGACATCGATAATAGGGGATTCAGCGATGAGATTCTCTCGTTGGACATGGTCATATCCTGCCACATGCTTTTTTGTCACTACACAACTCCATAATTACCTATTTATGTTAATATTACATGTACTACTTTCTATATTTTATAAAGAAGTGTAATTTGTCTTTGAGCAAAAGACAGTGTTTCTCTTGCTGTCAGAAGGTACGTGGCTGATGTTTGTTGATTCACCTCAGCTATGCAAAAATCAGACAGACTGGTATGTTATCTCAGTCGCTGTTACAAAGGGATCCATTTGGAATTCAATTAGCACTTTGGACTAAAATGGGTTTTTGATGGCATAAAAATTCAAAGCTTCTGACACATGCAAGAGTCTGGAAGAAACCCCCACAGGGAATTCCAGCATAATTGACTTGGCTTGTGGAGCAGTGATACATCAGAGGTTAGCATAGCAACCATTTTAGGTCTGAAATGACATTTAAGAAAAAAACAACTCCCCACTAAGGTCACTGAGAGGCAATATCTTCAATAATACAGTAACTGCAACAATAAGAAAAATATCTTGATTAAACAGTAAGGTTTCTTTTCCAGAAATAAACTGCAGTTCTGCCAATACAGCCCAGGCAATCTGCAGGTGCCTTAACTGCAGAGTTAATGAGATACAAGAAATCTTGTCTCGCTCTAAAAGCCTGCTCTACATGTTAATTCTATCTGCTACCTCAGGAGCAATCACAGCTGCTAACTTTTGACTTCAAGGGTTAACCTCTTCCTTTAAGCAACAAGGCGCTTGTTGGTCCCAAATTTCTGAAACTTTTGGATTTTCTCCTTAAAAGCATTCTTTTGGTCTTGCCTGTATTTGTTTTAATCTTGTGATCTTCATTCTTTAATTAACGGCATTATCCCTTTTATAAACCAACCTTTAATGTTTTTGAACAAATGCTTGACTGCTGGTCCACTTTAACTTGAGTCAAACAAATGTTTAGAGAAATTGACTAAATGAGCTACATAAATTCACAGTCCACAGACCACACTGCAGACATACTTGGTTGGCTGAGCCTCAGCTGAAGTGTGGTTATTATCTGGGTCTTGTTGCATATAGACAAAGATTGTTTCAGAGTCGAGGAGTTGCAAAGTTGTGCTGAATGTAACGTGATCATCAGCAAATGTCCCCACTTTTGACCTTGGGGCAGTGGGAAAATCGCTGATGGAGCAGCTCAAGATGATTGGGCTGAAGATGTTCCCCTGAGGAACTTCTGCGGAGATGTCCTGGAGCTGAAATCTTTGACTTCTATCCACCCAGCCATCTCCCTTTGTGCTAGGTAGTTATCAATGAACCAGTGGAGAGCTTACTCCCTGATTCCCAGTGATTTTAGTGTTGTTGGGGCTTCTTGCTGCTTTATACTGTCAAATGCTGCCTTAATGTCAAGAACAGTCACTCTTGCATTACTTATATCCATGTTTGGAAGAAGACTTTATTAAGGTTGGAGATGAGGGGCCCAAGCAGAATCCAAGCGGAGTGTCAGTGAGCAAGTTACAGCAAAGTAAGTGATACTTGATAGCACTGGCAACCATCCCTTCTATCACTTTACTGTCCATTACTTTACTGTTGAATGAGAGTAATTAAAAGGGTTTAATTTGTCTTGCATCATGTGGTCAAAACATACCTGGGAAGTTTCTTGTCTGTAAGATGCAATTACGTATGACTGTCAAGCTGTTGCTAGAATAGTGTATGGGCCAGCTGTCCTAATTTTGTTCCTGAGGAGGATTTTGCAAAGTTAATGGGGCTGTGTGCACTGTTACCATATCTATGGCCTAAGGTCCATCAGATTCATGTTTGATAGATTTTGCAGCAGATGGATTCAAATGAATGTTTTGCTTGGACCCTTCAGAGAATATTTAAGGATGGATAATGTCCTATTCAGCAATATTCACATCCCATCTAATTGTGGAAAGTGAAGCAAACAACATATTACTGCTATGGCCTGCACCAGATGAAGGCATCAAAACGTTGCCACCTCTTGTGGTGGGAATGTCCAAAAAGCCACTAAATGTCTTAATGTAAGAAAAGGAAGATTATTATCCTGAAGGGTCTGCTGAATACCCACCCAGTTGCCTGTCTGTTTCTCTGAGTGAAGCCACGCCGGCTGTTGTGATGCTCCAGGATTTCACACTGCAGCATGGATGACACGGTGAACCTGTCGGAATACAGCATGCTCAGCCAGTTTTTAAAAAACTTGAGTTTTTCCAGAGCTAGTTCCCAACATTTCCATCTGCCTTTATTGTACAAGCTCAGGCTATTGTCAAGGGGAATAAATTGAAAAGTATAGCTATTTTACAACATAGTTACTATGTCACCGTGCTTTCATATTTCTTAACCTAGAGTGTGTTTGTCAGCACACCGGTTCACATGAGTTTCCTCAGCAAACTTGAAGCTCTGTTTAACATGAATTTGTGGGCAGATTTAACATGATTTTACTGTGGATTATGCAGAGCATGAACTACACATTCACAGAACAGACGACAAAGTACCCAAATGTAGCAAATGGGCAGGTGGGTGAATGGTACATATCTTCACCATAAGAATGCATAACCAGCTCAAGTTGAGATACTGTTTCTTTGTATTCTAACAGTTAACAATGTATTAGCTTTTTGAAATTTATTCTCAGGATGAGCTGTAACTCGCAAGGCATTTATTGCATCACTAAATGCCCCATAAAGGGATTGTTAGGGTGGATGCAGGTCTGCTGCTTCCCATGTTGGGGAGTCTAGAACCAAGAGGCACAATTTAAAAAATAAGCTGGATGCAATTTAGGACCAAGTTAAGAATTTATTTTAGTAAAAGGGTGGTGCAGCTATGGAATTCTGTACCTCAGAGGGTTGTGGAATCTCAGTCTTTGAGTTTTTTTAAAGTAAAAGCTGATAAATATTTGATCATCAGTGGCATAAAGGATGATGGGGACAGAGTGGGGAAAGGCATTAAAGTGTTCTATCAGCCACGATCATAATAAATCCTGGAGCGGGCTCGATGAACTGAATGACCTACTAGTTCATATGTTCCATTGCTGTTCATTTGCACTGCGGAACTTGCAAGTCCACTTCAGAAGACTGCAAAGAGTTGATCAAGTTATTATGAAACTAATGTTCATATATTTCATGCTGGAAAATGATGGCAGGCCTCCTTATCTATTGAAGAGTAAATTCTTTTCCCTCAGTTAGTGTCCCTCTCACTTTCAGAACTATTGTCATCACCTTCATATATGTTGCCATTATTGGCAGCAAGTGTTGCTGTCTTTACAGCAGTGCAGCTTGGTAAACAATTTCTTAATGTGACTGCACTCGTAGACTTCCTGTGAAAGTTCCATCATGGAATACAATGGAGAAAAACCTTAACAAATACTAAGTAATGGGATGTCCGGCAGCAGCAGTTCAAAACTAAAAATGAGGCGTTGTTTGTTCTCCTGGCATTATGGGGAAGCCAGCTGAAGAAGGATTCTGCTTGGAGGACCATACTATCAAGATTTATTTTATTTACCCAAGGTGTTCCAGAACGTTCTACATCTGTCTGTACACATTGAGGTCTGAATTTTAGATGGGGAAATATCAACACAGCTAGAAACCTGACATTGTGATTTTTGATTAACTGTCAATAGTGATGTATTGAAACTGGTATAGTAAATAAAATATGAAACCTTGTACCTGTTACATCTGTAAACAATGGATGGAAAAGAAACTTTGTAACAAGTTCAACAACAATTTGTTGAACATGCTGTATTACTGCAAAATGCATTAAGAATGTCTCCACTGGTTCACATTTTGTCTATGAACTTGCAGCAGAATGTGGTATAAATAATTTCTTCTAACGTAGACTTTTATGCTCTCTCTGCTTACAGATATTGATGAATGTTTAGTAAATAATGGTGGATGTGACCATTTCTGTAGGAATACGGTTGGCAGCTTTGAGTGCAGCTGTCGAAAAGGGTACAAGCTTCTGACAGATGAGCGATCCTGTCAAGGTCAGTCTCCATCCATATTACATCTTGTCTGTCTTGTTTGCACGTATCTATCAAAAATGAAGTGATTTAACAAATATTTGAGAGAATCTCAATCGCTGAGAACTAATGTTCAGCATACAAAGAAAATTTGTGTTGCTTGTTTGTGTTCTAAGCTTAAAAGAAAACTTAACGGTTCCTCTTTGCTATGGTGTGAACAGTGTTATTAAACCAGGTACGTATGCAAGTGAAATCTCTAACTCTTAGATTAATAGTGCTATTTGCCACTTGAGAGTATGAACCAGTCACAGTTTAAAATTCGCAGAAAACGTTTCTGCTGGCATTTAGCATAAAATGCAACAGGTTAGATAACATGGCTGGGATGCAGCTGATCAGTTGCCAATTACATATCTCACTTGAATTCCCTTTGCATTGACAAGCCCTCATTTCCATATTGAAAGGGACCACTCTCTTCCAGTCTCAGTGAATCAGGTCTTTTCCAATGGCCTCAAGTCAGATTGGAAGTGGAGACAGGGCAGTTATTCCCCACAATTTCTGGGTCCGCTCGCTGTCGTTTTACCCAGCACTGCTAGGCACCAAACTAATATAATACAAATACAGTCTGAGTAGAAAAGTTCTGTTATCCAAATCTGTTATGCAAGTCAATGAAAAATATAAGCAATGATGTTCTTGGATGAGAATTGTCTTTGGAGACAGTTATGTACATGATTTTTCGTGTGAGTGTCCACATTTTTTCTTATTGTACGTCAATTAATAAACAGCATAATTTAGTCATGTTTATTGTGAGACCACAGTAGAGGGAGAAAAGTATTTGTGCAATAATGTTCAGATGAATCGAAAGACTGGGGTCATGGGACCAGTCTTGGCTCCAGCTTAAATTTTTATTGGTTTTAAAAGTCAAACAGAAGACTGATGAATTGACCTTGTCAATAAAATGCAATCTATGCTCAGGGTCAAAACCACATGGCAGTTTTATGCTGACCTCTCCTTTGCTTCGGACCCTTGAGTTAAACAAGTTGATCAAATTCATATGTTAAAATCTTAGCTGCAAATCTTTGAAATGGAATAACAGGCCATTTTGACAAAATACTTTGGAGCCAACCCACAAATATTATCAGTTCCAAGTTAGTAGTTTGATTTTTCCCTTGGCTCCAACTTTGGTTCTGCTGGCTGATTGTTTGCTAAATGTTGAATTTCAAAAGTAAAATATTAACATTGCAAATACTAAGCATTTCAAACATAAATTCACGTCTGATATATATTCACTGCTGGGCTTGGCTCAGTGATGGAACTCTTGTCTGTGCAGGTGGTGCAGGTTGAGATTAGGAAGGTGCAGGAAGTCTCAAGCCCTACTCCCAACCTTAAACACATTGAACTGAAACTTCTCGTGTTAGCCTCTGCTGGAAAGATGGCCCCATTTTCTGACTGGCACCCCTGTCCAATTGATTTGCATGTTTTATTATCCCTCTTCCTGGCTCCATATTTTATGACCTCGGGGTGGGTGAATGCAATAACACACCTAAAGCAATAATTAAGAATGTCTCCATCCAGAGCCCAACTGCAATATTTATAGTAAAAACAATTCCAGCATCAGGGAGGAAACAAACATTCATGGTCCGCAGAATTTGGAAGTCCCTAGGGGTGGTGAGTCATGCAGCGAGGCACAAAGAGGAGACCTTTCCCCTGTTAGTAAGCAGAGGTGCAGGTCTGCCTCTCAAAACAGGCATAACTTCAAGATACCGAGATTGGCGCAAGCTGAATTGTGGTGCCGCAGAACTGGATCCAGTGCCGGAAAAAGTTCAATGATTCCATTTTCGCTGACAAAGTTAGTGTCCTGCAACGTAAAGCTGCCAGCTTTCACTCTCTCACCTCCCTCACTTCCTCCTGCGCAGCACTCCAATGATCACCCCTTGATATCATACACGTTTCTTTCTCTTCAGTTTCCTTGAATCTCTGTTTTGACAGATATCATTCACACTAACTTAAGGCCTATTGAATTCTCACTCCTGTTTCTCAGTAACTATCCTTCATTCTCAGCAATCTGTTCATCCTTCACACTCTGAATCTGCTGCCTTTTAAACCAGGTAAATGGAATGCATTGTGAATAAATGTGAGATTATACATTTTGGCAGGAAGAATAGAGGAACTGAATATAATTTAAATGTGGAAGGAGCAGAATGCTGCAGCACAGAGGGATTTGGGGCTTCTTGGTATGTGAATCATGAGCTAGCATCTGCGTTCAGCAGGCAATAGGAAAGGGGAATGAACTGTTAGCCATAATTTCATAAGAAATGGGGTAGAAGCATAGGAAGGACTTACTCAAACTATACAATGCACTACCAACACACAAGGAATATTGTGAACATTTTTGTAGCCTTGTATATGGAAAGACACTGGCATTGGAGGCAGTTCAGAGAGGTTTTACTAAGTTGATCCTGGGTATGGAGAGACTGTTGTATGAAGAGAGATTGAGTACATTAAGTTTAGAAAAATGAAAAGCAACCAAGTTGAAACATAGAGGATTCTCTGGGGTCTTGACAGGTTGGATGCAGAGAAATGTTTTCCTGTTCTGGGAGATTCTAGGTCCTGAGGGCAAAATCTCAGATTAAGGAATTGCCTCTTCAAAGCAGAGACGAGAAGGATTTTTTTTTCTCTCTGAGGGTAGTGAATCTGTGGAATTCTTTACCCAGAGGGCTGTTGAGTATGCATCATTGAGCATATTCAAGACTGAAAGAGATTTTTAGTTAGTCCGGGAATTATCATTAAAGGGCAAAGGCAGTAAAGTTGTGTTGAGGATTATCAGATCAGTCATAATCTCATTGATTGGCAGAACAGACTCAATGGGCTACTTCTCCTACATGTTAATAGGGTGCCTACAACACCAAGACAGACAGAGAACGTTGTGGAGCTGCAGCCATGGTCAAACTGACCTTGATAGAGGAAGAAACCCTTGAGATTTGCAGGGTGACCTCTGTACAGATCATTGGTGCTGGAGAGACAGCGTTATCCAGAGACATGGTGGCAGCATTTAATATCATGCTTAGCATTGGTACTTAGCCATCACTCAAGTTAAATCATTGTCATCAACGCACTAGAATTCACAATCTGCCTGATGCTGACTTGGAACCATGTCAGCGCTGACTCTCTCATCTCGTACAAGAGGACCCCTCAGAAAGGCTGGCACTGTCCTCCAGCACAAATGCACACACCTCAGTCAGTGTCTTGGATAGTCTTACAGTTGGGTGGGGAGGGGTCAAATGGCTTCTCTTTTCCCCATTCCTCCTTTCAACGTACTTTATTTCAAACCATATACTTGCCAGCTCCATGAGTGTTTAACTGTTTCCATGCCATGCAAAAGACATGAAGTTTTGATTTCTCGGAAGCAAAGAGGATAACCAAGTCTAAAAAAGTGTTAAAAAACTCTACTGTTCACACATACGCTCCAAGACCATCCCTCCCCCTCTCAGATTATAAGATGGAAGGGTCAGTGGACTATAAGTTGGTGACTTGACTGACCTCAAAGGCCCTGGATCAGTACTCAGGTGATTGCCAGATGTAACTGCAAGATTTGTCTCTACTGAAGATTGCAGCTGCAGGTTAACTTTTTTTTTACAATGGATGCCTGCAGCACTGGAGAGGAATAAAATAGCAGACAGGATTTGAAACTTTCAGGTCCTTTGGAAAGAGGTCAGTCACCTTCAGTTTCTCATGTGCCTGTCCTGGTCTGCAGAGAAAAACGTGCTTAAACACAGTTAGGTGGCTTGTTATACAGCCCAGTCACTCATTAACTGTAAAGTTACCCCAAATGTGGTTGTGATAACATGGATTCCAGGTACATGACCTGTACGATTAGATGAGGACTGGACAAATTCCTTTTGTAGCCAAAATCCCATTGTCAAGGTTTGTCTCCATCTGGCTGCATACACAAGTAATTGGATGTTTTGCTGATGGGTAGGAGATGCAGAATGAGTGGACTTCTCAAAGTGCTTCCACTTGTTAGACCTTGCCCTTCCCACCATCCCCTTGGCTGGTGCCCTGTATGCTGCTTCCTGCCTCAATGGCTGAGTTTGTCCTTACACAGGGAAAATGTGTTAGTCTTTGGCAGCATCCTTCTGAGGCTGCAAAACCCAGAACATCTCTGCCATAGAGCACCCTATCTTCTAGATCTAAGGGTACAGAGGTGTTTTCATGTAAATGCGACAGAAATCGTTGGAGATGGTCTTCATTGCACAAAGAGAAAAATTTGGCTCCTTATTTCATTGTTAGTATTTAGGGTCATCTGCAAACTTAGAAAGATTTGATAAAAAAAGGTTTAGCACTAGGTAATAGAACCAGTGCAGGCACGTTGGACTGAGTGTCATTCTCCTATGCTGTCACAGTTCTGTGGTTTTGTATCTGTGTTCCACAGATGCTTTTTATTTTTTTCTTTATGCATTCATGGGATGAGGGTGTCGTCTTTAGGCAGCATTTATTGCCCATCCCTAACTGCCCAGAGGACAGTTGAGAGTCAACCACATTGCTGTGGGTCTGGAGAGACATGTAGGTCAGACCAGGGTAAGGATGTTAGTTTCCTTCCCTGAAGGACATTAGATTGAAAGTACGAGTTTATGAGCACTCCACACCATCTTGGCCTCTGTGGATTCCTCCAGTGACCTTGGTCAGTTTAATTCTGGAGAACGGAATGAGCTACCTAGATGAGGAGGGAACCTGAATGTGATGATTGGCTGACTATAGGGAAGTGGTTTGCTGATGTTTGGAAAGGTGGGTTTGTGCAACATCTGTGATGGGAACTTTTCAAAGCTGAAAGTGTGCCTCGAGGTGACTCTGGACTTTTGACTTTTTCAGGACATTCTCACCCTTCAAACTCCAGAAACCACTTCCACTAGGCTGGGAAAATTCTGAACCAAATCTAGGCAGATTTGTCAGTGAAAGACAGAGAATGTTGCATTATTTGATGTCAGCTTTTGGATGCGATATTAAACTAAGATTTAAACTGTCTTCCAGGGTGCTTGTAAATGAGCCATACCCATATTTCAAAAAGAAGTTTCTTGGCAAGCAGTTTTCTGACACTGATACCAGATTAACTGGTTACTTATTGGTTGCTGTTTGTAGAACTAAAGCCAACTATAACTCAGTTAAAAGCTGACATTGAACCATGCCAATATATATTATTTTCAATGTGTTGAACATGAATGCTTTCCTCTTTCCAGCTGGGTTGGATATCTTCAATAGTAGTGAAATATGCAGCAGTTTATGGCATTATATTTTTGGAAACCGTTCTATTGAAATTGCATAAATTACACCATGACCGTTGTTTAATACATTTTATTGTGCAATTGTAGTTTTGCAAAGTTGATGTGAAATGTAAACTGCATAAGTATTTCCTGCTATGTTGCATTTTTATCAGGTTTATTCATTTTTGCTGTTTTCTAACAAAATCTAGCAAAATCATATTTTTGAAATAATTCAACATTGTATGTCACTAAGCCTTTTGTGAAGCACAAGTTAATAGATGGCTGGTGCTGAGTTACAAGACCGTGATTCTGTCATTGAGATTTGCATCCTCCATTAGGATAATTCCCAAGACTATTGCAAAAATGAGGAGTCAATCAGCTCATTAAGGTTGACGTGTAACATTTTGACAAGATGTAAACTGCTATCAATTTATTTTGAAGTTTACTGTTCTAAATGCAATAGTGAATACTTTAGGAACATTGTCATGTAAGTGATAGGGTCTTGAAGGTGATTGAGAGATCAGAACTATGGTATATTGCACAGTGATTGTTGATTACATGAGTTTATTTTACAATAGAATGCAGCAATATTCCATACATCATATGTAATATATTTCATGATATGGCATTGTATCTTTTGCAAAAGTGAGGGTTGTGAAAAATTAATTGCACAGATAATTGTTTTTGTATATTCCTTTTTACCTCTGATCTAAACAGAATGATCTAATTTAGGATGCTGGATTGCCATAAACTCCTTGACTTGCTGCAAAATACTTAGTGTAAGGCTGTTAGTTATTGCACCAAGGTGCTTTTATAATTTCCTGTTTCGGGTTGGGACCCTTCTTCAGAGTGTCTTTTTCTGAAGAAGGATCCCAACCTGAAACGCCAACTTTCCTGCTCCTCTGGTGCTGCCTGGCCTGCTGTGTTCCTCCAGCTCCACACTGTGTTATCTCTGACTCCAGCACTGGCAGTTCTTACTATCTCTTTAATAATTTTCTTCCTTGTTGAATATCACAAATACTCATTTACTTTCCTGCCTTTGTACATCTACTTTCTTTTGCTCCTTATTGTTTATTATTTTTTCATTATGTGGTCTGTCTTTGTTTAAAGTTCTAAAGTTATAATGTCAACGGTGGCTCAGTGGTGATAACTTCAGTGCCTGTCAAGTGTTTTGAACTGCCCTGAGGCTGTGATTGCTGTTATAGAAATGGTCATTCTTCCTTTAAGATCAGTTATGTAAGTAGGCTGACAATTTTGTTGAATATAATACACAAAATTCACACCTCATCAACCCCCTCAATTCAACAATATTGTTTTCCCTTAAAATATTATTACAAGCATAATACAGCCAAGATATGATATTTAAACACCAATAATTGAGTTGAATTTTCCCATTTGCACCTTTGTGTACCTTCTCTGCAGCCGTAACATTGTATTCCTCACTGTGTTCTATTATCCTCATTCACTTTTAATGGTAAGATCCATCTGTACTGCATGCAAAGCAAAATTTTTCAGTGTATCTAGGTACATATGACAATAATAATAAATTAAATCATTTTTAGCCTGTTTTATCAAGTGGGATTCATGATATCCATTCAGTCACAGCCCATGATGACTTTTCGTTCTGTCATCTTTTTTTTAATGGAGTCAGGCACGTGGGTATCGCTCCCTGACCAACATTTATTGAGTTACCCGTGAGAAAGTGGTGGTGAGCTGCTGCCTTGAACTGCTGCAGCCCACATGCTGTAGGTTGACCTTCAATGACCTTAAGGAGGGAATTCCAGAATTTTGACCCAGTAACAGTGAAGAAACAGTGATCTATTTCCGAGTCAGGATGGTGAGGGGTTTTCAGGGGAGCTTGCAGAAGATGGTGCTTCCATGAATCTATTTCAAAAAATCATAGAATCCCTGCGGTGTGGAAACAGGTCCTTCGGCCCAACAAGTTCACACCGACCCTCAGACATCCCACCCAGACCCGTCCTTATAACCCACCTAATCTACACATCCCTGAACACTATGGGCAATTTAGCATGGCCAATCCATCTAGCCTGCACATCTTTGGAGAGTGGGATGAAATCGGCTGCCCTTGTCCTTCTAGATGGAAGTGGTCGTGGGTTTGGAAGGTGCTGTCTGACGATCTTTGGTGAATTTCTGCAGTGCATCTTGTAGACAGTACACATTGCTGCTACTGAGCGTTCATGATAGAGAGAGTGGATGCTTGTGGATGTGGTGTCAATCAAGTGGACTGCTTTGTCTTGGACAGTGTCAAGCTTCTTGAATGTTGTTGGAGCAGCAGCTGTCCAAGAAAGTTGGGTTATTCCATCACACTCCTGTCTTGTAGATGGTGGACAGGCTTTGGGGAGTCCCCTCATTAATTCTGCACCACTTCAAACACAGGGAGCAAGCCAGGAATAGTCTTTTACACTGTGGTCCACTAATGGTACACTGCACCGTTATCTCAAAGAAGTTGTTCAATAGGGAGGTGAGTACTTGGATCACTGAATGGGATCTCAAGGTGCTCGTGGGCACAGTGGTGGAGACCGGGTCTCCAGACCCAATCAGCCTGGACTGAGATAGTGGCCTATGTGAGTACATTGTCCTGAGTGAATCAGGATGTCCTGCAGTGCAGGAAGAAAGTTAATGATCTTCAGCACTTTGCAAGTGTAAACAATGTCATTTTCTCTCTGCTGCCTCACACTCACAGGGCTGCCACTAAAACTCATGGACTCCAAATCTCACTATTGCATGCATCATTTCGCTCAACTATTTCCAAGTCAGGATGATGAGTGGTTTGTAGGGGAACTTTCAGAAGATGGTGCTCCCATGATTCTGCTGCCTCTGTCCTTCTAGATGGAAGTGGTCACGGGTTCGGAAGAGGATCTTTGGTGAATTTCTGCAGTGCATCTTGTAGGTAGTACACTCTGCTGCTACTGACCGTTCATGGTAGAGGCTCATCCTTGCAAACTTCTAACTCAGCTGCCCTCTCCTGCTCGTACATCACCGCTAATTGCTCTTCTCTTCTCTACTCTTGCGTCAGGCCCAATTGCTCCCTTTGTGTCACTGCAGGGATACCTGGCCTAGTCTCTAAGCTGGCATGCCTGTTATTCCTGAACTGTTTGCACTTGATCTACAGGATTGATCCTGGCCCAATCCCTGAACTGGAAAGTCAAGAATCCCCAGACTCTAGTAAGACTAATCACCTGATTGATCGTGGCCGACATGCTGCACTGAGGTCAGATGAGCGTCTTAATCTTTCCGCTTCATGTTGCGGTATCCGCTGACTGACCATTGACCCCCTTGACCCTTCTAAGAGCTGCTTTCACTTATGTACATTTAATTGACACCCATGTAGAGTGTTTGCCGCATATGCTGATGGCACATGAAACAGGTAACATGGTGCCGTAACACGTCCAGCCCCTTGACTGTCTAGTGCTTGCAAGCTGCCTGTCTCTCCCTCTGGGTTAAAAAAACAATGCAAGCCACAGAGGCTGACAGCTTCCAAGTGAGTGAATGCTAAAAGCTATAAGGAGCATGTATTGTATGCAAAGTGATGTGGCAGAGAGAAGCAAGTTTGTACGTGTCCTTGAGCTTGAAAATGAAGTCCTGAAGGTTGAAGAGGTGTTTGAGTGAATCCAGGAGCAGGTGTGATGCTATGGCAAGGTTTGCAGTTTGTTGCTATCGATTGGCTTGGAGGAAGAGTGGAGGAGACCACTTTCTATGGAGAGACATTGCTCCAACTTTGCTTTCATTACAATGTCCAGAGAAGCAAGCAGCATGCAGCTGCTGCCATGTTACAGCTCTGCCTTCATCAGGAATTTGCACCATGTACTTTCTCCAGAAAGGAGCGAACTGGAAGCTGCATAAAAATGGGAAAAAGTGGTGTATTACTGAAATACAAATGCATGGAAATGAGTTAGTGATACTCATTTTTAAGCTTCTGAATTCCCCATTTAAATCTTCGAGAGAAATAGGAATTTTTTTCAACATCAAGATTGACTATTTTTTCCATTTTTGCAATGTTTTCCCACATTTCTCACCATTATCCATGCTACTAGTGTATTCCTCCAAAACACAAGGCATTAATACCCCTTTACATCAAAATTCTTCTCAATAACTACCCAACTCCTTCCCCTCGCCCACCATCACTGTCTACCAATGAAAGAGGCTATCTAACCAAACTTAGCAGGATGGGTCTTGCTTATTTGTCCATGCCACAGCAATGGGATGGGCAGTAAATGGTGGCCCGGCCAATAATGCCCCCACCCCATGAATGAACAAAAATAAATTCACATCAGATCAACTTTTGTAATCTACAATAAAATTTAATTTACACAAGACAGCATAGTAATAAATAACGTATTTTTGAATTATCAAGTGTCTACATATATATGTAATTATATAACTATATATACATGTAAATAAGTAGGTTTACGTTTTGATTTTATCTGTTAACTCAATACCAGTCTTGCTGAATTTTGTTAGCGTCACCTGAGACATAATTTGTATTAAATTGTGCTTAAATGTATGACTAAAGCCTTCATTGGAAAAGAGGGGAGAAAAGTAAATACTTTTTGAGAAGTAACCCATTTGCCAATGAACAAAACTATGACAGCAGGAAGAAAGGGGCAAATGTTTTGTGTCTCTGATACAAGATTGATGTAAGTTTAACTTTTTATGCAAATTAGTTTATTAGTCAATGGTTTGGAAAATCCTAACAAGTGACTGCTCTTCCAGAAACTTCATTTAGCAGATAGAAAGGTGTAAAAATCTAATAACTCTCACTCAGAATAAACTGACCTTAGGATTTGCTGCTTGGTCAGGTGATCTACCAATCACAGCAGAAGTGAACTTTCTGATCATGGTAATTAACCTGACTAACATCTCATTTTGCCTAATTTTAATCAATAAACTTCCATTTCTATGCATTATCATCCGAGGGACATTACAGACTATCAATAAAAGAACCAACATCCTCTGAACGGAGATAAATTGTGTATTGCTCTCCTAGGTACAATGATGTACTAAATGCTTTTAGCTCTCAGCCCCACATGTGGCCAAGTTCCAATGCTTCTGGAATATAGCATTCATCGCCTTCAGAATTAGCCAATTGTTTCAGTGCAGGATATTATAGATATTTAACGAAGCTCCCGTAACATTGAGGTTTTGCAGAATGATGGGATAATTTAACACAGACGGAGAAGAAAAGATGGATGTTGTACTTATCCTTTTAGAGGTGTTTTATCAATAGACAAGAATCTTGTAATACTCTCATCTGTGCTTTTGACCATAGGATGATATTTTTTAAAGCATTTATTTAAGCCACATCCTTCAAATAGTTGTGTGAAAACATTTTTTTTATCTGAATACTCAGATCTGCTCTTAGGAAATCTTAAGTCATGGCACATAGTTGCATAATCAATATCAAATGACATTTTAGACTTGTGACACTAACTTTTTCCATATATATTTGCACACATTCAGACTGCTATAAAAATCTGAGTAACTGAAAGTGATGCTTGTTTTTCTATTCAATAACACACACAAAGAAACTTTTAAGCAATGCCTAAGTTGACTGGGGAAGGAGTGGTCTTCATACAAACCAGGAATGGCAAGTAAGCAGAGTGTTCACACCCTGTCTGAGTGACTGCTTTGGAAAAGAAAGTTGGGGAGGTTATAAAGTTGGCTGCAATTAATCATCACCAGTCCTCAACATTACTCTAAGCCAATTTTACACGTACAATTTTCTTAACCCAAGATTGGACTTGCAATGAAAATTTACAGTTACTAGGAGTGTGCAGCTAAGCCTTTTTCTTGACAAAATACTTGTGTAATCTGCTCAGCCCTGAACATCTGAGGCAATCATTGGATTTCTGTGATAGTTACTATTATTTTTCTTGTTACATGGATGACAGGTGACAGATGCCATTGTCTTTGACAATGTTCACTTATTTGTGGATCTCCTGTGGTGTAACTTGTGGTGAATCAAAGGATTGGAGACTGCTTTACCTGTACATCTGCATTGATAGCCTGAAATTTGCATTCAACGCTTTCTGTTCCCACTCAAAACCATCAAATTTGATGACAGTCAAGGATCTCAATGCATTGTATGAATGAAATTTGTTGGGAGAAACTGAAAGCTAACCAAATATGTAGTCTAAATCAACATGGATGTTTGGGTTAAAATAAGTTATTCAAATAACTAAAATTAGAGTAAATCTAGCTGATCTTTTATATGGTTTAGCCATGCCCCATCTCGTAAATGCGAATATCTTCCAATTGCACTTGTTCTGGGCTTGGGGCAAGTGGCCTCAAAATAGCAACCAAATGTTTGGGTCCGAGATTAACTACTCATTCTCCTGTCATCTCCATTAAAATATTTAAACTTTTTTTAAAAATGAAAATAATTTTCACCAAGACCTTTTTCCTGTTTCTGTTAGGAATTACGAAGGTATGTGTATAAAGCAGATTAAAAACTTTAAAAAATCCTCCCTTGATTTTTGTGTTCGGTGTGCATGAATAATAATTAAATGAATGGTTTAACACCTCAACCAAAAGACTGCACCTTCAATAGCGGAGTACTCTTTCAGTACTGTACTGATGTATTGAAGTAATTACATGCTTTAGAAGTGTCAAAGGCTTGGTAATCATAGAAGCAAACTTTGCAGCCAATTGAGAATGTGATCCAGGCTAATTATGATACTGTCACTGTTGATTGAGATTGGTTAACCTGGTAAGTGATGAGGATCCATACTTCTCTAGCAATAGTTTTGTATTTAGCCAATGATAAGATCCACGACTCAAACATTGTTTATTTTCAAACATAAATGGTTAACAATAAAGATGTTGCAATTCCCATTGTTAAAAGAAAAAAAATCCAAGTTAATTTAATAAGTTCTCATTTCAATTAATACATTACAGACTTGAATGTTTGTATATTTCAGAAGAGATTTATTAGTTTGTTTCTGTAATAGGCATAACAAAACTGAACTATATAAGTTTAAAGTGGTTATATTAAACAGATGTGAAGGGATCTGGCAAGCACTGAAGTAGAAACAGTGTTGCCTGTGCCAACCATCCATTTGTTTATTGACCCTGAAGCAAAAGTAAATAAATAGGAAAGTTCATATTTCTGGCTGTCAGTAAAGTAAATCCATGCATTATTGAATTTCACTTTTGCAATTGCACACTGCAAAACAGCTTTACTTTTGATTTTAAACTTCTAAACACTGGGCTATTGATTTTGCCATCATTTCTGCATCAATTGTACAATGATAGTTGAATAAGATGAGTTTGCTTAATCACACATTGATCCAGCTTGGCAACTTGTAAAGGGATAGTATCTGCACAAATCCATCAATGAATAAGAGAACTCTCATGATATGTTGACTGAATGTTTGTTTTTGAAGCTCATTGGCTTGAGTTACTGCAATAGCATTGTCTCTTGACACTAAAAGAAACTCTTGAATATGTTTGTTGAAAACCATCTGTTTTTGGAAAACGTTGCGCATGTTGTCAAAGAAAATTGTTGTAATTGCATGAATGCTGTCAATATTATTTATTTGTTTTCCTCTATTTTGTGGACTGAATCCATCACATTGCAGGAAATGAGTATAACCTCACAAACAAGTTTTCTTTCACAACAGCCAAAACCAATATTAAAGTTGGGATTTCTGAGTTTGATCTTAAGCCTCTTGGTACAGTAGGGTATTTTATCGTGTAATACCATCAAAAAAGCATGATGATTGAAATCTAAGCGCAGGGTTGTCACTGAAAATAAATAAAACAAAAGCTGCACTTAAAAGATTTACTTTGGTAAACTTCTTAAATCTCAAACATAAAGCTAAAATCAAATTACATTCATCAAAGTCAAAACATCCACAATAAAAACATGGAGTAAAGCTCCGCTATTCAGGTGGTTGTCGAAAATGGATTGAGCCCCTTACCAAACACTGAACTGAAGCTACTGTGCAAGAATGAGATATTGATCTGATGACTTTACATCCATTTACATTTCTTAACGATTTAAGTGTCCGTTTTCATATCCAAAAAATCCGACTGAGCCATAAAGTTACGCTGTTAATTATACCAAAACACATTTGCATTCACTTCCATTCAGAAGTCACTTTTGCTTATCCACTTAATGAATTCACTGTGAGTTCACTTTCTGAAGAGTCGGATACAAACGTTTCATCAAGTTTGAATGCAGCCCTCAACCCAGCAGATGGATTTCCTCCTGTAGAGTTGAATGAAAAATAGATACACAATGAACTGTATATTCTCCCTGCGATACTTAATCGGCAAAGGAATAAGGAACTGCCTTTTCATTCTGGCATGAGCCACAAGAACACTTACTAGGCTTTATAATTCTTGGTGAATCAGTTGGAGACCTGTGGCTGCTTGCTGCAAAATGCATATGGTCTGGTCTCCTATTTGACAGCTGCCTCATCTTCTCTGACAACTGCCTGAGATGAAGTGGGCGATGTTATAGGTAGTCAGGGAGGGATAATATAGTTTTAACAATTTTGGAATGCAGTATAGATTTTCAATGATCAGGATGTGGTGGTATGGATGGTCAGATGTCGGGGGTGGTGGATGTTGGTATAGATTTCCAACTATCCAAAGGAGAGTGGGAAGGGTTGGTATGAGTTTTCAAATTTTGGGGTATAGTGAAATAGATTTCCATATG
The DNA here is from genome assembly GCF_021869965.1 of Rhincodon typus. Taxonomy (NCBI): domain Eukaryota; kingdom Metazoa; phylum Chordata; class Chondrichthyes; order Orectolobiformes; family Rhincodontidae; genus Rhincodon; species Rhincodon typus. The sequence goes on from NC_063349.1 coordinate 15,429,222, forward strand.
TATCCAGGAATGGTGTAAATTTCCAACTATATTAGGGACAGTGATATAGATTTTCAACCATCTGGACAGGATTTAGGGGTGTTGGTATAATTTTCTACCATGTGATGAGGGGAGTGGTATAGATTTTAAACTGCCAGGGGGAGGATGGTTATAGATTTTCAATCTTCAGGGAGGGGAGGTATGGTGTAGATGTTCAAGTATCAGAGGGGAAGGTGGGATAGACTCAATGTTCATCTATCAATGGGGGGAAGACAGGGTGGTCTCGATGTTCAACCGTCAGTGTGGGGGAGGAAAGGGTGACTTAAATTTTAAATTATCAGTCTTTCAGCTGACAAATGAATGTGTGTCAGAGGAGCCACCTGAAAGCTTCAGCAGACGTGTAAACGGTTGCCCAACATTACCACCCAAACTAGGTGGAAGGTTACTTAAATATGTCAAATGAAAATTTGTGCGACATCGGGCTCGTTTTCATCAGTTCTTTAATCACTGACTTTACTCCTTCGTAGGTTTAAACGTTCTTACGTATAGTAAATCCTATGTTCCTGCCACCCTGTCCTGCAAGTTCCTCAGGCTCCAGCAGAAAGAACTCTCAAATTCCTCTGTCCTCTTTTTTTTTTTTCCATATCTGTTGATATGTCATTTCAGCCTAAGATCTCCTCCTGCCTGTGTCCTTGTGCATCCTCTGTATGTCCTAACATGGCACTTTACCCTTTTCCCCAATGTGTGTGTGGTCAGTCATCCAACCACAACAATACCGCGCTTGTCTCTAACTTGGTCCCTCTGCCCTATTATCTTGCACCCTGCTTTCAAAATCCTCTTTGTGCCTTTACTTCCCAATCCTAGCTATAGAACTGAATCCCTTTTCATGGTGTCTGGTACATTGACAATATCATTTTCCTCACTAAAAAGCATGCTAAAGAGAAATGACTTGTATTTTATCATTGTAGCCAATGAAGAACTGTTTGAAATTTATACATCACTTTGCTATATAATAAACACAGCAGTCAAGGTGTCACAAATCACAATGCGATGATAATTAAATAAATTATTTTTGTGATGTTATTTTGAGGCATAAACATTGCCTAGAACACCAAAGAAGTTCTGTCCTCTTTGAAAGTACTGTCAAGGAAATTTTGTAACTGCAAGGGCAGGCGGTCTTGGTTTAATATGTTATCTGCAAGACTCATTGAAACATTGTTTACATGTGAGGAATTCTATATCAATGCAAGTTGGTGACGAGTCTCGGTGTATCCACCATTTCTATAGGATTAATCATGCAATTTTGCTCTGTATCTACACCAGGCTGTCATGTCTCAAAATCCAGAACAATTCACACAACTCCAGGTGTGACCGGGCCCATTGACTGTAGCTGTGTGGCTTCAGTAGAACAGAATTCAATGCAAACATCGTGTTAATCAAAGGGTTCATTCATTTGACTCAGCCCCAAGTCATTTCAGTGGTTTCAAGAACTTCCTCCTTTGTCAAATAACGTGCTCTTATCTCATTGACGTGTAATAATTTTACTGTAACTATGATGGATTAGAGGATGTTGGTAATAAATACAACTTCAGTGTGTTAGGGATGTCCTTTGAACTACAGTCTTATTAAAGTGATAAGCATAGCTTTGTTGCAGCAGAAGATCCGTTACAATTTAGCACGCAAACTAAATTAATTATTTTTAGATTTTAAACAAACTTTTTTTTTCCCCTACAGGCTACTGATAATTTAGCTGAAGGGTCAGTGAGTGTCAGGCAGCAGAGTTAGATATTGCTCCACATCTCTCTCAGTTGATAAAATCTTAGCACATGGATGCAGCAATCTTTGAGTTGCAATTTTGCAGAAAGTACTGCCAGAACTAAACATTAGGCAGAATCTATATCATTTATTCAAAGCTATACCAGTTAACTACTTTGATTCTGTTAAGGATAAGTCAACAAGCTTGATCAAACTAAAATTCTGCTCAGTAAATTCAGACTGAATGGAAAATTGATACAACATGTCATTTATGCTGAGAACCATGCCATAATCTGACTCAGATCAAATAAATAGGGGAGGATTAGTCAGGTTGTACCACTCATATGTTTGTATTTTTCTTTCTAAATTTAATTTGTGCAAATGTAACACCTTGACCTCCCAGTGCCAAGACAAACCGGAGATTTTGGGGACAGACGGGTGTGTGTGGTGGAAGAAATGAGAGAAATGCCAGTGCTTGGGAAGGGCGTGTGTGAGGATTTCAGGCCATGTGGTTAAGGGGCTGTTTATAGCGATACATGTTGCAATCGGTATCAACCTGAGCTGGTTTATCCTGGCACCAATTTAAAATTCATTGAACTTGCTGCTGTCTGTAACAAATAAAGCACTTAGTTTTGGAAAAGTTCTGATCTCTGTTTACCACTATAATATAAACATATTTAATCGATAAAACTACTCCAGTAATTACAACAGATCAGAGCTGCTTTTGATATTGTTATTTGACGGTCATAATTAGGCAAAGAAGTAGGAGTAAAAAAAGATTTTGTTTTTTGTCTTGGAGATAGGGGATTATGATTTGAAATGTACTACTGAAAAGAAGCATAGACAATAGTAGCTTTCAAAATTGAATTGGAAATATGTTTGAAGGGGAGAAAACGTCAAGGCAATGAGGATAGATCAGTAGATAAAGGGCGTGGAACTAAGGGGGTAACTTTTTCCAAAGAACAGACAGAGGTACAATGTCCAGATGGCCACCACCTGTGCTAAAAAATTCTAGAAGTTCTACATGATTCTATGAATAACCAGATTCATGTAGTATGGAATAATAAATCAATATTGTATCCAATTCCTCTTTGCCATAACCAAAACAAAATAACTGCATCTTAAAAGTAAAAGTGTTAAATTAATGATACACAAGTTCTTCATATTTCCCACTTTGCACAGTGATCAGTTCAAACAATCTTGGTTCCATGGTAAACAGTCCCAGTTATTTTAATGGAATTCTGTTCCTTTCTTCCCTGATAGAATTAGTTCTATGAAGAATCTATGAATCATCGAGGGGGAGACAGCTTTTTAAATTACGTCAGTTTTTGGCAAAACATTTTTGGTTAATATTTGGGAGAAGTGAGAAAGCCTTTTTATAGTGCTTTATGAGCAATGGAGTACTTTTAAAGTGTAGTCATTGTTTTAAATATAGTGAACAGAGTTGCCAGTTCCTGTGCAGTAAAAGATGGAATAAGTGACTCTGAAGGGGATGCGTTGTATGAGAAATAATGGCCTGTATTTTGCCATTCTGGTTCTTGGCAATGTTTGCCGAAGCAGAAAAAGGGTGCAGGTAGCCAGCCCACAAGCTGGACTCCCACTTGCCAGCTTTGCCGCAGGGATAGATAGTTCAAACACCCCTCCTCTGCAGTTTTGGTGGAGTTGGTCCATTCCATATGAAAACATGGCTCACAGCCTCTTTCATGAGTAGTGAGCCAGGGATGAGCCCTCATTTTGAGCCATCAACCAAAAATAATACCATTAAAATTTTCCAGTGAAATGTATTGGCCCTCTTATCTTCCTGAAAGATATCAATTGCATTACTCAATGTAAGAAGCTTTTATCCAATTCAGAACTCTTGTCATAGTGTAAATCAACACACAGGCAGTGGGGAAAAAAGCTCTTCAATAAATCAATAGGTTGTTTCGTAACAACAGAGATGTCAATTAAAGATTTAACAACGTATACAGCCGTGTAGACATTGCTTGCTGAGATCTAAGTGCATTTACCATTCTTGGAGCTCAGTGACGAGTCTATCTGGCAATTTAATCAGCAAAAGCAAATTGAAGAAATGTCTAGATAATATGAAGAATGGCTGACTGAGCTTCAAGAATGGCTAGTGCAATTCTATCTAATGAGAATGTTTATCAAGCTGCAGGGACGAGTGAAAACTTAGGTTTGTTTGATCTCTATTACCTTGGATGCACAGATTGCACAGAATCTCAAAATTGTAGGTTGTCATTCAGGGCAGTGCCCCAGCATTGGCTGTGCCCCAACCTCACCTCACTCCAACCCTGACTGCAAACTCCACCCCACCCCCTGCTGCTGAGCCACCAATCCGGAAACAAGAAGAAAAAAGCCCCTTTTTCTCCTGTTTAATCTCACTGTTCGAAAAAATTCCATATAAAGTTGCACTTTGTTCATTCAGGTATCTCAAGGGCAAATAGGGCCTGGCAATACATGCTGGCTAGCCTGGGACTTCCATGTCCCAGAAGTGAATTTTTTTTTTAAAAAACTGGATCTTGACGGATGATGTGCTTAATAAAATTTGACAAACAGCGTAACTGGCCCTGTGGAAGTAATTTTATATCTGTAAAGAGATGTTAAATGATTAATTTTTCAGGCTGAATTTTAAATTTTATGAAGTTTTCAGAAACTTTAGCTTTTACGTCACCTTGTATATGTGTAAATCGTTAATTTGATTTGTGTAAGTTTTTAAAAAAGTGATTTTATTTTGATGCTTGTGGTTTCCTGTTTGAGTTGAGGTATAGTCACTTTACATGTGCTGCAACTCCTGATGGAACATTTCCTGTACACGTGCAGTGAGAAACCATTGATATACTCGGTCAGCCTGATTGTAATGAAGAATCAATAGAACTATTTATTGATAGAGAGCTGCCTCGACCAACCTCTCCTACAAAATATGCTTGCATGCATTGTGCGTTCTTTCCTATACCATTGTTTAATAGCATTTGACCAAACATGGGGGTTTTGCTTTGTGGGGCAAATTGAACAACAGGCTTGCCTTCATTGTTCAGTCCTTTGAATATAGGAGTTAGGAAGTCATGCTGAGGTTGGACAGGACATTGGTGAGGCCTCTTCTGGAATACTGTGTCCAGTTCTGATCGCCCAGTCATAGGAAGGATATTACTAAACTGGAGATGGTTCAGAAGAGATTTACCAGGATGTTGCCACGTATAGAAGGTTTGAGTTATAAAGAAAGGCTGAGAGGCTGGGACTCTTTTCATCGAAGTGTAGGAAGTTGAGAGGCAACCTGATGGAAGTGTACCAAATACTGAGAGGTTATAGCTAGAGTTGGTGGTAATTGTATTTTCCCTGAGATTTCATGACTAGGGGCCATGTTTTCAAGGTGAGAGGAGAGTGATTTTAAAAAAGATATGAGGGGCAAATTTTTTACACAGAGGGTGGGTCGTATGTGGAATGAACTTCCTGAGGAAGTGGTGGATGCAGGTACAACTACAACATTTAAAAGACATTTGGATAGGTACATGAATAGGAAAGGTTTGGAGGGATATGGGATGGGAGTAGGCAGGCAGGGGACTAGTTTTATTCATGTATTATGTTCAGCATGGATTGGTTGAACCAAAGGTTCTGTTTCTGTGCTGTATGGCTCTCTGACTCTATAACATGACAAAAGTGAAAAAGACCGCCATTTGCTCACTTGAAAATCCTTCAACTTTTTAAGAAATGCACGCAAATAAGAAAAACCTTACGACATGCCAGAGATATGGCACTTCTGCAAGTGCCAAAAGTGTATTTACACCATTTGAAATTTAGCTGATATGAACTTTTATAGCAGCAAGTTGCCATCCGGTGATATTTTTGAGCGTACTTCAAGCAACATAGTTGTTATGCAATTTTTAAAAAATGTGGTTTCAATTCAATTTTAATGACAGACAAACAAGCCTCAGGAGGGCTGTGTAAACTAACACTGGCTTTTATGTGTGGTAAGAGTGTATGTATTCAATGTGCAGCTCTTCAGATGTGGTTTCTGTTTGTTTTAGCAGTATGGTTGAAATAAGAGGCAACAAGCCCATCTTTTCCAAAACTCGTTTGAGTACTTCTACAGACATGTTGACAACTCATCATAAGACAAGGCAAATTACAAGACCTTTCTATTGTGAATGTTTCTGATGTGGTTGTCCCATTTTCCTCTTTTTCTTCATTCTCCATTTTCTCCTTTCAGCCTCCCACCTCAAAGATGGTGATTTTTTTTTGGGGGGGGAGGTGTGAAACACCAAATGGATTTGTCATTTATAAGTGAAGATGGGTGGAAATGTCACAATTCGGAATATTGAAGTTCTGCTAGCATCCACCATCAAACCAAGGGTCGAATGGCCTGTTCTTGTTCAAAACAAACGCCACGTGAAATAGATTACATGATCATTAGCTCATTGCTGTTTACATGACTTTATTGTGCACAAATTGACTGTCCACACTGACCCTTCAAAGAGCATCCCACCAGACCCACCCCCCTACCCTATCCCTGTAAGCATTTCTCATGGCTAATCCACCTAGCCTGCATATCTTTGGATGGTGGGAGGAAACTGGAGCACCTGGAATGCACCCACCCAGACATGGGGAGAATGTGCAAGCTCCATGCAGATAGTCACCCGAAGGTGGAATCGAGCCCCGAGTCAAATTGCTTCAGAAGCAGTTCAGAGAAGGTTCACTTGACTGTTTCCCTGGGAGGGAGGACTTTTATAAAACAAGGTCAATCAGGTTGGGACTATACCCAGTGGAGTTAAGCAGAACGAAGGTTGACTTTAGTGAAATTCAAGATCATGAGAGAACTTTAATAGGCTAGATATAGAAAGTATGTGTCCTGTTGAGGTGGAGTCTGAAATTAGTAGACAGCTTAAGAATAAGACATCCTTTTTAAGAAGGGAATGAGAATTTGTTTTCTGAGATTGTTTGTATGTAGAATTCTGCCTGGAGGGTCATTGAATTTATTCAAGGCAGAGTTGGAGAGATTTTTCATGGACAAATAAGTTGAGGGTCGTAGGCAAAAAAGTGGAGTTGAGACCATAACCACAGTGCCCGAAATCTTAGTGAAGAGTGGAGCAGGCTCGAAGGACTTAATAGCGTACCAATCCGCAAGTTCTATTTTCCTCTAGTCAATCGGATATCATGTGTTAATGTATTGGAACTCCATTTTTTAAAATTCATTCCGGTCATGTGGGCATCACTAGCCAGGCCAGCATTTTATTGCCCATCCCAATTGCCCAAAGGGCAGTTAAGAATCAATGACATTGCTGTGGGTCTGGAGTCACATATAGGCCAGATCGGGTAAGGATGGCAGTTTCTTTCCCTAAAGGACATTAGTGAATCAGATGGGTTTTTCTGACAATCGACAATGTGGTTTCACCTATTAAGCTTTATTGCTTGGGTTATGTTAACAATCTTTCAGTTAACCTCCACCCACTTCACCATTGCAAATTGTACCGAATGTTCAATAAAGCATCTTTCTAGATATATGGAAGGAAGCATTGTTGTCACCATCCCATGCAATGAATTAGGAACATGTTACATAGTTTTGTAATAATTAATCATGTAATTTTGTATACTGTTAATTTCAAAGTGAATGTGTTTGGAAGGAGTTGCAACGCTGAAGATGAATGAAGAGAGTAGATATTCTCTCACAATTTAAGCTTTCACGAGCAATCTCATTTATTAAATGAATCAGTTGGCCTGATGAGGCTATATTATTACAGCATTATATGTATCACTGAATTTTGCACTTGATATATACTATAATCGAAGACAAAAAGATAGTTCAACATCAAAAGCTGCTTTTTGTCCTTAATGTAACCCTTGCTTAAAAATACTTATGCATTGGCCATTTATTTAATGTTACTACTGTATGACCTGAATTGGTTTCCAAATTTAAACACGAGGACAATTTATTTTTAAATTGTCAAATCTTTAGTGTATAAATATAGCCTAGAGTTAAAGTTATTATTTGATGATATTAAAAGCGAGGAAGGAGTTCCCATTGTGTCTATAAATTAAGTAAGCCTTTACATTAGATTGGGACTGCAAAATTACATTTCTCATGGTATTGTTCTCACTAAATTGGAAAAAGGTGGCTGCCAATCTTCATAGTTGTTGACCGATTTGAAACTGGCAACGTTTTCAGGAGCTCTCACATTTGCAGAATAATGTGGAAATCCATAAATGGTTATCTACCACTAGAGAATACACTGCTGTGGACACCCAGTTTAAAGTCCTTAAAAAGCCAGTAAACTGAAGATAAATTCCATTTTACCATTATTACGTTATGCAGCACTAGGTGAAAGAGTTGTGCTTTGTTGAACAAGGTGTAACTGAATTGCTAACAGTATACTAACTTGATAATTTATTGTTTAAAAGTATTTACCCAGAAGAGCAAACTTTATTTTTGTGGAATATCAAATTACAAACATTGATTTTAAACAATGTTTGTAGTTTTAAAATGTTTAAAATCTTATGTTGCTATTTTAGCCTTTCTACCTCCAATCAATATGTATCTGAAAATTTACATTAAAAGCAAAGGTTAAAATGCTTTTATTTTTCTGATTTCATGTTTGCAAGAATGCTTCAAGGTAGAACATGGAAACATGGAAAATTTGTAGTGCCATTTGAGGTTGTTATACCCATGTTCTCTATGTCCGGCAAATAAAAGCTATCCAGCCTAAATCCCAGTTTCAAGAGGTCCATCACTATGTAATTTGTCATGTTTCAAGTGAATATCCAAGTAATCTTTCAAAGGATTCTGCTTCCACCACCCTTTCAGGCTCCTGAAATGTTTTCCTCTCAACATCTATACAACCCTTGTTATGACCCCTGGGGCAGCTGATTAATCTTTGAGAAGATTCTTGAATTTCTCATAGTGGATTTAAAGGGTTGTGCAATAAGATTTTAAGTTTTAAGATTTTTATTGTAACAAACAAGCTTAAAAATAACATTCACTTACAAATTGCTTAATAGACAACAAATACACTACAGTACAGAAAATATCACTTATTAGTTTCTTAACAGGACTAACATCTTTACTGCACATTACTGCTCATTAATGCACTACAGCATGCTCTCCATAGAACTGCAGTCTTTATAGGCCACAGTTCAAAGTTCTGTCCAGTTCCAATGGACTCATTTTGACCCATTTTCTTCTGAGTTGTAATATCCAGAAATCGTTGAAGCTCCTTTCCCTCAGTTTTCTGAGAAGTCACAAACTAACTGTAGCAGCACAGCTCACTGTGGTGATTCCCTTCTCTGGTTGTTCCAGGAATAATTTTCAAAACCCTGTAATTTTCATGGGTTCCATTTCTTCCACCAAGAAACATCTTCCCTCCTGCATTTTGCCTGGTATCCAAAAGCTTCTCGCACTCTCAAAGACTGTGCTCTCACTTTCTGTCTTTCTCTCTTTAGAACTTGTGTGGTCTTGCTGTCTAGGACTCTGTCCGGGACTTGCATGTTTGTGCTCTTGCTCTTGCTCTTGCAATTTTTCTGGGACTTTCTCTCACTTGGTGTTTCTATGACTTGTGCACGTGCTCTCTCCTTCTAGAATTTACACGTTTTCTCTCATGTTTTCTAAGAAACTCTCACTTTCTCTCGGTCTCTCTCTCTTCCTCTGACACAGTTGATGCTTTGAGGCTAAACCTAGTGTTGCGTTATATAGTGGACTACCAGGTTCCATTATTCCTAATTGTCTTAAAAATAATGGTTGTTATACAGTGTTGGTTTTAATCTTAATATTGGTGCTATGTTGTGTTGTGGTAGGTCTGATATATAGCCAAGTCTGAAATTTTTACATTGCACCTCCCAAAGGGAATGTTTACCTTATAGTTTCCAACGGAGTATGGACCCTATGCAAGATCTTTAATAGGAGAGCTTGCTAAAGGATGTGTTGGGCAAGATTACTGTCAGAGCATAGAATGGGTGGCAAATAAGAAATGTGAGTTCTGATTTCTCAAATTGAGAGCACATTTTTGAAGAACTATAAAATTAAGAGTGCTACAATTTAAAATTTCCAAGAAATTAGAAGATCCCGAGGGATGAGTTGAGGAAAGATATTGAAAATCAAATTTGAAGTAGCATTTTGAGAAGAAATGAGACCATGGCCAGTATGTAGTTCTTTTCAATGGTGAAGATACCCATCAATTTTGAGAAGGTACCTAAACAGGACTATACATTTGCAGGGCAGATCTTATTGGCACTGGGTCAAGAGAGAAGCATGTGTACAGGCCAGGAGACCATGTTGATGTGTCTAAGTGAGAGGTGTGAACAACAAGAGAACAGGGTGCAAGGAGTTCAGTCAGAGAATGGACAAAGTGGGAACATAAATCGTGCTGAATGCTGATAGCAACAGATTGAGGCACAGTAAAAACAGCTTGACAGTGAGAACCCACATTTATGATCAGGTCTGAGTAGATTGGAGCAATCAGCAGGTGAGCGAGAACAGAACGCCTTCAATAGGGCAGAGGGAATCTCGGAGGGGGGGAGAAACCAGAGTGGCGAGCCAGCTGGTAACATAGCAGGAAATGGGCAGTAAGTAGGCAGTTGTGGATGAGCCTGAGTAAAAGATGCCAAGGTTGATACCAGAGTAGATATTTTACTCAGTCTGTTCAAGTATGTTATGACACACCGCTGAGCAGGTGGGACTTGAACCCAGGCCTTCTGATCCAGAGGTAGGGATACTACCACTGCATAATAAGAGCCGTTCAGTTTGTCGTAGCCCTTCTTGTGCAACTCTGTTGATACTGAAGTAAGCAGGTGTACACTGTTGGTTTGAAAAATTAGATTGTAACTTGATATTTAATGAGGTGAATTGGAGCCAGGGTAGCGATTAGAGTAAATTTGTTAGCTTGATTGGAGGAATAAAGACAAATGTGAAAGCACCCTCTAGTGACTATAGGTATTGTATAAGACATAGCACTATCAGTGAAAAGTAAACTTAATTGGGCAGACTCTTGTTGTGTTTTAGAGTTGATTAAGCAAGGGTCGACATCTTTATTGTTGATTTCCTACCATTAGAAGCAAACTAATTTAAAAAAAAACTACTTCCTAAATGGATAATGATACTGATCCATATTATATTTAGTTATTAGCTTTTCTCTTCCCCCAACTCACAACATACCTTCTGTTTAATCCCATGATGTGCATTTCAATAATTAGAGTAATTGGTTTAGACAGCACAAAGAAAATCCACAGGAACTGGGAGTAGGATTTTGCCTTAATATTAGTATCTTCCCCCTTGGGCAACTTTATTGGGAGCAGCTGCTGGCACACAAAGCAGTGCAGTATCAGCAGTCTGTTTCTTATGGGCATTAACACCCGCACCAGTCACTGAGGGAGTTTGCTCTGTAATTAACTCCAGACACAGTTTGTCATTAATATTTTATACTGTTCCTCTAGCTTTGTAAATTGATGGATATCTTGAGCAAAGCGGTACAGAGTTGATTTATAGGTTGCTGCGAGGGAAATTGACCAGAATGTGCTAAGTAGTTGGTTTTATAGACTGAAATCTCTTTGTGTAAATTACTAGTCATTGAGAATTTGATTGCATGAGCATGCTCTTTATATTGCTTTGTATTACAGGGCAAAATGTTGTAATTTAGTTTACATGTCTTTGATAGCAACATTAAGCTTCCTCTGCTTTTGTGTTAGTTAAACTGAGGGACGATGGTGCTGGGATAAAGAAAAGCTTTTGAAGTTGGGTACTGAGTGTGGACAAGATACTCCCAACTCAGCTATAACACAACCAGATGCAAAGTAAAACTTCCAAAATGCTTTAATAAATGTGCTTCAACTTAATTGTAGTGCATCAGTGTGATTTCTGTTTCCAGTTATATTCCATATCTGAATGTGTTTGCCAAATTAGTGCCAATCTGTGCTGAAATCTGAACACTTTAATGATAACAAGCAGCACAAGCTGCAAGTGGAAGTGGAGAGTAGATTTTAACTGTCTGGTAGGAAATCGGGTAGACGTGTCTTTCAAGCAGGTCACCACTCCATGGACTAATGCATTGGTGAAAATTCCCCTAAGATGTATTCATTCCACCAGTCTCCTCCAGATTCAAACCTGGAATCAAGACACAAAATGTTAACTCATAACGCCCGTCTCAATCATTTGAATATTCATTATGAAAATGTTTTTAAAAAATAAGTTGACCAGGTGCATTAAACACAACATCCAAAGAAAATTTTATTGGAGTTGGTTCTGTTCCAGTGTTGTTCTTTATTGAAAATGTTTGGGGTCTTAAACCTAAACCAGCCTGTTTCTTTTTAAATATATTATTTTGTAGAATGTGAACATTTTTGGTAAGCCAACATCCAAGATCATAAGAAATTGGACCATTCAGTGCCTCGAACTTGCTCTTGGGCAATAAGATCATAGCTCATCTGCTTGCAGCTTTGCCAATTCCCTATCTGCCCTCTATAACCCTTGACCCTTCTGTCAATCAAAATATCTGTCCAGCTCAGCCTTGAAGATATTTAATGACTCAGCCTCCATTGCTCTCTGTAGAAGAGAATTCAATTGTGTAACACACCTCTGAAAGAAAATGTTTTTCCATTTCCATCCTAAATGAGACTCTTGCCTTATTTGTAAACTGTGCCCCAAGCAGTTTTCAACTCCCCCACAAGAAAGAAACATCCTCTAAGCATTTCAGCCTGTCAGGTTTGCTAAGAATCTTATACGTTTCAATAAGATCACCTCCCTCTTAAAATTCCAGTAAGTATGAGGATAACTTGCTCAATCTTGTGTTATACAAGAAGACCTTCAGCCCAGGAATCTGCAGGCTGAACATTCTCTGAATTGCTTCAAATGCAGTTATTATCCTTCCTGGTTAAGGAGACTAAAACCACATACACTACTCCACTTACGTTCTCGCTAAGGCCCCATATAGTTGCAGCAAAGTTTCCCTTTTTTTTATACTCTATTTCATTTGCAATAAAAGCCAACATTATCTTTGTGTCCCTAATCACTTGCTGTACCTGCATGTTAACTTATTGTGATTCATCTAACAAGATACTTTCTGTTGCACAGATTTTTACAATCTCTCTGTCCTTTTTCAATTATTTTCGGATAATATTCTGTCTGTTTTCATTCTTGCCGGTGGAGGAGCCTATATTTTGCCACATTTTGCTTGACTGAATTTTTGCCCACTCATTTAAACCATCTATATCCTTTTTATACTCCTAATGTACTCTTCACAACTTTGCTTTCTTACATATATTTATATTGCCACTAAATTTATAAATGATTTGGGTGTGATGTAGGAGGAATGGTTACTAAGTTTGCAGATGACATCAAAATTGGAGGCATAGTAGACAGTGAAGAAGATTATCTCTCAGTACAACAGGACCTTGATCAGATGGCGTTTAATTTAGATAAATGTGAGGTGCTGCATTTTGGATAGGCAAACCAGGGCTGGACTTATACACTTAATAGTGTGGTCCTTGGGAGTGTAACCGAGCAAAGAGACTTCGAGGTACAAGTTCATAGTTCCTTGAAAGTGGAGTCACAGGTAGATAGGGTAGTGAAGAAGGCATTTGGTATGCTTGCCTTTATTGGTCAGTGCATTGAGTATAGGAGTTGGAATGCCCTGTTGTGCCTGTACAGGACATTGGTTAGGCCTCTTTTGGAATACTGCATTCAATTCTCATCTCCCTGCTCTAGGAAAGATTTTAAGCTTGAGAGGGTTCAGAAAAGATTTACAAGGGTGTTGCTGGGGTTGGAGGGTTTGAGCTATCAGTAGATGCTGAAAAGGCCGTGGCTATTTTCCTTGGAATGTTGGAGGCTGAGGGGTGACCTTATAGAGGTTCATAAAATCATGAGGGGCATGGATATGGTGAATAGCCAAGGTTCTTACCCCCAGGGTAAGGCAGTCCAAATCTAGAGAGCATAAGTTTAAGGTGACGGGGGGGAAAAGATATAAAAAGGGACCTTTAGGGGCAACGTTTTCCACACAGAGGGTGGTGCATGTATGGAATGAGCTGCCAGAGGAAGTGGTGGAGGCTGGTACAATTACAACATTTAAAAGGCATTTAGATGGGTACATGAATAGGAAGGGTTTGGAGGGATATGGGCCGAATACTGGCAAATGGGACTAGATTAATTAGGTTATCTGGTCAGCATGGATGAGTTGGACCGAAGGGTCTGTTTCTGTGCTGTACAAACCGGTCGGTCCAACTTGTCCATTATCAACAATTAATCTAATCCCATATGCCAGCACTTGGCCCATATACCTCCAAACTCTTCTATTCATATACCCATCTAGATGCCTTTTAAATGTTGTAATTGTACCAGCCTCCACCACTTCCTCTGGCAGCTCATTCCAACACACACTACCCTGTCTGAAAAAGTTGCCCCTTCGGTCCCTTTTATATCTCTCCCCAACACCGCACTCCCCCAACCTTAATCCTATGCTCTTAATAAAAACAAATCTATAATACAATCAGTTCTTGTATCTAAGTCTTTACTGTAGATTATAAGTAGTTAAGACCCCAGCACTGATCGCCATGGTAATGGAGTGGTACTCTGCTACAGATTGCCATTCTGTTTCCTGTTAGCTAATCAATCCTCTATCCATTCTCATTTGTTTCCCAAACATATTTATTTTGGTGCAGCAATGATCAGTGTCGCAGCTCACTTAATTTCGCCTTCAGAAATCCAAATAAGCTGTAAATTCTTGTACCCTTCATTCAGTCAACCACATTTGCCTTTCACCAAACTGTGTTGTCTCTGCCTGACTGCAATTTCATTCTCTTCTGTATTTTGTTACCTGCTGAATTATGGAACTAGAAATATTTCCTATGACAGATGTTAGGCTGACTGGTCCAAAGTCTCTTGATTTCTGTCTTCCACCTCGGCAGCAGAACTGTTAGATTTGTGGTTTTCCAATCCACAGGGACCCTTCCAGAATCAAGGCAATTTTGAGCGATTATAACCAATCTCTGAAGGCACCTCTTTTAAGACCCTAAAATTCAAGCTATTTGATGGTTCATCTCTAATTGTTCTTGAAGGTGCTGAGCTGACTCCTTGAATTTCTGAAGTCCCATCCTGGTGAAGGTGGTCTATTGTGCTGTTAGGGAGGGAGTTGCAGGATTTTGGCCCAGCAAAGTTTTCGGAATGGCAATACAGTTCCAAGGCAGGATCAGGAGTGGCAAAGCCATGAACGTAAAGGTTTGAATTTTAAAATTAGATGTTGCTTAACCAGCAGCCACTGTAGGTCAGGGAGAAAATGTGATCAATGAATGTTACGTAGTGAGAGTTTGGACATGAGTAGCAGAACTTTGGATTGCCTCAAGTTCAGGCAGTATAGAATGTGGTAACTCAGCCAGGGTTGCATTTGAATAGTCAAACCTGGAGGTAATGAACGTGTGGATAAGTGTTTTATCAACAGATAAAGTAAGTTGGAATTGGATAACGTTATAGAAGTGGAAATGTGTGGCCTTAATAATAGCAGAATGTGATTCAAAGCTCATCTCGGAGTCAAATATGATACCAGGATGAACTGTCCATTCAGTTATCGGACCCTCCCAGGGCCGTAAATGAGTAATATGAGTAACAAATGTCTTGGGTTTGTGTGCTGGATGGAGTCAAACTCTGATGTTTGTTTGGTTTCTTCATATGCTACCGTACTGAGCCAAACTGCTTTAGTGACTAGATATGTATAAAGATTTTATGAATAAAGTATATTCTTAAAATTTTTTAAAAAATTAAAAATCATGACAGGATGAACTGTACATCTTTCGGGGGAAATGAGGGGTTTTGAAGCACATGGAAAACATCACATTAATCCCAGGAGGTAATGAGAAACTTTGCCAACAATAGGTTTGCATTTCAAACAGAGACAACGCAGACCAAAATATTGCGATCAAAACCATGATCGGGAAAATCCACTTGTTTAACACACCTGATCTGGGTTATCTTCTGCACAAATGTGATGTACGTTTGTCCAATAATTCATTTCACTTGTACTTAAGTAAATATATACATTTATTGGACTGGAGAAGACAGAAACTGCCACCACACTCTAGTTTCAGCTGGGGAAATAACTAACTATGATATCATGTAGTATATGAGGCAAAATTCTAAGATGTCATAGAATGTTGTAAGATTGATATGACAACTTCTGGAAGACACTTACAGAAGGAAAAGAAGAAAAGTTGGAGTTCTAGAGATGTACAGCACAGAAACAGACCCTTTAGTCCAACTTGTCCATGCCAACCAGATATACTAAATTAATCTAGTCCCATTTGCCAGCATTTGGCCCATATCCCTGTAAACCCTTCCTATTCATATACCCTTTTAAATGTTGTAATTGTACCCGCCTCCACCACTTCCTCTGGCAGCTCATTCCATACACGCACCACCCTCTGTGTGGTAAACGTTGCCGCTTAGGTCCCTTTTAAATTTTTCCCCTCTCACCTTAAACCTATGCCGTCTCGGTTTGGACTCCACTGCCTTAGGGAAAAGACCTTGGTTATTCACCTTGTCTATGTGCATCATGATTTTATAAACTTCTGTAAGGTCACTCTCAGTTTCTGACAATCCAGGGAAAATAGCCCCAGCCTATTCAGCCTCTTCCTATAGTTCAAACCTTCTAACCCTGGCAACATCCTTGTAAGTCTTTTCTGAACCCTCTCAAGTTTCCCAACATCCTTGCTATAGCAGGGAGACCAGAATTGCACACAGTGGCCCAGCCAATATCCCGTGTGGCCTCAACGTTACCTCCCAACTCCAATACTCAATGCACTGACTAACAAAGCCGAGCATACCTGATAACTGTGGGTATTCTTCTAATTGGTCCAACGGGATGGAATTCCTTCCTGTAAACAATACAGTACTTGGTAATTTTCAAATCACTTTCTGAAAAATAAAAAAGTGTGGTGAAAAGGTTTAATCGGTTGATTACCATCTGAAAGAAGAGTTGACTTCTTCTCACTATCCTCACTATCCCTCACTATCCTGTCTAAATGCGACTCTACTTCCAAGGGACTATGAACCTGCACTCCAAGGTCTCCTTGTTTATCAATGCTCCCCAGGACTTGTACACTTAATGGTAAAGTCCTGCCCTGATTTGCCTTTCCAAAATGCAACACTTCATATTTATATAAATTAAGGTCCATCTGCATTTCCTTGGCCCGTTGGCACATCTGATCAAGATCCCGTTGTTCTCTGAGGTAACCTTCCTCGCTGTCTAACTTTGGTGTCATCTGTGAACGTACTAACCATACCTCCTATGTTCAAATCCAAAGTTGATGTTTTCTGTGAGTCTTCCACGAGAGTGAAGCTTTGCATCAAAATGTCAACTCTTCTTTCAGATGGTAATCAACCGATTAAACCTTTTCACCACACTTTTTTATTTTTCAGAAAGTGATTTGAAAATTACCAAGTACTGTATTGTTTACAGGAAGGAATTCCATCCCGTTGGACCAATTAGAAGAATACCCACAGTTATCAGCTGTGGATATAGTTTTTTCCTAGTGTCTTGTTTGCATTTTCAATCAACTGCAGCAGGACTCGCGATATTATGACATTCAATTATTCAAATTTCACAGGATCTCAATATTATGATACAGAAGGAGGTCCTTTGATCCATTGTGTCTGCATTGGCTTTCTCAGCATTTAGACAGAGCCAATTTCTTGCCTTTCCCCATAACCTAGCAGACTGGGTAATTATTTGAATTAAAACACTGTTCTCTTAAATGCACTAATTAAATGTGCCTTCACCAGCCTTCCGAGGTGATGCAGTTGTTGCATTTGCTTCTTTTGTAAAACACTTTAAAACGGTGCTCTCTGGCTTTCCATCTGTATGATTCAGAACAATCATTCCCTAACCACCTTACCGTGACTCCACATCATCTTGAAAATTTTTATCAAATCTCCACTTAGCTTTCTCCTTTCCCAAGAAAAGCAGTCCCAATTTCTCTGATCTGTCCTCATAACTGAGTTTCTTATCCCTGGGATCATTCCTGTAAGCCTCTTCTGTACTGTCTTCAATGTATGCTCATCTTTCATGTAGTGCAGGGCTCACTACACAATACCCCAGCTGAGGTCTCAGCTGAGATATTCATCATCATCTCCCTACTCTTGGACTTTATGGCCCCATTTAAGAAGCCTAGAACACTGTATAGTTTATTAACAGCTAACTCTACCTGTCTTGCCACCTTTAATGACTTGTGTACATATAAGCTCAGGTCTCTGTGCTGCTGCACACCATCTAGAATAGCACCCTTGTTTTAATGCTATCTCTCCATGTTCATTGGAGCAAAGTGCAGCATCTTGCACTTCTCTGCACTGAACTTCATCTGCCCCCCTAGCAGTCCACTCCTCCAATATGTTCGACACTATCCTCACAGTTTACAATTCTTCCAAGTTTTGCATCATCCACAAATTTTGAAATTATTCCCTGCGCACTAAAATATAGATCATTTATATAAATTAGCAAAAGCACGGTGTCCAAGACTGAGCTCTGGGGAACTCCACTACAAACCTTCTTCCACCCTGAAAAATACCCATTAACCGTTACTCTCGGTTTCCTATCCCTCAGCCAGTTTTGTAATCACATTTTTACTTTTACATTGCTCTTATTCCATGACCTATAACATTCCTCGTCTGTATGTGGAACTGTGTTAAACTGCCTTTTGGTAGTCAATATACTCCTATCAACAGCATAAACCTTATCAACCCTGTCACCTCTTCAAAAAACCTCCGTGTTGGTTTGACCTGATTTTCCCTGAGTAAGTTCATCCTACTTTTCCAAATCAATTGAATTATTAATGTAATTATTAATTTGGCTATTTTTTCACAATTCATTACTTTTTGCTTCTGTGAGCAGCTGAAGTCGTTGATGCTGTTAAATGTGAAACTAACAAGGTGCCGTTGTGCTTTATTCCCATTGAGGTTTGAATGTTTTGTATGCAGTGTTTGAAAAAACTAAGTTTACAAGTACACTTGGTAAATGTCAGTGAATCACTAACACTTGTATAACATAACTTATGTTGACCTTTGGAGCTTTCCAATCTTGCTGTTCCTGCTGAAGTTCTCCTTATATGGTGACCAGCTTTATGTAGAACATTAAAAATGCAACTGTGAATATCCTAAATATCAACAATTTTTCTTTCATTATCACACTACTTGAAAATTATTCCTGTGTTCTTGTTATAGTTACACTATATCTGACAGGGCTTTTTAATGGTATAATGTTTCTCCTCCAATTTTAGATATCGATGAGTGTTCCTTTGAAAGGACATGTGACCACATGTGCATTAACTACCCAGGAAGCTTTGAATGCTTGTGTCATAAAGGTTATACCTTATATGGACTGACACATTGTGGAGGTTTGTTCAATACGATGAATGCCATTATAATTCACATGGACTGAAACTGCAATGATTAGTATTAGGTACTATCCAATGTTAGTCAATACTAATGTAACATTTTGAAATACTATAGTAAATGGAGGACCATAGACTCATCAGTACAAAGTTTTAAAGTGTGATGATAAACACATTGAAGAAAGTGTGAATGCAGAAGAAAATAGGGTTGGCAGGATGTAGAGAGAATGGGGTATTAACAGATGCTAAAAAATGATCATGGATACTTTTTTAGTGATCAGTGTTAGTGAAAGAGCAGGGTGGTGAAGTTTGGGTCAGTGCTGTTAAGAACAGATCGGATTCCATGATGGACCCTTTGGAGAAGGCAGATAGAGGGTGAAAAAAGATGAGTGAAGTCCGGTTCAGTGGCTGGTGAGACACGAGGCAGAAAAGTAGGGGTTGTGAAGGGCCAAATACTAATGGGAACAATTAAATGGATATGGCCAGAATCGGGAAACATAGAATAGTGAAGGGAAAGTCCCATGTAGGATGTAGCATAAATAGAGCACACAGCCAGCTACACTTTGAGCTGTTGCAACTTATTTTTCTATTAAATGCTTTTGAATGTTAGGCATTAAAATTGCTCTTTTTTTCCCCCCACTAAGTGCGCAGTTGATGTGCAGCTTGTTTCTTGGCATTGTGAAATACTTGACTAGCTGATTTATTTAATTCTCATACCTAGATGTTTATTTACTGTCACGATATTTGTTCATTACATGAATTCTGTACAAGGAATAAGTTTGTTTGTTTTCATAGAGTAAATACATTATGTACAAACATTAAATGGAACAGTTTCTCTTTCAGCCCATATTTTCATTCTAGTCACTGAAATTTATCTCGACAGACATCGATGAGTGCAGCATTAATAATGGGAGCTGTGATTATAGTTGTGTTAATACGATGGGAAGTTATGAATGTGTGTGCCCTCCTGGAAAGAAGTTACATTGGAACAAGAAGGATTGTGTGGGTAAGTATGGTTTTTTAAAAGCAATAGGATAAGATGGGAGCCCCTTTAAAGTCAGTTTGATCAGAGTCAACATTGAAAAGGAACAAAGGAAGGTATAGTGGTAGGTAAAGACCAGAAGATTCAGGTTCAAATCCAGACCACAAAGATGCATCATAACACGTCCAAACAGGTTTTGCTTTTAAAATAAAAGGAGCTACATGTCATGTTGAGTTGTAATTGAGACATTTTTAGTTCAATGTATCACTAAAATATTTTGTACAATTTTGTAGCAGCAGGATGCATTTTCTAATTTCCATATTGTTTAAAGGTACATCTGCAATGAATGTCACAACAGGTTCATTATTTTTGGGCTCTTGAATACCACGATAGCGTTCTTGAGAGTGTTTCTAAACAGGAGTATAGGCACAAGCCACTGAGGCACTATATTGTGCTTTGGTTTTGATTAACTTAGGGTCCATTGGGACAGTCAACAACTTGAGATACATCATGCAATTGGAATCATGTTGTAAATACAGAACAAAAATTCTTTTATTGAAATCTAAGTCTCCATTAGCTTAAATTTTCATTAATTTCACTTTCTATACTTGGTAATATGTTTTTCGCTTCATTTGTAAAGGGATTTTCAACTGTCAAATTTAGTTTGTTTTAAAAATTTTGGATTTTTTTTTCTTTTGCTTTTTCAAGAACATTAGAAAGAGACCATAACAACTGAGGAAGTGATCCACTTGATTGGTTTAGTCATTGTTATTTATCAAATATTGATCAATTTTCTTTGGTCTAGCACTTTCTTTTTTGATTCTAATGGCTGGCTCCACTTATTAAACTGGCTGACCCAGGGCAATTGTGCTGTTAGTTCAGCACTCATTAACAAATAGCTAGTTAGGAAATGGAAATATGCCTGACACACACACATTTGAGCAGTATACAGAGAATTTTACTGGAAATTTCGCCATTCTGTACTTAAAACCTTAACACTGACCTAAATACTTGAAGTGTTATGTTTCCTGGTACAATGCGCCCTGTCTTTTTATGAAAGAGGGAGTGAAATAGACGTACAAAATACCAAGGGATTGGGAATTTCTAATACACAGCACTGGATGAGCAGAAATTTCTTCCAATTAGATAGTGTCAGAAGTTACACAACACCAGGTTTTAGTCCGACAGGTTTATTTGAAATCACAATCTTCAGTGCACTACACCTTCGTCAGGTGGAGTTACCTGACTTCACCTAGTTTCTTTTAACAAAGCTCTTCTGAGTAATCTCCAGACTTTAGGTACCTTGTTGTTTGTGTACACAACCTGAGTACAGATTTTAAAAACTCTTGTTATCTAA
Organism: Rhincodon typus; assembly: GCF_021869965.1. Taxonomy (NCBI): domain Eukaryota; kingdom Metazoa; phylum Chordata; class Chondrichthyes; order Orectolobiformes; family Rhincodontidae; genus Rhincodon; species Rhincodon typus. The sequence goes on from NC_063349.1 coordinate 15,450,644, forward strand.
GTCACTAAATTACGTAACTTTCGACATGTAATGTTTGGTTCCTCACTCTAATTGTTCTGATTTTATTTTGTTTTTACTCAACTTTTGAGATCAAGCACCACATGTTTACTTTGGGTAGAATCCTGCCTAGTTAATCTCACATTGTTGTTTTCACTGATTGTCTGATACATTTGCTGGCTTGGATGCGAAATGTCTGGTCCTTCATTTTCCTCGAACTACATGGATAGATCACAGTATATTGCGAGTGTGCAACTTGAATGTGGGGTGCAGCAGTTCAAGAAGGCAGCTCACCACGACCTTCTGAAGGGAAACCAGGGACAGGCAATAAATGCTGCCTAGCCAGCGCCACCCACATCCCACAAATGAATAAACAACATACTTCAATCCCTCAGTTGCTGATCTATGTACTACTGAGTGATGTAACGGACATTGTTTCTGAATATTTAAAATGGCAATAAAACTCTCAATCTGCTTTGGTAACTGATGTGGCTTTTTTATTTTAAGTTCTTTGTATGTAATCAATGACTCACTCTCCCTCAGAGGTGGTGAAATGTGTCCGAAATGCAAAGATTGCACGCAAAGTCCAGCTCGTCTGCAGTAAGAGTGGAGGAGTAGAAAGTTGCTCTCTGTCCTGTCCATCCAAAGCACTCTTTGTAGCAGGTTAGTGTTCTTATTTTAGTAATTGTGCAATCACCATAGTAGGGAAGTGTGTATGAAAAGTGTTTAAAATGTTTTTTGATGTGGTAGATGCTTTTAAAAAAAATACCTAAATAGGATATATGCAAATTGGCATTTAATAAATGGCTTTAGAGGATGAAATATTTATAACAGGAATGTATCCGACTAAGCAGCACACGCTTGAAAACACTGCATGTATTGGAATATCTGATTCACGAGTTTTGTAAATGCACGTTATTCAATTGAAACTGTAAGTTGTTTTATCCTGGTTCTGCACATCTATTAATTTTTGATTATTGTTAGTGGCCACAACTGTTATATAATGGTGAAATTTTAGGTGATGCCAGAAGCAGAGTACGGTGTGAAAAATTGATCAAGGTGAGATTAAGAAAAATATATCAACTCTAAAACAGCTAACTCAAATCACATCAAACCTCAACACAACTGATCATGGCTTCAGCACCCTCCACACAGGATGAGATTGTTCACTTGATGAAGCAGATTCCTTTCCTACTGAGCAATATGTGCCTATGAATCCTCTGTCCCATCACCAAGTAGAAACTATTTGACCTGCAATCCTTTCTCTCCCACTAGATTTGTCTTCATTCCTTACTATAACACTCAGAAAACATGTTATCCCCCAACCCACCCAAGCAATGCTTTTGGCTCTCAACCACATTAGGCTTTGTAACATGGTCCATATCTCTCCTTAGTAGATCAATTTTTAATCCAATTCCTGTTCTGTTAATGAAGAAGTATTCAAATGTTTCCATTCTCTTTGCTACTGCCTTTTCATTTCCCATTCCAACTTCTTCGCTGTTAATCCCTTCCAGTTTTCCCTGCTTGTAATTATTGATAAAAAGCTGTTCCATGCTTGAGTCACTCTCCAGCCATACATCTGTGTTTCCCATCCTCAGTACTTCCAGCTTGTGAAATTTATGTAAACTACTTAAACAGGAATCAGGTGGGACTTAATTGCATTTGTACTGTAACCAGTTATAGCCCTCCTTCAATGTGGTGTTATTACAATTTTCCCTTCATTAGGAAGCTCCAAATTCACAAATGTTTTGTAATGTCCTTTTGCTCACCAGTCCCTTTTTTCAAAAGGGCCTTCGCACTGTCAAGGTGTGATTTTGTTGAATGTCCGATCATCCCTGAGAAGAATTTAAGATGAGTTTAAAAATGTTTTGTGAAATACTGTTGATCTAGTGACAATCGATATTACTTCACATGTTTATTTGGACAGAAAAAATATAATTGTTCAGGGAATAAATGGAGAACATACCACGAATACACAGGATGCTTAATATAAGCATTGGCTAGACTTTTTTCAGCTTCATTGGTGACAGTGTGTCCCCTATTTATAAAATTTTGAAACATTAGTTATATTTTTCAAATATTCCATGGGATTATTGTTGTGCTGAAGCTTATTGCCTATTGGAGGTCAGAATTACATAATGGACATGAGCTGAAACATTTTAAAGGAGTCGCATTTTAGTTTGCAGTGCATCCTGTTGGAAATGTTTCATTGGGAAGTTTTCCCTGCGTTTGGAGGGAACAGCTTACACTGGATTTCAGGGCATTGCTGCCACCTACCCTAGGGGTTGAGGAAGTAGGTTCAGAATATATTGGTCCTTTGCATCAGGCCTGCTGCTTCAGGATGGAGGTCGAAGTTGGACACCAGAGCTACGAAGTACCAAGGCATGTTGTACGTTATTTATAATTTTCTGAGACTTTGTCCCAGTTGTTTTCTTTAATATTAGCCATTCTGGCCCTCTCTTGCATTCTGTGTGCCCTGTTCATGCCAACTCATGCCACCCCACATCTTTTACCCGCCCCCCCAATGGCCTCATCCCCTCAAAGACCTCTAAAACGTTCCAAGTATACTAGTGCTCAGCAGATTTTCTTTTGTACCTTCCATTGCCAATGTCCTCAGTATTCACCAGGCAGATCCCAGGAGCCATGTTGAGATGAAACAAAATAATTGTTTAATAGTTATTACATCTTTTGCTAAAATGGGAAAAACATCATAATGAAAGCCCAATCAAAACTTTTAAATTCCCTTAAGGTGTTCATTCCTTATTTAAAGAAAACAAATAGACCGGTGTTCCTAAACTCGAATGAAGGACAGCTAATCCTTTCATAACCTCTTTGAGATGTAGTCAGACTGTGAATTTGGGATGCCTTCTGGAGATAATGATATAATGATTCCCTTTCAGGTAATGTCAACACACAACTATTTAAATGACTAGACCAGATTCTTTCAGTTCATGTTGACACTGCCTAATTTTGAAAATTTTAAATGAATTGAAGATTTAAATAACTTCACAGGGAGTGTTTTTTAAACTTCTCACTGTCACAGGCAGGCTTTTTAAACATTTAAGGTGGGAGAGATTTAAATAACTTCACAACTTAACAGTTCCACAGACATTCAAGAGCATTTAAAACTACTAGTGAAAATGGTGACACCCACAATACGGGTTAAGGCCCTTGCTGTAATGACACCTTGGTCTATTCAAACCCTTCTGAGTTTGGCTTTTCTTCGTATGAGTCATGCCCCTTCCTCCTTTTCCCTAGTTGTGCGAAAGGGAGTGGGACTTCCAAATTGAGGTTCTACCCAAACTGTATCCTGGAAACCGGATGGAATTTTTATATCTGTGTGAAAATCTGGGCCAACTTCTCTGTGTGTGGGTTTCTTAAGTAAGGAACGTTCCAACCCCGCCCCCCCATCCCCAACATTGAACTCAATCAGCCATATATACATAAATTATTAACATCACTGGTAGTGAACCTCCTTTTTTTAAATAGAATAACCCAAAAAATGGTGTTTGCTCACCTGTGGTGTGTTATTTACATTACCAGCCAAGTCATACATATAATTAGAAACTACATGAATACAGCAGAATATTAGTATGTATCACTGTAAAAATATACTTTATAAAGTCCAGCATGTTTACTGATTTGCTGCACTTGAATGGAATTTTAAATATGTTTGAAATACTGTCAAACTTGTTAGGATTATCAAGGTAATTAAAGTGGCTCGTGGTTACATTGAAGATTGTGCCAGGATCAAATCAAACCATGGACATCTTTCTAATAAAAATATTCTGCTACATGTTTAGATTTCCTTCAAGTGAATGGCATTTTTCAATATTAATTGTGGCAGGTTTCACAACAGCTTATGATAAATAATACAAAAATAATCAATAGTGTTTTGTTCAGTCACGTATTTAACATTATCTTGTACAAACAGAGACCATTTGGCTCAATTGCCTGCCCCGGTCGTTTGATAGAGTTCTTTGCATCATGGCTCTGCAATGTTTTCCATTTAAAAATATAATTCCACTTTGAAAGTTACCATTGAATTGGCTTCCACCACTTTCCAGCATAGCTTCATTATGATATTATAGGTTTCCAACTATTTTTAGAAGTTGTTTGTGCTTCAATTTCTATCTTAATCCCAGGTGAATATCGGAATCTTCATTTCATTCTGTGTAAAATTATTCAGAAGTCTAAAAGATTACTTCCTCATTTGTCTGAAGGTATCCTTCAAAGTGATTGGCTGTTCAGTCTGCAGGAAGACATTACTGTTGATGCATGCTGAAGATACTTATAGTTGGCCTATATTCCCCCATAATGTGTTAGCTGTGGCTCATTCAGCAGTGTTCTCATCTGAGTCTCAGTCCTGGGCTCACATCTGACTTGAGGACTTCAGTAAAAATCAAAGATAACAGTCCAACACAGCACTAAGGCAGTATTACACATTGGAGGTGCTATCTTTCAAATGAGATGGTAAACTGAGGCTTCTGTCTGCTGCTTAGATGGATGTAAAATATCTCATGGCACTGTTTTGAAGAACAACAAAGGATTTATCCTGAGGGTCGCAGTCAATATTTATCCCTTCTTCAGCATTGAAAAAAAATTGTCTTGTAGGATTTCTGGTTGCTGTGTTTTTGATATTACAATACTTGAGATGTCGTATGGTCATGAAAAACAATATCAATACAAGTTGCTTTTCCTTAACATCAGAATCAAATTAATTTTGGAAAAGCTGACATACAGCACAAAAATCATTCAGCCTTCCTGTGGAGCTGATTTTGAAGTCAAGGGTAAATTTGAATGATAAGTTAGTGGTTATTAATGTAAAGGCATCCAAAGGGTTTTCATGTTGCAGCAAGTGTAAACTAAATGTAACTGCCTCTCATTAATAGGACCCAGACAAAATTTCAATGAAAATATTGGTGGTTAAGTTATAATGATTACAGTAATGATGGGAAGTCCACTCTCCTTATCTTGCAGTACCACCTAGAAAGTCAACAAGTGAATTTATGGCAGAGGGAATACAAAGAGAATAAAATTGTCAGTCTTCTAATCAACAATTAGAGCAACTTGATGAGGGGTTGGCCAAATGTCACCTTGGGGTCCTGTTTTGTTGGAGCATTATATAAAGCAACATTTTATAGGTTACAGTGGGCATAACAGTTGTGCAGCAAATAGCAAATATACTTACCAAATTAGGAAGGTAAATAAAGTTCAAGTTTCGTCTATTCGTCTGTTACAACAAAGAGATTTTCAATACTTTTCAGTCTTTCTCTAACCTACTACCTTTGTCTTCATTCAGATTCTGAAAATAGCTATACTTTTAGCTGTGGAGTTCCATTACAGCCAACAAAATCCTCACAAAAGCGAAATACAAGTCTACCTAACTGTGCAGGTAAGCACCTCAAACCAGGCTGGTCTAAAAGAAAAAAATCTGGTGGTCCTCTGAGAAACTGAAGTTTCATTCAGCAATCTCAGGTAACCTTAGTGCTCCTCCGACTGGGCTGAAATAATTCCTTTTTTCCGTCCGAGCCTATCAGCTTCAAGAAACTGAGTTGGCACCTTTTATTTGTACTTTTAATGATTTTTTTTATTTTTGAACTGGAAAATGATTACCACAGAATTATAGTGGTCTGAAATCTCTTCATAATCCCTCAGCCTTTTTGATGGGAGTGAAAATGCACTTGCTTCAGTATTAGAAGCAAAATGTTACACATCCACAATGTTGGCACCAACTCTTCATCATTCACAATTCCCAAATATTTGGAACTTGGTGTTATCAGAATGCTAGTTCTTTGATTTCCTCTTCTACCTTCATTTTGTCAATTCTCAGGCATTTTCTGAAATGCGCAATCGGTATTCTAATTGTTTGCACAGTCGTGTGTTAATTCATGGCACTAAAACAAAATAAATTTGTTATATGGTGTTTATATAGTGCCCAAATAGGCTTAATCCTTTAACAGCTACCAGGACTATGAGAGGTCTGTAGACTTTATACTTGACCTAGTATGATTCTATGCTGTCACTCCATGGTAGAGGTTAGATCTGTCACATGGATGTCCCTGGGAATTGAGATTGCTCTAGCTTACATAATGTAATGGCCCCAGACAAACTGAGAATATTAAAGTTCGCTCTAGTGATAAAGTAGGTTTTAAACATTGTGAAAAGTATGCTGAAGAAGTTTGGAGTGCAATCTGGAGCATTTCCTTGATTATGAGGTTGATAATTTTATAGTGATGTAGAATAAGTAGCAGGATGTGCTACATACAAACACTTCAGCAATTCAGATGTTTTGAACAAACCAAAGTCAATTCTGCACATACAGACATAATGCTGCATTGGCTGGAGGATCTGAACTGAGGAAAAATTGGATAGGCTGGGGAAGTTTCCATGGGAGCAACAAATGAAGGGGCCCTGATAGTGATGTATAAGACTGAGTGGCACAAATCAGTTAGATAGGAAGGCACATTTAGCATTAGTAGAGAGATCAGTAGCCAGGGGACATAGATTTAAGGTAAGTGCTGGAATACTAAGGAGAGTTGATGAGAAATTTTGTTCACTCAGAGGGTGGTGGCAGTACCAAACTCAATGCCTGAAAGGGTGACTGAAGCAGAACCTCTTATAAACTTTAAGCAATATTTTGATATTCATTTGTTGCCATAGTCTCCAGTGCTATAGAAAATGGGATTAGTGTAATCAGATCTTTGTTGATTAGCCATACAATGAGCTGAATTGCCTCCTTCTGTACTGTAAATGTCTATGATTCTGTAATGGTAAGTCTTCAAAGAACAGAGAGTTTACAATATGGAGACTGGTCATGAGTAGGAAATCCGTGTGTTCTGTCAGCAAGCTTTGATATGGCTCTTTAAATATTAGCATCCCACTTCCATGTTGCCTGAGCAGTTAGAGGGGATGGAATACTGAAGCTGTCGAAGGAATTCCAGTGAAATGAACGTCAGCAGCAATCAGGATAGCTGAACTTGTACATTGATCCATGTAGTTTCATCAACCACAGGAATGGAAAGGCTAACGCCAACATTGCTTGTGTGCAGCCTCATGGTGCGCAGTGTGCCACATTTCTGATTGTTATGGAGCCATGCACCAGTGCAATTGAGAAGGAACTCTCTGACTTGACCAGCATTCTCCAGCACAATACTCCAGGCGTTTTGCTGCTTCCTGTCTCTCCAGGTAGCACCTCCCTGTCTCATCTGAACAACCAAAACATACTCCACTTCCCATACTCCTTGTTTGCATCATCTCACAGTCACCATCCACAAGTATTATCCTTCAGTCTGTGCACATAATCTATTATGCCATAAGATCTGCTTTCTCTCCTTCCAGGGAGAGGCAGAAATCCACTGGTTGGAGTCTCAAGGGTCGCTACCTTGATGACCATTGGCAGTACATGTCTACCTGGCCCACCGGGAAAGAGGTCTTGTTTCAATAGATTGCAGATGCCTTCTGAGGCATTGGTGCTAATACACATCAAATGAGCTGACTCTCTGCCTGTAGACCCTCCGTTGGGGGTGTTTCCTCCTTTGAGCTAGATCAGTGTGTCCCTCCGTCCTGTCGAGCACCTTGTAGCTTAGGAAGATGCAACTGGTGGTATTGATGTTGCTGCTCCTCTGGTCAGGGTCAGAGATGCAAGGAAGAGTTTTATGAGCTGCTCCTGTGCTGTGGTTGGGGCTGACAGCAGGGAAGTGCCGATAAACCTGAGTGAACTTTAACACCAATAAATTGACTTCCAAGAAGTTAGAAATCACAAATTAGGGAGTAAGAGCGCATTCTCAGAAGAAGTGTTCTCGCTCTCCAAGATATGGCTGCAGCTCTTCAGGTTAATTATTTGAAGGCTTTGCAGCCAGTCAGTCTCACTGAACAAGCACTTACTGCTACACACTTGCCTGGGTTGACGCTGTTACATACAGAATATTTTAAGTCCTCTCTGTTAACTAGCCCTTGGAATATTTTAATTCCCTGCCTGTCAGGACCAACAGGTGGGCACCTTTATTTTAGCTTCTGATCTAATGCCGTTTTTCCAGGCTGTAATCCATATGGCATCAGCCACACACCACATTCACCTCCCCTTGGCACTGAAAATTCTATCTGCTGAATCTCCTGTCAAAAGCAAGAAATCCAGTCAAAGTGAAAAACCGTAGTACTTCAGAATAATTGCAAGGTAACAACCTGCCTTTCCAAATTGGATCCCAATGTGGGAACAGCCAGGAAAAGTCAATGCCATAAAATGAACCATGAAGGGTGCTACTGTGCGAACTTGCAATAAGAAAAGCTATTAAATATTTTCAGGAAAAATTAGGTTACTTTAGGTAGCTGGTGAGGAACTCCAAGGGCACAGGCACCATGATCTGTTATAATGATTGGTTTCTCTGGAATTATATGGTTCTATTTATTCCAAACTTACCAATTTTCACAGATATTCTTTGTACTCTGGTCTCAGCAGCAGGGCTTTAACATTACCCAGGAAGTCTTAGATCATTGTCAGATGCTGTGATCCCTACTTTCATCTCCAATCACATTCTCAAGCACACTACTTATCATGTTTCTGTGTGTAGGAGTTAAGTAATCGATTGATGTTGCCATATGTCTGTCTGCACATACACAATGCTGTGGAACAACAAATCTTTATACTAATCTTGCAATTCAATCAAAGTGTGTTAGTTTAAACTTGTAGCCTCGTGATACTGAAGACATACATTCTTTGTTTCAGATCCTTTAGCACCGCCAATAAAACAAAAAGCTAGATTCAAGATTAAGGATGCTAAGTGCCATCTACGACCACGTAATAAGGAAAAGGTTAAGGATAGTCTGAAACAAACCATATCAGGTAAGTTACAGTCTTGTATTAGTTGTGGTCAAGTCATGCCTGCACTCTCGAGTCTAACCATTTTTAGTAATAAACCAGGGTATGATTCAACACCTTTCTGTCATTGAGATTCTACAAGATTAATCCTATGAGTTAATGAGTTAAACCAGTGTGGCATCTTCACCAAGAGCTCTGGCCATTGCAAGTGAGTCAAAAGCTGTTAAACTCTTCTGCTCTGAGATTGGTACTCGGCTCTGCTGGCTTTTTCAATTGTGTCTAGAACAGGAGGTGGAGAGCCTCCAGAATGTGTGTAGAATCTGGCCCATTGCTAGATTGAATCTGGCCCCTCGCAGGTTCCAGGAGCAAATGCTGCATTGAACCTCAGCAGCGCTGCACATCACAGGGAGGAGCTTGAGAACATGGAAGCACATCTGAAGAGGCATTGTGATAATGCTGGCAGTGAGGAATAAAGTGTGAAAAGAAGCACGTCAGAGAGAAGCCCCTGACTCAGCAGCAGACATGCGGGAGACCCCCAGCAGAGAAACACCAACCGAGGTCTATCTCAGAAGGTCTACGACAAAACTGGCTCCTTGAAACAAAGGAAGAAAGGTAGACCTGGAGTGTTATGTTTCTTGTGAAAAATGGACAAATGACTCCTTTTTGAGTGGAGGTGAAGTGGAGGCCCATATGCCTGATTTGTGGAGAAGCAGTTTCTGTCATGAGAAAAGCTGACCTGGAATGACATTACAGCACAAAGCCCATTACACCTGAAGACTTTCAAGGGCAGGTGTGTGCTGACAAAGTTAGCGAATGTGGAAAGAATTTGGATGTGCAGCAAATAAATTTCACAAGGCTGAGAAAGGAGATGGACTGTGTTATTCAGGTCAGTTATGTAATAAGTGAACTCAGTGCTAAAATACTTGGGCCTCATTCAGAGGGAGAATTTGTCAAGAAGTGCATTGTTGTGCCTGCAGCTTTACTGGCTTCAGAGAAATGTACATGATTTAAGGGAGTGAGCTTGTTTCATAATCCGTGACATTAAAAATCTGAAAGATCAGGGACTGATTTGGAGTTCTTACTTTGCCTTGAGACAACAGATATAATGAGTGCAGGCCAGCGAATAACCTTCATGTGTAGAATCACGGCAGATTTTGAGGTTAGAGAGGGTTTGCTTTCTTTGCATGATGCCACCAAAGATGAAGATATTTTTGAGAAAGTCACAACAGGAGGCTTCAGCTTCAGTTATCATTTGAAAAATTGTGCTCTTATTTGATGGTGCTTTCGCCACTGTTGGATCTCCAAAGAGGTTAGTTGCTCCAGTTAAAAAAGAAATGGATCATCTCAACCTTGATCCATGTGAGTTGATTGTGTGCCAGTAGTCCATTTGTGTGTGCTGTCCCTGAGGCTCAGCAATGTAAAGCCAGAAATTATATCGAGCATGAACTTTATTAAAGTATAGCTTTAAACAGCTTCCAATTTGAAGAGTTACTGAAAGACTTCAAATCAGAGGTCATTGGTTTCATCTATATTGTGAAGTGACATAGTTTAACTGGTTTGGTAGGGGAGCAGTGGGGTAGCGTATGATGACGTGATAGCATCAATCAAGGAACAGAGTGAAATTATCCATGGAGAGGAATGGAAGCCTTGTTGCTGAGCTGAGTAACCACAAATAGCTGTATCTTGGCATTTGCGGTTGACGTGTTGCAGCACTTGTCCGAGCTCAAAGTCAAATTGCAAGAGCCTAACCGGCTGCTTACTTCTCTCTAATGTAAATCACTTGAAGCTGAATTAAAATTGTGGCAAATGCAGCTGAAAAGGGGCAGCACAGTGCATTTTCCCACGCACCAGGGACAAGAACTTGCAACACGAGAGGCGCGTGCAAGTTTTGCTTCAGATACAGTGAGGAATTTCAAAACCTAAAAACAAAAGAATTGTAGTTAAGTAATTTTTGACAAGCTGTTCAATACTGAAGCAGCTGATATACATGGAAACCTGCAACTTGAAGTCCTAGAACTAGAAACACACAATGAACTGAAAGCCAAATGCAGTAACCTGCATCTGCTGGACTTCAACAGACTCTGCATAGGTGCTGCTGACTTTCCAAACCTGATACGTACAGAGAATTGTATCACTGTTCGGAACGACATTCTGCTGTGAACAGGTCTTTTCAAAACTTTCTCTGACAAAGAACTGTCTGCATTCTGCATTAGCAGCAGGTAGAATTTTGAACTACAATTGAGTAACAATAGCTTCATTGCCAGCAGACATAGGAAGATCTTACCTTAGCTTCAGATTAAAATCAGCAGGTCCGTTCAACAGTTTTCTCCCTGAAAAAGTAAATATGGAAGCTATTTTTCTGTGTGAGGTCCTTGATTCAATCAATCAATTTATTTTTATCGTGAGTCACTGGCCCCCATTAGGTCTATACTCATGTTCTAGAGTTTCCTCAGTGATGAGACTCTCCCTAGAGTATAACTTGAAGTATTGTTCCACTGATCCCTCCAACTGCTTATTGTCAAGCAAATTTCCCTGCCTTTGTTTTCAACTGAGTTTTTTCTTTGCTGATGGACCTACTGCCTTTTTAACCCATTTGCACACAGTCCTAGAATTCCCAGCATTGGAGGACATCTGCATGTTCTGGCAGAGTTGTAACCAGTGGTCATTGGCACACCGTCTAGCAATCTGTTAGACTTTACTTCAAGCACCTGGGAGCATTCAGAGTCTTCTCACTCTGATCTCTCTTTTAACTTAGGAGAGCAGACCAACTGGTTTCAACAAGGTTCCATCACCACAATGTTAGCCTTGAACCAGTCAGCATTTTCTGCTGGGAAAATTGACACCCCTGAAGTACCTATACAAACTTTTCTGTCTCTGCTGGAAGCAGGAGTCATAATGTGTGTGTGATACAAAGATACAGTGTACAAGAGCAACAATTGTAACATCTATTGAGCCATCTCTTTATGTGATCATGGAAAATGTATTTCCCCACGTGGCCCTGATCAGAAATTCTGGCCAAGTGTATTTCCTTAAATCCCAGCATAGTTTGAGAATGGGAAGATCTACAAGTGATGTGATCTCTGCATCAGCTGCAAGATAAATGCTATTTCAAAGGACACCATGATATATTGCCCTTACTGATCTCCTTGAAGGTGATTGATCATGTGAGCCAAGACAATCTATGTAACATCCTGGGGAAAGCTAATTGCCGGCTGAAGCTGCTCAATACTATTTCCCCTTACCACAACAAGATGATGTGTAAGGGTTCTGAAAAGGCACCAACATCTGTCCCTTTGAGATTTACTGTGGTGTCAAATAGGGTTGAGATCTGGCATTTTTCTTGACCACCTTCTCTTTGCTGTCACATGCCTTCCATTCATCCACAGAGGGTCTCTACCTTGACTAAAATAGCAAAGCTTCCCTCATATCTCCTTCAATTGAGTACAATCTGAGTTTAATACAGATGCACTAGCATCTGGAGTGTTATGTTCTAGGTTTAGAAGTCTCCTGGTTTAGATGTTACTTCTGGAGTCTTGCACCTTGTATCTGTCTCTCACTCGTTTGTCTGCTTGGTTATCCCAGAAGTCCAACCAATTCTGGTATTTTTTCAGCTGTCAAGGGTTTAAACCATTTTTCCAGCACCTCCTGATGTAAACTGAATCCTTCTTGAACAAGATCCTGCAGGCAGCTTATTCACTAAACTGCTTGAAAACAGAACTGTTTAATTAATTTCTCATTTATCCCTTTGCAGTACTTTTATTTATCTCCCAGACTGCTTGGAGATATGATCTGTTACTGGAAGTAAGCTGTCCTTTTTGTTAAAACAAGGAATTGTCTACCAGAGAAACGTTAAGTCCTATAGGGATCTCCACTCCATCATTAGGTATAGGTCTTTCCCCCAAAAGCACATGGACCAACACATGTAAGTTTCTAGAAATGTGAGCTGATAATGGCACATCATATACAACAAAGCAGCTGATAAGTTGGTGAACAGTCTTGATGAGACTCAAGAATTAAGAAGGTGAATTAAAGTGGTGACTTCAATATTGATCAGATATAGGAAGAGAAATAGAGAGGAAAAGAAAAATAGGTCTACAAGAGAAAAACAAGCTCTGATCTCCGACAACTTACTGCCTGAAAGGATCTGATTACATATTTCTAATTGTTCATTTTCTGGACCAGAGCGATTGACAATCATCACATAATGATATCAGTCAGTCACATAAGTATTAAGTTAAATGGCTGTGGTGAGTTTAATGAGCAATTAATCTGAAAATGCAGAAGCTTCACAAGCTCGTGATGCACTTAAAGGCCAAACAACATTTTTGTGAAGCTCATTTCCAGATCGCACACATTGTCTATGAACGTCCTCATCACAAATTTTTACCCCTCCCCTTGGTTTGTACATTAAAAGCAGTATGCATCATTCAAATAGTTACCTTTTCTGGCTCACATTGACCCAAAGGCTGCATTATAAACATTCGGGCATGTTATGGCACATTACTGGAGCAGGCGAAACCTCTGCACTGTTGTTAGGACTACAACTGCTGCATCACAAGACATACAGATCTGAAAATGTTATTATTGTGAATTACAAAAAGTGCCTCCCATTCACATTAGTACCTCAAAAGAATTCATTGATGTTTGAAATGTGGACTGCTCATTTTTATACATTATGCTAACCATATTCTGAATTTAAATGAATCAATTGTATAAACACTGTACTTAACAGTCTATCATTATAACTATAATGTGGGTCAAGTAGCTCAGTTGGTTGATCAGCTGGTGGGCGACACAGAGTGATGCTAACAGCATGGTTTCAATTTCCCACACTGGCTGAGGTTACCAGGAAGGATTCTCCTTCTCAACCTCTCCCCTTGCATGAGGCATGGTGACCCTCGGGTGAAACCATCACCAGTCGTCTCTCTCTAACAGCAGCCCTATCACCTGGTAAGACTTTGGCAACATTTTTCTTTACTGTAACTATTGTTAAAAACCATCAACATTTCCATTAAAATTTGTACCTCCTTTCTGTTAATTGGTCCAGTATTTTAAAGTGCCCTTTTCATAAATTTATTTCGAACTTTAAGAATCTTTTCCACTGCAATTTAGTTGTTAAGCCAAGGCATTTTTCTTAACTTAATCAGATGTGAATGATATGTGATAGTAACTTACCGATATTTCAGTCAGGCAATTGTGATGAATATTTCTAAATGTTTATAGAACCCAAGATTCAGTTACTGTCTTGTGTAATTATTGATTTCTGTCTGTTATTTTCTTGTATCTTGTGTGCCTACTAAACAAAATCTTCCCCTATCCATTGGTATTAGCATGTTAGCAATTAGTCTGATTCAGGTATAATGGCAATATTTATTTGTATTATTCTTCCAGCTAGGTTATTCAAAACTTTATCTATCCTCTGAAGAGCAATGAGCCTTTTTTCACAAACTGTGAAATGAGCTTTATTAGCAGAAAACGACACACTTGTACTGTAAAAGAACAAAATTATTTGTCATCAGAAGCATTTAACTCAAGGACTACCATGTGCCTGACTCCAAGTCAGCTATTATGCAATTATCCATATCTTTGCCTGTGTTGTTCATAATGCTATTCTCCTATAACCGTAAAACTTGAATTCTCTCTGTTCCCCAATGCATAAGAGTATTATCAAATAATTGAAGCTGACATATCAGAAAATATAAGGCAGCAGCAAATTACTATTCATTTAAAATGTGTATCATGCATTGCTTGGCAATTAGAATTCATTCATTTCTTCATAACTACTGTGTTGCTATACCTTCTGTCAGAGTTCAAAAGTAAAGTATCAACATGTATATGCTCAGTTGTTTACATTGCATTGAAAGGGTGTAACGTACATTGACATACAGGTTATAGTTTATTATGGAGCACAAAACATCCTGGAAATGTGAATAAGTATCTACGGTGGACTTAAACTGTACTGAAAACTCTGACATTGCAGCCAAGAAGCATGCTCCAAGGCTGTGTCACCAAATCAATAAAGACTTTGGTTTTAAATAAACTTGAGACCAATGATGGGAGTTCTACTTTCCCTTCACCATGCCAGGCAGTTTTTACTAATGTATATCTTATAGCAAATTGTGAAAGAATGCAGTGATTTATATGTGCGTGAGGCTGGCACATTGATGAATTTACTTAGGTTTATGGTTGTCCTGAGCAAAAATGAAATATTGTAGAATTTTACTTTCTTAAAAATGATGGAACTAGAGACAACTTGTGATAGGGGTCAAAATGAATCTTGCAGAATGATAGCCTACTCCCTGTGAAAATAGTTTAAAGCATTCTAAGACTACTTTCTCATTGCTCTGAACCAACAACACAAAATTACTACTGCCAAGAAGTTGTAGTTATGATCAGAAAGGCCACAAGTGTGGCAACAATAGGAAGTATGCACTATACTTCAGAAATTGGGGATATATTGTAGTAATACAGACTTCCTCTGTACCTGGCTGTGCTATACCCTGAAGCTAATCTTAGGTTGCCTGAGATTCTCCATTGTGAATCCCGATCCCAGGCATTCAAGCATGAAAATATTCAGTAAAGGATGAAGAAAACAGAGATAAATACTTTTGTAGCCTGTAGTCATAATTTTAATCCTATTCCTAACCAATATTCCTTACAAAAGTTTTAAGAATATATACTAATAGAAATTCAGAAAAAAAAGCTTATTTTATTGCTAACATAGAAAATATTTAACTTGTACATTTGGATTCAGTTACAAATCAAACATTGTCATACATGGCATTAAATCAGTATCAAATGTGATATTTGATTTATGTAAATAGATTTTAGATTTCATATAGTTGCTTCTAAGCAGACATTTTGCTCTTAAAAAGAGTCAATGAAAGGATTGTGACAAATTCACAGGACATAACTGTGTAATATTTGCCAAATTGGCTCTAGTTTATCAATTTAAAATATGCATTGCCTCTTCATTACATTTTGTCATGAACGTGCTGTTGATTTTTTTTTGTATTCCTTTTTTTTCACATCTATTCTCTTTTACACAAAGGAGGTCACTTCCCATGCACAGATAACTGTCACGTGACCTTTGTGAATCTAAAGTGCGATTCTTCCAAAAAGAGGAGGCGTGGACGTAAATCGCCGTCGAAGGAGGTGTCACACATTACAGCAGAGTTCGAGGTCGAGATGAAGTCTGAGGAGGTGACAGGTTAGTAGCTGCTTAAGCTGGAAGCTGGTCAGCTCTTCAGCAATGGATGACACCACTGGGCTCCTATGGCTCGTAGTGTAAATATTGTTAAATATGATGGGGAAAACAAACTCAGATATAGAATTTAATCAAAGTATTTCCTTGTTTATACAGCAAAATTATGAATTTAAGAAGTTTTAGTTCTCAGCCAAGGAGACCAAGAAGTTTATTTTTTCCCCCCAGTGGAAGGAATTTCCCAGATCATCTGCTTGAGAAATTTTATTGGGATTTTCACTTCTGTCAAGGAGATAAAATAATTTTGGTCAGGGTAGGCAGTGTATATATTGTGAAGCACAAAGTTGTCTGCTGTTATATGGGTCAGAACAGATTAAGCACAGAGTTTTTCAGCTGTCTATCAGTATTCATAAGTTTTTGTTTCACCAACTCTAGCAAGGAACTGACTGTATGAGCCAACGTCCAATAGCTCGGGAGCATCTCCAGTTTAAGTTGTACACCCCTTGCTGTCGAACTGATCGAAGACCTTGTGGAGAGTTCCCTCTGACAGATACTTCTATGATGTAACAGAAGGATATTCATTAGAGAAAGTTTCAAATGTGAAATTAATTAATGTTAAAGAACAGTTTTTAGGCTTTCCTTTCCCTATTAAGGAAGAGCACCTACAAGCTGTAACACAAACAGAAATTGCTGGAAAGGCTGAGCAGGTCTGGCAGCATCTATGGAGAGAAATCAGAGTTCATGTTTTGGTTCCAGAAACCCAGAAAGCTCTGAGGAAGGGCCACTGGAACTGAAACATGAACTCTGATTTCTCTCCACTGATGCTGCCAGACCTGCTGAGCTTTACCAACAATTCCTGTTTTTGTTTCTGATTTACAGCATCCACAGTTTCTTTTGGTTTTTGTACTTTTTTTAAACAAAGAAGGCAATAAATTGACATTTTTCACACATCATTGCCAACAAATATAATAAGCACATTTAAAAGATACGGAAACTTGAATCTGGTTGCTGCAAGTAAGTTAGAAATATATTTTAGGGGTTATACATGGACCTGCTTTAGGTTGGCCTCTCACATCATTGCAAACTCAAGGTCACCAAAATCCTGCTGTACTTGTAGTTTGCACAAAGTTCTAATCACCTGGCAGCATCGAGCTTGGTGACCTTCATCAGCTCACTTTATGCAGCTCCTTTATTTCAATACTCTCATCTTCACTTTCAAATCCTGCGCGAAAATGGCAGTGAGGAATGTCAGATCGGCCATGATCCTACTGAATGATGGAACAGGCTCAAAGGGCCGAATGGCCTATTCTTATGCGCTTATGGTTTCACCTCTCCATGATCTATGTAATCTCCTCAGGTCCTGAAATCCTTCAAAATATCAGTACGCCTCTAATTTCTTTTATAACGCAATACCTTTCCTATGCTGCCTCTTCACAATGCACAGATGCTGTTCTGCTCACTAAATGTATTTCTTGTCAAAGCCTTGCCCTTGTACAAATATTATCAGGTTTATATATCTCAGAGGTTTCTGATTGTATTCACTTAATCTGCTTTGCTATATGCAAGTGGTTGATCTAGTTAAGATAAAAGGATGCAATTCTATGTAACCTGATTTTCAATGAAAACCTTTGTGCAATATGGTGCCTTATTTTACATACACATAACAAGCTAGACTAGTGAAATATTCAGAAAATTGGCTGGAGTATGAAGATTTGTAATTTGCAACAATCAATGAAAGTTAAAATTGAAGAAGGGTGTGCAATGATGGATCTGTGTGATGTCTGTACACCTAAAGACTAATTTTCGTGTTCCTCCTTAACGTTTTAATGAAGATGGAAAGTGTATCGCAGAAAATGGGGTCCAGTATGTGATCACCAGATGGTTCACTGTACACCAGAAAACAGTCATTCACAAGCCTTTCAAAGTGCTACTTAAAAGCAATCTGCAGTTTTTTTTTGAAAAAGAACAATCTTTTCAAATGTCAAAATTTTGAGATGACGAGATAGAGCTCCAAGATTTCAGCCTGGAGCAGGCACCATAATGATACCTTTCTCCACTGAAAGGCCAAGCATTGAGGAGCAAGTTCCGCTCAAGAGTAATTTTGCTCATTGCATGAGCCTTTCTCCCCACTCATTTCTGTCACATTAAATCGTCGATCAAACCATTTCTCTTTGCTTCCTCCCAGCTGCTCTGGTGACCTTATACTCTTTTGTCCTAAAGGCCTACCTAGAGCCTGCTCTTTTACATTTTTCCTTTTGCGAATGTGTGTGAAGTGGACAGCAAAGAGAAGTTTCATGTTTTCTGCTCTTTTCCTCACTGCCTGCAGTGAAATGTAATTTTGCATGGTAAATTTAAACAAAAGTGGATTTTCAATTAAGTGTAATTATGCTGTAGGACTCTTTGTTTGGACCTGTTCCAATGAATTATTGCGTGGAGTTCTGGCCATCACACATTTAGTTCTGTGGCCTGTTTGATTCAGTCATAGCAAAGACAGTTCATAAAATCACAAGAGGTAGAGGAGAATGGAATCATGGAATGATTATAGCCCAAAGGAAGCCATTCAGTCCATCATGTCCATGCCAGTTCTGCAAGGGCAACCTAGCTAGTCCTATTCCCCACATCGCTTACTAATCACTAGTAACGCCAGGCCATCCATTTTTTTTTCCATTTAACTGAAGGCCTTCATCCCTCGAACCATTCTTGGAAGTGTTTTCTTCACATGGTTGGGATTAACTTGCAGGTTTTGTCAACAGTTTTTATTTCAAAGCAACTGCTGGACTTAAATTTGGCAATCACTGGGGTTTTACAGGTTTTACAATAAACGCCGTCTGCAAGGCAACAGTTAATTGAAGTTTATATTATTGTGCAATTAGCTACCCATATTTTTGCTCTTATTTTAATACTGAGTTATTACTTATTCAGGATGATTGCATGTCAAAGATTCAGGAGACTGTTTGGAAAGGTAAAATCAGTGCTGTTGGTGTCAAGGCAGCATCAGTATCACGGGGAAATGAACTTGGTCCATGTAATCACAGTGTAACCTATTCACAAGTTCACAAAGGAGTGAAGAGTGAAAAATCCAAACAAAATTGGCATTTTAGTCCTTAAAGCCTCAAGGCTGTTGTGCTCAACCCACCTCCTACTAAGGTTAAGTTATCTAGAGTTTACATCATTCTTTACGTTATATATTAATCTATTTACTGTGCACACACTTGCTGCACAACTATACCATAGTAATTAGCAAACATATAATACCTGTTCATACTTTGCTTGACAATCACTTGCCCAACGGATTATTTACCCAATTGGAAACATTACTGTTAAGACACAGAGATTACCTTTACACATATTGAAATATAAGTGGATATCTCAAGCTTAGCCCTTGCGTATCCAGTGTCTTACTATACTTCAGAGAGAGGCTGCTGCTTTGCGAGAACTGTAGGTCCTTTTGCTGTTTTGCATGATTTTGTTCAATTGCCATGAGCAGAAGCAAAGATGTTTCCTTTTGTTGATCATAGTAGCTTTTCCCTAACAATGATGAGCTGTGAATTTGATCCAGGCTGGTTACCTTATGTTGAAACATATGTTCATTGATCTATGTAGCCAATTAAAGTCAGTATAAAACTCATTACCAATGAAATAAAACCACAGATTACAACTGATGATGTGTACTGCCGGAAAACAATTTGGTGACCTACAAAGTGTCACTCACTCACTCTGTTTCACTCCAAAATCCCCATGCAACCAAAATAGAGAAGATTGGCAAAAAAGATAGATTTAGGACAAAAAATTCAGTTATGTTTAGTTTTTTGAAAAGAAGTTGAAGTAATGAGAAAGAAGGAGAATCTGAAAAAAGTGTACTTTTGAAAAGAAGTTTTGATTTAGAAATAAAATATGCTCATTTTGAAACCGTACCAGTCTATTCATTGCATCAACTCATTGTGAACTGCCAACCAATTGTATAGGATTTATAGGCTCTGCATTTTTGTTTGACAGGATAATTAGAGTCCAAAGCAGGGATGTCCAAATGAGATACAAGTGATAACTCAGATCAGTGGTTCAGGCAAATGGTCACTAAAGCAGGTCTCTAGCTCCCTCTATTGGTAAAATTGGAAATTATATAAACAAAGAAAGGACGAAGTGCTAAAACTCAGTTTTGAGGAAAGCCAGACTCTTTCATATCGTGCATTTGTCTAAGATATCATACTTTTCTTTATAACAATTGAAGTAATTTGTGTAGATCACAGAGCAATGGGATCGTGACCAGATAATCTACATTTTTATCCAGCTGTCATTAATATGAACAGATGTGTCCATCCATGTCAGGAATTTGTTAGAAACTAAGCTAATTTAAGTCAGAGTTTTTGTGATTTCAGCTTTCTTGCATATAACCTAAGAGATAAGATTCTGCACAAGAAAGTATGAAAGTTAAATTAAGTGGTTGCACTGATGTAAAGTTTTTGCTGGTATAGTGTATGCAGATTATTTATTTGGAATACAAGCAGGAAGCACGTACCATGCTCGAGTGGAACTTCCCCTACCAGATATGAACACTTGGAAAATGACAAGGGAGCAGTCCTTGACTTTTATTTCTTAATTTGAATGCACAGAAATTATTGGCTGCCTGTGTGTATTTGGCAGATGCTGTGAGTTCTGAAATAACAAATCTGCTCCATTTTGCTCGTTGTTAGACAGCCCATGTTCATCAAAATTGATCTTGTTTAAACATTTCAATAAAATGCAAGTTGTGGAGAACATCCAGCGACAATTTGCTAGATATCTGAAATGAAGGAGATGAATTGAGAAACACTGACTATTAGTGCTTGAAAAATTTGGCATGTTCATTTTTAATGATTCTTACTGTTACGCCTTGATCCAAATATTAAAGGATTATTTAAGTGGACTGCTTTCAGATGACTTCCCTTGGTAATGGGGTAGTAGACGCACAATTGTTTTAATAAAAGCCCTGCACAATGACACTCCAAAGCCATTGAACAATGCTCACAGGATTTCAATGTCAAAATCTGCTTGTTGAACAGATCCATAAAGTTAGCTCAGGTGGCAGGTTAGCTCAGGCACTCTGGTGAGTGATGCCAAGAGCATGGGTTCAATTCCTGTACTGCTGAGATTGCTATGAAGGTCCCTCTTTCCCAACCTCTCCCTTTGCCTGAAGTGTGAAGACCTTCTAGTTAAACCACTACCAACAGTCTCTGTCTAAGTAGGCAGTAGCTCTATGATCCTCTGGGACTCTGGTGACTTTACATAGTTTTACCCAATCTTGACATGCTCCAACTAGTGATCACCAGAAGAACTGTTCTAGGCTTTTTTAAATATGCCAGATAGCAATGTTGTTTCTATCTTACATGGTACTAGGAGGTGCATAATTGCAGATTTCCTACTCTTGGTGACTCATCAGCTGCCTTAAAGTGCATTTCAGATTCTTGCATCCTTTCTAGAACATAGAAAATAGATCAGAACAGCACAGGAACAGGCCCTTGGGCCCATAATGTTGTGCTGAACGTGACACCAAATTCAATTAATTCCTTTGCCTGCCCATTGCCCATATCCCTTCACCCCTTTATTCCTTGCATATTCATGTCTAAAAGTCCCTTAAACACCTCTATCATGTCTGATTCCACCATCACCTCTGGTAGCGCATTCTAGAGTTCTACCACTCTGTGTTTAAAAAAAAAACTTACCCCACATCTCCTTTGAACTTTCCCCCTCTCACCTTAAATGCATGCCCCCTAGTATTAGACATTTCAACTCTGGGGGAAAAAAATTCTGACTGTCAACCCTAACTATTCAGCTCATAATTTTATAGACCTGTATGAAGTCTCACCTCTGCCTCTGCTGCTCCAGAGAAAATGACCTGAGTTTTCCTAGCCCCACCTTATAGCTCCTTTCTAGCCACAAGCTAATCTCTGCTGCTGCAACTCTGGTCTCTCACTCGTTGCCAGTTTGAACCTTTGATGACCATGCCTTCAAGTGTTTGGACCCTATGCTCTGGAATTCCCTGTCTAAACCTCTCTGCCTCTGTTCCCTTCTGTATTTAAGCCGCTCCTTAAAATCTTACTTTGTCCATATTATTGGTCATTTGCCTTGATATCTCCTGTTCTATATAACTTGATCTCAGATTTATTTGACAACACTCATGAGAAGCATCTTTGGAGACCTCGTTCCATTAAAGACAGAACATAAACACAATTTGTTGATGGAATTCGTCCCAGCCATCAAGATAGGTGATGGGTGATTCAATGGTCAGCTTGGTCACATGTCCCACAACTTAGGACCAGAAGAACCACTAGCCATAACAACCGGGAACAGAATCATAGCTGAGGAAGGGTCTCCGGACCCAAAACGTTAACTCTGTTTTCTCCTTCACAGATGCTGCCAGACCTGCTGAGCTTTTCCAGCGACTTTGTTTTTGTGTTAGGAACAGAATCATGGCAGTTTTACATAACAAATGTTCGACATTCAGCTCATTGTACTTGCTGGATGTTACGGGCAGTGGGTGTAGATTGCCCATGGGTTCCCATCCGTGGGAAGAATGGTTGCTGTACTGTCACTTAACAATCAAGTGGCCACTGATATAAAGAGTGGAGCTGAGAATTCTGCTCTTTCGGTACGGGAGGTGTTGCCAAAGAGAGTCACTGGCCTACTGAAAGGGTAGCAGCCCTGATGCTCTAGTGGTGCCAGGTGGGATTGATGGCCACACCTAGGGCCATGGGCAGTCCCCAACAGAGACTGTCACTGGAGCCAGGCAGCAAATTAAGTGGGGAAGTGGGCAAGGATGTTGGGGAGCCAGGGAGGAGGGAAAAGAGGGAAATGTGACCTTGAGGGTGGGACTTCCAGGCACAGGACCATAAAGGAGGACTCTGTTCCCAATAGCCCACGTAGCTGAGGCCGTCAGGCTACCCAGCGAGTGTAAAATCATTGAGAGCTTTTGGGAAGAAACTATTTCTTCAGTGCTGATCCCTTGCTGTCTCCCGATGCCATTGAAATGTTTCTTTATAAACATTTAACCACTTTCCTTTGAAAGACAGTTTGAACTTGGACAGAATTAGATGGAATGCACAATCCACTTGGAGTGTGCTGATCTTAATGCTCCACACAAGACTACTTCAAGTTGACTTCACCTCACCTTACTGGCAATTACCAGTAAGGCATCGAAATCTCTGCTGAACCTCTGGTACTATGCTAAATGAGGCTAATAAATCACTCCGAACAACAGGATCCTGTAAATCTGCCCAGTCATCTGTGGAAGCTCCGGTTAGAGTCATGGTGTTCCCATGGAGAAAGAGGAAGCTTTGAAGAAGAGCTCAAACCCCTTGGCTCTTGTCTCACTGAGAGATCGAGAATCAGGAGCCTTGTCTGCTTACTCCTACAACAGGGAATGTGACCACTAATTTAGCTGGTTTCAGGATTGTTTATCGCCTTAAACGCAGTATACTCATCGGTCATTAATTTGGGGTTGACCAGCTGATAAATCGTTAAATGAACTGTTTGAGAATAGGTGGTGTTCAAGATAGCCTAACCATTAATGAAGGATTCTACGTTGCCTTTTTCTTTAGAGTCTTGCAACATGGAATGTGTACGCAAGAGGATGGAACAAAAGCTGCAGACAGCAATTAAAACACTAAGGAAGTCCATTAATAAACAACAGTTCTATATTCAGTTCTCTGGGACGGAATATGAAGTTGCCCAGAAACCAGCAAAAATACACGAAAATCAGGAGGCATGCAGCACAGGTCAGGTGCTCCAGGATGGCAAGTGTAGTAAGTATTATTCCAGGATGGTACTGATCATTGTGAACAGCTTCCAATCTAACCAAGACACACTGTGAAAACCTACTGTTTAAAATAGTTCATGCAGATTTATGGTAGGGCTTTGTGTATGATATTTTTGACGCATTCTGAATTGCACTAGTGTTAATTGATAACATCAAAGCAGCAGATATGAATCTAAGACTTCGGATGAAAATCCTTGCGGAATTGCGTGGATCATCTTCAGTGGAAGATCACTCAAATCCCATTTTAAGCCATTTATATGCAGGTTCTGCAGATAGTTCACTGAGCAGTGGCCTCTTATTTTCACAAGGCCTTACAATAGTGCTTTTTTGAGAATTTCAAGGTAAAGTACTTTGTTCAATTATTGGTTTTAAACTATTCTCTTTATTTTGAATTTTAGGCTCCCTTACTTTCAACATGATCTTTAACCAGATTAGATTGATAACCAATAGAGGCTGAAACCTTCCCATACTCTGTTGTGGAAGAGAGCGGAGGACCAAGTCCAGCAACGTCCTGATCTGAGCCACATTTCCTGTAACAAGGGCCCCTGCTAACCATATTCCAATTCTGTGGAGGTGGGAGGAGGAATGAGTTGGGACCCTACGTCCAGAGAAAGTTCAGATGGGCGGTGGGGTCAGGAAAGGTGGGTGATGGCCAGGAGAGAATGTCCACCTCCAGCACACTGGCCTAGTTTTAATGATGAATGACGGGCCCTCCAACCCTCACCTTCCCACCCGCCCCATATGCCCCCTTAATGACCCTTCCTACCCCTCATACTCCCATGACCCTTGAAATGCCCAAAGCCACCTCCATTCCTCTTTTTATCCTCATTACTCCTCCTACCCCTGCCGTGTCCCACTAACCTGACAGCCCAGGATTAGGCCCCACTCACCATTTTCAAAGGGGTCCCAAGTCAGATAGGCTAGAACTTCTTCCCAGTTACTGACAATGAAGAATTTAGATAACGTTAAACCCACCAGATTAAACTAGAGTTGGTTTGATGAGCCATCCCAAAGTAAAACAAATACTACAGTGTGTTACGATCCTTATTAAAATTTTAATCATAATTTGATTTTTTTTAACCGAGCAATGGACCTCATTCAAACACCAGCAGATAGCCAGTCCTCCAAACAGAACAGTGACTTCTAAAGAACAGTCACTGGACTCAAAATGTTAACTGTTTTCTCTCCACCAATGCTGCCAGACCTGCTGAGTTTCTCCAGCATTTTTATTTGTATTTCAGAGTTTCAGCATCCACAGTTCTTTGTCTTTTTTAATGTCATTTATTCATCAGTGATTGCTGGGATTATTTTGGCTCACAGTGTGAAGATATCCTTTACAGTGTAACAGGATGATCAGTTGTGAAACATCACTATATAATACGTAGAGTTTCCAGTCACTCATAATTTTGTCTTCTTGTTCCAGTCAGCTGTGAAACAGGCCACTACTACAGTGGGGAGCACAAGCAGTGTCTCCTGTGTCCTCCAGGAACCTACCAAGACACGAAAGGACAGCTATCCTGTGAGCCGTGTCCAAGCAACGATGGACAAGGAATGGCTGGAGCTCGGAACGTGTCTGAATGTGGAGGTGAATTCCTGTCTTTTGCTTGTAATTACACTTTGCTGTTCCATCAGTAGAAGTCAAGAACCTAGATGCAAATTAAAGATGATTTGATAAAACTCTGAGTGAGACTGACTTGAGACTGTTATTGGGATAACATGGTTTCTTCAGAGAATCCAAATCCTCAAAATTATTACTCGTGTGAAAGTCGACTGGTATTCTTTTGGTAAAAATGTAGACTTTGACCTTTGCACTTGTATATGGTACACATACAAATGTCTATGTTATACCCTGCCTGATTTCCATCATGATGACATGAATGACATTTGGATGCAGTCATCAAAAGCAGCCATGCGGGGGTTGGTCACCTGAAGTAGAACGGGGCCGCTTACACATACACTGCCATTCTTGCCACCTCCTGCAGCCTGCTCAATTTCTAGGAATTGGGTTGGAATCACGTCTCTGATTAGGCAATCCTTGCACCTCACCATGTGTCAGCCCAAAGGCAAGAATGTTGTGGTGCACCTATTGTGATGGATAAGGTCATCCACCCTCTTTCGCCATGCATCCAAATTTTCAGGGACGTCCCCATTGTAGTTGCAATCTTCATCCAGGATTTCTTGGGCTGAGAAGCAGGCCTCCTCTTGTCCCAGGCCTCCTGAGCAGGCTGGAGGTAATCCTATAAGGGAAACATCACTAAAACCATGGAGCCACCACACTTCTAGCCTCTGCCATTGCTGTACCAGTTTGCTGTTTACTGTTGTCCCTTCATCTTCATTACTGCTACAACCTAGCCAGGCAAAAAACAGCTGTACCATAGGCAGTACCAAACAATTCCATCCTTCATTTTTTATTCTAAATTTACTACTACAAATAATGGTTTGTAATTGTTCATAATTTGTTTCAGGCCAGTGCTCTCAAGGACATTTCTCCTCCGATGGATTCAGACCCTGTAGGTCATGTCCATTTGGCACCTTCCAACCAGAGCCAGGTCGCACTCAGTGTTTTCACTGTGGAGGTGGATTGATGACAAAATATGAAGCAGCAGTTTCATTTCAAGATTGTGAAACAAAAGGTAAATTCAGCATTTTTTCCATCCATGGTATGAAAACAGTGCAAGACTGCAAAGTCTCCTCCTGTTGCCATCATACTTCAAGGCTAGATGGGAAAGGGTGAACTGTAAGGAAGGTGCAGAGATGCTTCAGTGTGATTTGGAAGAGTTGAGTGAGTGGGCAATTGTATGGCAGATGAAGTATTATGTGGATAAATGTGGATTGGTAGCAGAAACAGATTATTATCTGAACGGTGATAGATTGAGAAAGGGGGAGTTGCAATGAGGCCTGGGTGTCATTCAGTCACTGAAAGTAAGCATGCAGATACAGGGGCAGGCAGTGAACTGGTATGTTGGTATTCATGGCAAGAGGATTTAAGTACAGGAGTAGGGACATCTTATAATAGGGCCTTGGTGAGACCACACCTTCGGCATTGTGTGCATTTTGGTCCCTTTACCTGTACTCTGGCTATTGAGGGAGTGCAACAAAGGTTTACCAGACTGACTCCTGAGATGACAGGATTGACGTATGAAGAGAGTCTGGATCAATTAGGACTATATTCACTGGAGTTTAGAAGAATGAGGGGGGGATCGGATAGAAACCTATACAATTCTAACAGGACTAGGCAGTGTAAATGTAGGAGGGATGTTCCTGATGACTGGGGATTCTAGAACCAGGAGTCACAGTTTAAGGATACAGCGTAGGCCATTTCAGACTGAGATGAGGAGAAATTTCACCCAGAGAGTGGTGAGCCTGTAAAATTCTCTACCACAGAAAGCCGTTGAGGCCAAAACATTGAATGCTTTCAAGAAGGCGTCAGGCATAGTTCCTAGTGCTAAAGGGATCAAAGTGTAGGAGGAGAAAGCAGGAACAGAGTACTTAGTTAAATGATCAGCCGTGATCATATTGAATGGTGGAGCAGGCTCGAAGGGCTGGATGGCCTACTCCTGCGCCAATTTTCGATGTTTCTATGTTTGTTTCCTCATTTAAACTTCATCAAATATAACATAATCTATGAACCAGCAGAATTGGTATTAATGTATTTAAAATGCTGCATTAAAAAAATCCATTGGAGCACCTAAATTAAATCTCAAACCCAAGAGTGGTAACCTACCACCATTTTATTATGTGCCTGAAAATGTGTTTATTTCAAAATGATTCATCATCTTCTGAGTAACCCAATTTTTAAATGTCTGAAAATTACTTTTCAAAACTGTACAGAACAATTTGCATTGGATTACAGCACTTAATTTCTTAGTAAATGAAAATAATTATACACAGAAAGCATTTTAAAAGCTTTTAAACTTTGGCTATTAGTATCTGACTTTTAAAAAAAGCTCGACTTTGAGTCTCCTTAATAAGACTCCCAATAGTGATGCCTGAAGAACTTCACTACAACCCTTCCGCCAGCATGAAAACCATTACTCCCTGCTTCTTGTTAGTGAGCCACATTGCTACTGTCACTTTTGTACTGTGACCTGTACCTTTTCTCACAGGTCTGTTGTGTGGTAATGCGTCAGGTGCCTTCTGGAAAACCATGTATACCACAGCAACAGCATTGCCATCCTCAATGGTTTCTATTACCTCTTCCAAAAAATTCCAGCAAGTTAGTTAAACACTCTTTCCCTTTTGAAATCCATGCTGACTGTTCCTAATGAACCTGTCTTTTTCCATGTGATTACTAATTCTATCCCAAATTGTTTCTCAATTTCTTCCTACCACTGAAGTTAAACTAACTGGTAATTGCTGAAATTATCCTTAAAACCTTTCTTGTACAAATTCTCCAGTCTTCGGGCACCTTCCCCAAGTCCAGAGAAGACTGAAAGATTATGGCCAGGTCCCCTGCAATTTCTGTCCTCACTTCCTTCAAAATCCCTTGAATGTGTTTCATCTGGTCCCAGTGCCTTTTCAACATTCTGTCAACAATGTGTCCAAGATTTCTTCCTTATTCCTGGGCAGCATCCTGTCTTATAAAGACAGGAGTCTTGACCTTCAATTTTCCTCACATCTGGCAGATGTTATTTTCACATTAAAAGGTGTTAAATAAATGCAACTTATATTGTACATGGTAGTTTTGATCTCTTAATCAAGGATACTGTCTGATATTGGCACTCTGACATCAATTTTACCCATTCTATTTTTGAATTCTACAAATCATTATCCTGTTCACATGGTATATAATGTCACAACAGGAAATCTTTATTGGCAGCCTAATTACTTCCTGGTTCAAATAGTGACCTTTCTCGTCCTTTAAAAATATTGTGGTGTTATGTTTTGTTTTGTATAGACTTTTTGTTAGCATATATCATTCATTGCTTTGAGAAAATAGTTTTACTGTTCATAAACCTTTCCACAGTTCATTGTTCTCCTGGTCACTATTACAACTCCACCACACACAGATGCATAAGATGTCCAGTTGCAACTTATCAGCCTGAGTTTGGCCAAAACTACTGTATTACCTGTCCTGGAAATACAACTACAGATTTTGATGGCTCCACAAATGTCACTCAATGTAAAAGTAAGTAATCGCCAATGTATTCTCTGGTTTGTGTTTAAAATTTTGGTTCTCTGCAATAAAACAGCAGACCTTGCAATAGTCAGGAGTCAAAGACTGGAAGATTGGGAGCAATTCTCAGAAGCAACATCATGTTTTTAGAATGTCAATTTTTTTTTTACTTTAGAATGAAATTGTAACTAGGAGTCTATTGTCTTGCTTGTAATCAGTCATGACAATATTGCAGCACATTGACATTAATGGAAAAGATAGTTGGACAAGATGTAGACAGGCTGCCCACTCACTATTACCAGTGATTCTGCAGAACCACAGAAGAATCCCTCTGAAACATTAAGGTGGTTTGCTAATGCAACCTGATCTGCTCACAGCGAAGTTTCTTTGTAACCTCTGACTGTTATCAAAAGGCTTTAGATTTGTAGGTATATTACTTTCTTTCTTACCACTGCAACAACAATCTTAAACATGATCTTCCACAATGCTGTGCTCAGATCTCACCTTTAAGCGCTGTTCTGTTTGCGGTAAAACTGCTGGGTGTTGCATAATTTTACATCTCCCTGAGCTGCACTGATTTCTACATAATGTCACTTTACCCATTATTTGGTATCCCCATTTCATATTGGACCTCTGTTCTTGACAAGCCTTAATTAATTGAGCTGGAAACCAGTTTCCACCTGTTGAGTGTAGAACATCCAACTTTTTCTTCTATCATCAAATGTGATTATCCTGTCCCTGCACATCAGTCATGTACGCCTCTCATGCACCCCAGTTTGTTCACTAGCTCATCTTTTAGGAGTAGAAACTTGCATAAATGATTGCATGGAAGAGTTATTCGAGCTTGCCTCCCCAGCATAGGTGGGTTTTTTTTAATTTGTTCACAGTAAGAGGGTCTCACTGGCTGGGCCAGTATTTATTGCCTATCCCTAATTGCCCTTAGAGAAGCTGGTAGTGACCTGCCACCTTGATTTGCTGCTAAAGGTACACCCATAATGCTGTTAAGAAGGGAGCACACTAACAGTGAAGGAATGATGATATATTCCCAAGTCAGGATGGTCTGTGGCTAGGCGGGAAACTCGCAGATAGTGTTCCTGTGCACCTTCTGCCCTTTTCCTTCATGGGTTCGGAGGTATTTTCAAAGGAGCCAGGGTGAGTTGCTGTAGCACATCTTGTAGATGGAACATGCTGTTTCCAGTGCATCAGTTGTGAAGGGAGTGATTTTTTTGAGGGTGGTGGTGGGACGTTCATCAAATGTGAAGCTTTAACCTACATTTTTTTGAGCTTCTTGCATGACATTGGAATTGCACAACGAACCATTGCACTTTAGGCAGTTGGAAAGTATCTATCACTTGTGCCTGGCACTTGGTGGCTAGGTTTCAGGGCATCAAAGAGAGTGTTACTCACTGTAGAATTCCTAATCTCTGACCTGCTCTTGTGGTCACAGTACTTTTATAACAGGTTCTGTTCAGTTTCTAGTCAATGGTAAGACCACCAGAATGTTGATAGTGGGCGATTCTGTCATACTTTGCGTTTGCTTCAGTAAATGATGTTGAACACTGTTCAGTTATCAGTGAACATCCCTACTCTGACCTTATGATGGAAGAAAGGGCATTGAAGCAGCTAAAGATGGTTGGGCCTAGGACACCACCTTGAGGAGCTCCTGCAAGCATGTCTGAGATGACTGACCTCCGACAACCACAACTGTCTTCCTTTGTTCTAGATGCGACTTGACAAGCGGAGAGTTCTCCCTCTGACTCCAATTTAGTAGACTTTCTTGATGCCATATTCAGTCAAATCCTCCCTTG
The DNA here is from genome assembly GCF_021869965.1 of Rhincodon typus. NCBI lineage: Eukaryota > Metazoa > Chordata > Chondrichthyes > Orectolobiformes > Rhincodontidae > Rhincodon > Rhincodon typus. Next base: position 15,481,379 of record NC_063349.1, read on the forward strand.
ATACCAAGGACAGTCATTCTCATCTCATCTTTGGCTCTTTAGCTCTTTTGCCCATGTGTAGATGAAGACTGTAATGATGTCAGGAGCTAAGTGGCCCTGGAAGATGCCATTATGAGCATCATTGAGCAGCTTATTCCTGAGCAAGTGCTGCTTGATAACATTGTCATTGAAACTCTTGAGTAACAATGCTACTTAATTAGCCAGAAATGTATACAATCTGTAACAGTTTGACATGGTGAGGACAGCATCCTTATGTTCAGCTGATGGACTTCTCTCATCACTTTCCTTGTCTCTTGATCCATCTGCTATCAGAAGATAACAGTTGCCTGACAAGGACATCCCTGTGAAGATGAACACTTGATGCTAAACCATGTTTCTAGAGGCTGATAGTTCACACTGCATCAGTCACCCATTTGAATCCTTCTAGCCAAGGGACACAGGACAACTACCCACAATATCAGGCTAACCACTTGCCCCTTGCCATCTTGACCTTCATCTAAAAGTCTTCATTCCTGTTTGGGAGTAAAATCTTCATGTTCATAAACACTGCCTTGATAATGGGGTAAATACAGTGCCTGACAATTCTTTTGTCATCACCTGATGGAACAGCAGGGCCTTGATGGTTTTTATTGTCAACTTCCTTTTGTCCTTGTTTATTAGAAATTGTTTCTGTTGGGCGAAAGATGGTAATTGCTTTAATAGCAGTTATGTGATGACTAATACTACACAATACTGGGGGGAAACAAATCAGTTTTAAAGGGTGTCTACTTTCTGGATGCCTCAAATAGCTGCAGTGGCTTTTTCAGCCTCTTTCTAAGCTGACTTTTGAATCAATCTGCGCTGAGCCATCCAGACCAACTGATTGAATCCTTTTGCTATTGATCCAGTAGCCCTTTTATGCTGTCATGGAGTACTTCCTGCAGATGGTGCTTCATGGTAGCGAGCTATCTCACTTGCAGATGGACAGCATTGTCTCAAATTGATTCTGACGCCACCCTGTAAAGTACAAGGCATTTTATGGTCACTCTCTGTTACCGGGTGTATAATAGCTTGGTGGCTTGCCTGCAGGGTTTGGGAATCCTCCGATGTGGGTCTTTCCTGCTGGATCAGCCTATACCCCCAGAAGCTCACCATTTCCCCACCCCCTCCAGATTGCTACCTCCAAGCTTCACACTGCCGGCACAAAAACAGAAGTTGCTGGAAAAGCTCAGCAGGTCTGGCAGCATTTGTGAAGGAAAGATCAGAGTTAATGTTTCGGGTCCGGTGACCCTTCCTCACAGTTCTGAGGAAGGATCACCGGACCCAAAACATTAACTCTGATCTTTCCTTCACAGATGCTGCCAGACCTGCTGAGCTTTTCCAGCAACTTCTGTTTTTGTTCCTGATTTACAGCATCTGCATTTCTGTTGGTTTTCACGGTGCCAGCTTGGGGTGAGGGAGCTGTCTGACTGGCATCAATGAGGCCACCCCATTCACCTTGTACCCTAACATCCAATGAAACCCCATGTCTGTGACTGACCGCAGTCTCGAGGTACTGAGCGCAGTTATGCAGTTGGACAGAAGATCTGCGAGCTCTCTGATTGGCCACTAACTCTTGGAGGTAGCACATCTTGTCTCGGAGGGACGGAAGCCACGACTTCAGGCAACTAATTCCCTGAGCCATGCATATTTCCCTGTTGACCTCCCAGCTAGTGCTGGAGCTATTGTCCCATGTTAAATCCTGGCTGTAGGGTCAAGCTCATGGACAGTTTGGAGATGATTACCTGATATATATCCAGTGTCCCCAGTATAAGAGGAGACCGCACTGACACTTTGAATGCAACTTGTCAAACCCGGAGAGGGAGTAGCAAATTATTGATCTAACTGAAAGGCTGTATGCCTAATTAGAAGGGAAGATGTAAAAGGGCAAGTATTACATCTCTTGTGATCATATGGGAAGATCCCACGGGAAAGGAAAGTGAGCTTGGGTGTGAACAGGAGTCAATACTACCTCAGTTTTCAAAAGATGATTCAAGTTTGGGTCAAATGATTGACACTTGGAATATTTCACAAACGTGATTTTTAAATGATGTATGTATTGTTTTGGAACTTTTATCTGAAGATCAGCAATGCGGTGGCGACCTTGGAGAGTACACGGGATTCATTGAGTCTCCCAACTATCCTGGAGACTATCCTTCTAATGTGGAGTGTATTTGGAATATAAATCCACCACCGAAGAGGAGAATACTGATTGTAGTGCCAGAGATTTTCTTACCAATGGAGGATGAGTGTGGAGATGTTTTAGTGATGAGAAAGAGTTGTAAGTAACCACATACTCCATTTATTCACTAGTATTGTGCCCCCAAATTTATAGTGTACTTTTTAAAAAGTAATTATGTTATTGTGGATATTTTGATACATACATTGTCTGATACACTTCAATTTTTTGCTCTCCTCCCTTCACTTCATGTCTTTGTTCTGTTAACTTTGGTTTGTTTCCTTTTATTCCCAGTTTCTGCATTTATTCATGCCTGTGTATCCTTCCTCCTTTTATTGACCATTTTCCTTTCATAAAAATAAAACAGAGAAGAAATAAAAGTGTCACATCATCTCAATATTGAGAAAGAACAAGTGTAGGATGATTTAAAGTAAGAGGTCTGCCCCCAGATATGACGTGTTCATTACCAGTGTGGGACGGTGGGAGACGTGTATCTGAAACCTGCTAACCTACTGTCTCACCACAATTAATTTCTGGGCAGGAATGTCCATTGTTGACCTTCTTGCATTGCAAATTGTGGCCCTTAAGTCACTAATTAGTCACCACAAAGACCTTCTGCTGCTATCACTGGGATTAACACGATGGCATCTTGGCCATGCCTCAGTGAGACATGTGCAACAGCTGAGACAGGTGTATTACTTTCCCCTCAGTGGGAACTGGGACGGACAGGTGTAGGTGGGATCCCTTCATCAAAGGTAATCACTGCCTGATCATGAGAATGGCCATCAGGGAGGTGACAGCCAACCCCTGTTCTTGTTTCTGATCTGCCCCATAATCCCACTCAGTGAACACCTCCCTCCCATATTATTTACCAGTGGCCTGACCCCTCAGCAATCGTGGAAATCCATGGGGATGGGTTAGGGGAAAGGGAATGTCCTTTTGGCAGCAGCCATCTTGCTGCTGAGCACGGGAGCTGCTTGTCTCTTATTGGCCATAGCACTGACTAGATGAGATCTCTGTCCGAGAGGTCCTCATTCCAGAGGAAGACCTGCACTAGCCCCAGCGTTGCCTTGATTGGCACTGGTGGGTCTTCCTGGAAAGAGGCAAATTGGGTGTCTCGCTATGTCTCTGTCTGGCAGGCCAGATCCCCAATGCTGTAAGAAGATTCCACCAATCCAGTCTGTTCCTGTCTTCACCGAGGTGTCTGACCTGTTGAGTATTTCAGTTATTTTCTGTTTTGATTCAATGTTCTACTCATTGATATACTCCATGAAAGCTTCATCCTAGTATCACATGTAAGTTTGAATATTAAAGCGTTAATTTGCTCAAAGTTTCTAGCCATTCTGCTCAATGTGAATAAAATTGGACCAGAATTTATATCCAAAGTCTTTTGCACAATAGTGTTTAAGCCGTAAGACACAGGTTATATATGTTACTGCCATGATCATTCTGCATCAGCTACAAGGTAAAAGCTTAAAAGGTTAAGCAAAAGTTTAAATTTCAATCTGTAATCCCAAACACAGAAGGTGGTATCGTAAATACTTATAACACATAAGAATTTCGTGAGATTTATTGCAGAAAAAGATTATTTTCCAAAAATGTTAGGATGTAAAATAAGTTGGGTAGTTCTACGCATGTGAAAGGTCAGCCCTTGAACCTGGACCTTCTGGCCCAGAGGTGGGGTATTACACCCTGTGCCTTCAGCCCTATAATATGTTAGGTGGGTGGGCAGTGAGTTTGCCAAATGTAAATAAAGAAAAGTCAATTAGACTTGGTAATTCTATTGACCTGATTAAATATGCTGCTCATTCCATACCACTGCAAGGGCAGTCAGTCGGGCAATTGTGGGTAGACAGTTTTTCTGGGGAAAAGGCTGGAAAGAAGTGGGTACATGTTGTTCATGGTAGCATACTCCATAAGATGTCAGCCCCTTCCTTCCACATTGCCATCCTGACAAATTCTGACCATGTCCACATGTTCCTCACTCTGAGCAGTTGGACAACGCACCCCTTACTCCTCGATACCCAATCAATATTAAACATTTGCAACTTCAGAGGAAGGGATTGCTGGGGCTTCAAACCGCAGTAATACCAGAGTAGATATGGCATAATTTTGATGGATGGAGGCTCATAAATTGGCAGTTTATTGATGTGTCCTTGGTGCATGCCAAATGGAATTCTGAACCTCATGGCTTAAAATAAACAATATATGCACTGAAACTAGTCAAGTCTTTGAAAGGTTCTTATTTTATATTGTATTATTTACTGTGTTGTGTGCAGCGTCACCAACATCGATCACAACATATGAAACATGCCAGACTTATGAGCGACCAATAGCATTTACTTCAAGATCTCGAAAGCTGTGGATTCAATTCAAAGCTAATGAGGGGAACAGTGCCAAAGGATTTCAAGTTCCATATGTTACCTATGATGGTAAGGAAATATGGAGATAACATACATGCAAACTCCACACTGTCACCCAAGCAGGAATTGAACATGCGTCCCTGGCGCTGTGAGGCAGCAGTGCTAACCACAGAGCCACTGTACTGCCTGAGAGAGATATTCTCATGAAATAACGTTCAAGATGAAAACTAACTATGATCACATGACTAGTATCTACTCTGATGATTTTTACCTTGAGTGGATATGTAATTTATATATCTTGCGTGATAATTTTTATCTAATTCTTGTGGGCACAAAACCAAAGGTTCTATCATTGGATTTTATCCAGTATCTTTGAGTTACACAGACAAATATGATTCTTTGTTCAATTGCTGTCTCTGATGAGTTAGCTAATGTCAGCCAGCTTCGCAACAATATTGAATCAAAGACCGTTCGTAAAAAATATGGACAATGCAATGTTAAAGTTCTTTTTAAAACTTTCTTTCTTCATTAATAATGCTTCTAAGTAACTGTTGAAAATTTATTTATCCAAACTGAAATAGAAAGTTGCTCTTTGTCTTTCTTGTACAGAGGACTATCAGCAGTTAATAGAAGATATTGTAAGAGATGGGCGTTTGTATGCTTCAGAAAACCACCAAGAAATTCTTAAAGTAAGCTTGTCATTAAGAAGGAAAATTATACTTATTCTTATGATGTGCAGCAGAAATTTATGTTATCAATTCTAATGAAAATGTTCTTAATTGTCTTTTTTAATATAGGACAAGAAATTGATCAAAGCACTCTTTGATGTATTGGCACATCCTCAAAATTACTTCAAGTATACAGCACAAGAATCTAAAGAAATGTTTCCCAGATCATTTATAAAGTTGCTACGTTCCAAAGTGTCCAGATTTTTAAGGCCATACAAATAGTTTTGGTGATGTTTTAATTCTGAATGAAGAGGCATCCCTCCCTTCAACACTGGTGTCATGTTTTCTCCTCAAAAAAATCTGTTTAATAGTCTTCAGTTTTACTTTAAACATTTTTCCATTCTTCGTCAATGAAGAACCTATCCTCAAATGATATAATGATGTAAAAGCAGTTATCCTGCTCTGAGTTGATAATATTCCTCTGAAAGCGGAAAGAATTTAGGAAGTTATACATGCATTTAACTTTGGCTGTAAATTTGTGCACTGCAAATTGCTTTCTGCCCTTTCTTATATGTTCAAAGAACAGGTGATTCTAATAGAAAATGACCTCTATTAAAAGTATTTTCATTTTCAGTCTCTTCTACAGGAAAGAAAGGTAATCCTGTAGAACAAAAACATTCTTTTCAGTATGTTGGAAAATTGCAGAAATTGGCAACTACCTGCAAAAGTATCAAAGTGATGCAATAGCAATAAAGAAATAAAGATGTAAGTAATATTTGGAATTTAATTGCACTTGAATTTTGTATTTGAAACAATTTAGAGGGAAAAAAAAGCTAAGTTGTATTCTCCTTGCATTTTATGTCTTACCTAAAAGTACTGTTTGAATTGTGTAGATTCATAACTGTCCTTCAGAGATGAATCAGAATTGCAACAACTATTCTAATTTCATGTGTTGAGCAATCAGAGAAGAGATCATACTCTTTCTTCCTCTGATGCAGGTACACAATCTTTATTCTTTCTATATATATGAAAAAGTTTTTCTTTAAAAGAAAACAACATTTTCTTAAATGGACACACAATTTTAATGTTTACTTTTATCATTTCTTGGGTGGAGGAGGAAAAATTATTCCCAATATATTTTCCGATAACACAATATGTTGGTTAATGCAGAAATGTTGTGCTTGAATGGTTAGTAATCCTTCCCCTTATAAAGAAAATCTATGTAGACAGTCTCAGCTCATTTTGGTACAGCCATATTGGTTGTTTTTAGCTGAATAGATGAAGTGGTGATGATCATTGGATACACACTGTTTCTTTTTCAAAAATGCATTCTCTTGTGTATTTATGCTACTGATTTCATGCTGTAATGGTAGCAAAGCTACTGGCTGATATACTAACTGGAATAGGCAGGTGTTCCTGTTAATCTGAAGTTTCATTATCTGTACAGAACTGGAAAGTGTTTCTTTTGTTGTTTTTCTCCCATTCTTAGGTTACTGGGTCTGATTGATACTTTACCTAAGCTAAAAAAAAATGTAGATGCTGCTTTATAAGCATTAATACCAATATGTAAATTATGTACAAATGTTGGCAATGTTTTCCATACAAAATTAAGTTAATATTTACCATGGTTGATAGAGGAAAAAAGTTAAAATACAACTGTATAAACTGCAATAAGATTTTGTTACTTTATATACATGGCTATGGTCTAGGCTTACAGTAAGCGCTCCACACAGTTGTGTTAATACTGCCAGTTTTTTTTTTATCATTGTAAATGTAACCTATATAGCTCTACCCATTTTACTTGGTCTTTTCTTGTCTCCGTATTTAGTTTTATTTTCTGTTAGACCTCAAAAGGAGGCTCATAATGGATTTGTTTGTTTAATCATTTTCATAATAAACCACAAAGGTTACTTTAAAAAGAGAAATGTGTCTTTTTATTGGAAATTGGAGGACCAGGGATAGTACATCAACTCAATGTGGAATTTTGTTTCCTCCCATCAATCAACTAATCTTTTATCCATCCTAAATAAGTTGGTCACTGTGCTATGAATTCTTATTTTGTATGGTAGTCTTTTATACAGCATCTAGTCAAATACCTTCTGGGAATCTCAGTGCACCACATCAACAGACTCCCTTTATCCACAATGCTTCTTAGTTCCTTAAAAAATACTAACAAATTAGTGAAGCACCATTTTGCCTGATTACATTGTGTGTTTTTATGATGGTATATAAAAACTCTGTCCCACTGCAAAGCAAATTCAATGCTAATTTTTCTGTCATAATCCATAAATAAAGAAGTTAATAAAAGAAAGTTATCGATAACAGATCTATCGTATTCTAAAAGAAACCATTATTTCTGGTGCACAACCAATGCAAAAAATGCCCAGAATTTTATTGTGAAATAATTTTTATTGAATTATTTTGTCCATTTTAAAACAATAGATGACAGATTACTTTAGTGGTAATGAGACCATTTTGAGTATGTTACCAGTTAATCTCCAAGAAATATTCTTAGCAGTACATAGGTTTCAGTATGATTGTTATATTTAATAATATTCATTTAGCTAGTCATACATGACATTTCTACTATTCCTTGGGCAATAACACAGGGTTCATTTTTTTTAAAATTGTTCTTAAAAATATAGGTTCTTAAATATTGAAAGTGAAGACCGGTATGCTACTGGATGGACAAAATCAGTGATAATGCTGACCATCTAGGAAACTGCTTTATCTCCGAGAGCTGTTACAATATCACTGCAAATATTTTTAATGCATAGAGGAAAAAAACAGAAGTAGACATTTATCAGAGGAATGCACGCAGAAATTCATTGTATGAGATTGTTCCTTTTAGATGCTTGTCATAATAAGACGACAAGTAGTAAAACTCCTCTTCAGTTATGTTGATACCATACTGCCGCAGGACCTACACAAAGCAAAGAGAACACAGATATGCAGATGAAGCTCATAATTGAGGAAACTACACTGGATGATATTAATACTTAAAAAAAAAAAGCTCTGTTAAGGTGTTCACTCATATTTTAAAGCACCATTATGTCCAGAGTCTTGTTCTAGGTCATTTTTCAAGAAAGGATCATTTGCTCCACTGATACTGCCTAGCATATGGTAAACTGACAGATAGGACTGGAGAGGCAATGGCCTACTGGTATTATCACTGGACTGTTAATCCAGAGACCCAGATAACATTCTGGAGACCTGGGTTCAAATCCCACTACGGCAGATTTGAAATTAAGAGTCTAATGATGACTGCGAATACGTTGTTGATTGTCAGGAAAAACCCATCTGGTTCGCTCATGTCCTTTAAGGAAGGAAACTGCCATCCTTACCTGGTCTGGCCTACAAGCGACTCCAGACCCACCACAATGTGGTTGACTCTGAACTGCCCTCTGGGCTATAAATGCTGCCTAACCAGCAATGCCCTCATCCCAGAAAGGAATTTTTTTTAAAAAAGGACCATACTATTATCCTGTTCCTATGAATCCTTTACATTAGCAAAGTAAAAAATTAGTCATAAATGAAATGAGAAATTGCTGGAAAAACTCAGCGGGTCTGACAACATAATGTTTCTGGTCCAGTGACTCCTCCCTTTTCCTTCTGAAGGATCACTTGACCTAAAATGTTAACTCTGACTTCTCTTCACAGGTGCTGCCAGGCCTGCTAAGCTTTTCCAACAATTTCTGATTTTGTTTCAGATTTCTAGCATTTGCAGTTTGTTTTTTTTTGTTAAACATTACTGCATCTTATAATACTACGTTGTGTTGAGTTTTGTGCATGACAGAAAGAGAAAGCCAGCTGCAGAAAACAGCAGGCACTGGCTGGCAAATGGGGAGGTGATGAATGGAAAAGTGAAGATAAATGAACTGGAAATAACTTTACTTGACCTATTACTGGTTTTATTGTACACCATTACGACAAGAAGCGACACGTAGAAAGGTAAAACATCCCAAGTTTGGCATCTGCTCACTTTCACAACAACTAGTAGCAGACTATTGATTTTTTTTTTTTTATAAAAAGTCCATCCTTATCTTTCTCGTCATAGTCACTGTGCAGCTTGGAAACAGACCCTTCAGTTTAACTCGTCCATGGCAACCAGATATACTAAAGTAATCTAATCGCATTTTCCAGCATTAGGCCCATATCCCCACTAAATCCTTCTTATTCATGTACCCATCCATTTGTCATTTAAATGTTGTAATTGTACCCACCTCCTCTGGCAGTTCATTTCATGCACTCACCACCCTCCACATGAACAAGTTGCTCCTCAAGTCCCTTTTAAATCTTTCCCTTCTCACTTTAAAACCTATGCCCTCTAGTTTTGATCTCCTGTACTCTGGGGAAAAAGACCTTGGCTATTCACTGTATCCATGCTCCTCGTAATTTTATAAACCTCAATAAGGTCACCCCTCAGCCTCTGACGCTCCAGGGAAAGTAGCCCCAGACTATTCAGTCTGTCCCTGTAGGTCAAACCGTCCAACCCCAGCAACGTTCTTGTAAATCTTTTCTGAACCCTTTCAAGTTTCACAACATCCTTCCTGTAACAGGGAGACCAGAATTCCATGTAGTCTTCCAAAAGTGACCTAACCAATGTCCTGTGCAGCCACAATAGGATATTCCAACTCCTATACTCAATTTGCTGACCAATAAAGGCAAGCATACCAAATGCTTTTTCACTATCCTATCTCGCTGCGACTCCACTTTCAAGGAACTATGAACCTGCACTCCAAGAGTTCAGCAACACTCCCTAGGACCTTACCATTGAGTGTATAAGTCCAGCCCTGATTTGCTTTTCCAAAACGTAGCATCTCACATTTATCTAAATTAAACTCCATCTGCCAATCCTCGGCCCATTGGCCCATCTGATTAAGATCCCATTGGACTCTGAGGTAATCTTCTTTGCTGTCCACTACACCTCCAATTTTGGAGTCATTTACAAACTTACTAACCATACCTCCTATGTTCACATCCAAATCATTTATATAAATGGCAAAAAGCAGTGGACCCAGCACTGATCCTTGTGGCACACCACTGGGCATAGGCCTCCAATCCGAAAAGCGACCATCATCACCATCCTCTGTCTCCTACCTTGCTAACCAGTCTACCATGCAGAATCTTGTCAAACACCTTACTGAAGTCCATGCGGATCACGTCCATCACCGTTTTGCCCTCATCAATCCTCTTTGTTACTTCCTCAAAAAACTCAACCAAGTTAGTGAGACATGATTTCCCGCAAACAAAGCCATGTTGACTATCCCTAATCAGTCCTTGCCTTTCCAAGTACATGTAAATCCTTCCCCTCAGGATTCCCATCACCAATGTCAGGCTCACTGGTCTATAGCTCCCTGGCTTTTCCTTACCACCTTTCTTAAATAGTGGCACCATGTTAGTCAACCTCCAGGTCTTCCGGCATCTCACCCGTGTGCCTATATCTCAGCAAGGTGCCCAGCAATCACTTCCCTCACTTCGTACAGATTTAATTACAGAATACAAACCTGTCGAAATTGAAAAAGCGGGATGTACCCACTCCCAGTATCATCATAGACTTTGAAAGTACGGCGCATTAGCTTCCAACATTTTGTTAAACATGGCTGGATCCGCATCATTAAATCAGTAAATATCTCATGTTCTGTTCCTGGACTCATCTGTAAGAGAGAAATGTTCCATGAGCAAATTCAGAGACTGTGTGGTTGGGTCTAACAGAAAAAAAAAATGAGAAAGCCAACATGGAAGAAGTGAAGCAAGAGGAGTCAGGTGCACTGGAGGAAAAGATGTTCATAATGTTGACAACCCGCCTCTTGCTTCCTCAGCTGCTAAAAAGTGATCAACTCTTCTGGCTAAACGCCTCTCCCTTCAGTTCTATAGGAAACAAAAGCAATGCTTTATCCGTCCATTCAACTTAAAGTGCACATCTACAGAAAAAGAGAGTTGGAAGTTGAGGAAAAGAAATGAAAGGGCTGTGAAAGAATTTGTACATTTGGCTTCCTGACTGTGAAACAAGTCTACTCCATTTTCCAGTTGCAACTTGTACAGTGCTTTGTTTGTAATGCAGAAGGTGAACGTGGTGATTCTGCTCAGCACAAACAGATCAAAGCACTGAAAACTAGTGCTGCATTACCGTGCCACTACATCAATATTTATTTTTGCTTTATTGATAATTGCAATGTATAAAAATTCTATCACATTGGTTTTAAAAGAAAACTATTTATCATCAGCTATTTTTTGCTTGCTTCATTCTTTTTCCTTAATGCGCAGTTTGTCAGCTGTACATTTGTATAAAAATTATGGTAGAAAATATATCCTAGTGGGATACATCCCATACACATAGTCATCTCTTTGAAAATCACTTCAGCACACTAACAAGATATTAAGGGTTCATCGGTTAGTTAAACATGCCAATTTCCTGGTGAAAACAGGGACAAGTCAATTCACAAATGGTTGCAAGTGAAGAGAAGGCCAGGTAGAAAATGTGATTAGCACATCACTTTTTTAATTATAGACTATTATTTTCAGGTACATCAATGAAAGAAACATGGGACATGCTTTTAAAGTTTAATTGTAGGACATTGTTTCCAGCAATGAAGCCCTGGATCATATTTCACATCCTACAATGGAATTTAGGCATACCATCTTTTGAAGCAGAGATGAGAGAGTGAGCAGCTGACTCAAGAGGACATGAAATATGAACACTCTTTCTCTTGAGATTTTAGAATCAGAAGAATATTAAAATTAAAAAGTTTATATTTTTCTTCAAATCAGAGATATCCCTGGTGACTTACCCCTTTTTGTTAGAAAACCAACTCTGGTATTCATGGCTATTTTTTCATTTAATTACATGTGATCTATATACTGTCCAATTTTCTTGCACCCACACAAGCATCTGCTAGAAACTTGCACCAGGTTCATCATTGTAAGGGAAGGAGAGATTGAGGACAACGTTAACTATTACATAGAGTCATAAAGTAATACAGCATGGAAACAGGCCCTTTGGCCCAAACTGATCCATGCCGACTATGGTGCCCACTCAGCTAGTTCCAATTGCCTGCATTTGGTCCATATCTCTAAACCCTTTCCATCCATGTACCTGTCCAAATGTACTAAGTGTTGCTATTGTTCCTGCTTCGACCACTTTCTCTGGCAGCCTATCCCATATACGCACCACTCTGTGTGAAGAAGTTGCCCCTCGATTCCTTCTTAAATCTTTCCTCTCTCATTTTCAATTCCTCATCTCTGGGTAAAAGACTAAATGCATTCATCCTATCTATGCCCCTCATGATTTTATACACCTCAATAAGGGCACCTCTCAGTCTGCTACGTTCCAAGGAATAAAGTCCTATCCTGGCCCACTCTCCCTGTAACTCAGGCCTACTAGTCCTGGCAACATCCTCGTAAAGCATCTTTGCACGCTTTCCAGTTTAACTATGTCTTTCCTATAACAGTGTGACCAAAACTGTACACAATACTCCAAGGGCAGCCTCACCAATGACTTATGTTACAGTTGAATAACGTCCCAACTCCTATACTCAATGCCCTGACCAACATGCCAGCATGCTAAATGCCGCCTTCACCACCCTGTCCACCTGTGTCGCCACTTTCATCGAACTATGTAACTGTACTCCTAGGTCCCTCTGTTCCACAACACTCCTCACATCTTATCATGTACTGCATAAGTCCCACCTTGGTTTACCTTTCCAAAGTGCAACATTTCACACTTATCTGTATGGAATTGCATTTGCCAATCCTCAGCCCACCTCCCCCTCTGATCAATCTTCCAAATTTTGAGGTCTCAATCACTAGCATTGAAACTGCTGCAATTCCACAAAACCAAAAAAGTTACCCTGTCTTCATTGCATAATTAATGAAAATAGCCAAGAAAAGCACTAAACAGTACATAATTCTTTACTTATGTCTGAAAAGTTTGTTTTATTGCTCATTATACGTACTGGAATCTTTGGATGTGGGATTCTCATCCTCTCCGGTGGATTAACGTCTAATGGCCCCAGTGAGAGAACGAGACGCTGAAGAAATTCATTGTATGCAAAACGCCCAGTGTTCTTGATATCATATTTTTTTGCCAGCTGTTGGAATTCTTCTGGTTTAACTATTAAGCAAAACTTCTTCATTATAGCTGGAAGTTAAACATTTGAAGAGCCGAGAGTTTATACATTTCTCAAACATTTGAGTACAAACATCATTTTCACTTGGGTTAATTTACTGAGCTGAGTGTGAAATTGAAATAAAATTTACATGAATGCGGCCCTGGCTACATTCAAACCTACTGAAGATTGCTTTAGGGTAAAGAGCGTTCAAAGATATTTATTTAAACTTAATCACAAAACTGGTCCTGACAAGACAATCAAATAAATAATGTGATATAGTCCGGGGAACATTTGCCAATTTGGATAGTAGAAAAATGGCTTCTAAAAAGCAGGCGCATACCAGACAATGTGACATCAGGTATACTATGTAGTTAAATTGAAGAGCAGGATGTTGTCATCATGTAAACTGTTGATACTTTACATACTTTGTGGATATGTCTGTCATTCAATGGCAGAATCTTATAGGGTTTGAGTAATGTGGTCTATGGCCAGATATACGCCACAATCAGATGAGAAGTCCTTTGAGGTCCAACTCAATGTTGAGGATAATTTGTTCCATCTTTTAGGTATTTTTAACATATCTGTACTATGTTACACTATTGGAGCGGGTGAGACTTGAACTTAGGCTTTCTGGCCCAGAAGTAGATAGACAATTGGTACACTTGGTCTGCATTGGTAGGCACCCAAGCTCAGAGATTGAACCAGATTGCATCTCAGCCCACTTGCTCTCTTAGCTCCTTCACTTTGCACGCACTGCCACCCTCGCAGCATCCTTGTCTCACCAATTAGTGCAGTCACACAACCAGACAGCTTGCCTTGCTGGTCAATTGTCCTCAGGCAAGAGGCTGTACAGCACACAGCCATGCAGTAAGATATGTCAATCTCATACTGACTCCATCTTCTGGCGGCTCACATGGTAAACACACTGCATGCGCAGCAAACAAGAAGCCATGTCTGAAAGTCAAAGGAGGAGTCTTCAACTCAATCCATGGAGGAAACTGTTAGTCGGGGTTCTCAGCCCAGTTAGTCAAGGGCAGGCTCCTGGAGTGGTCAGCCAACTCACTGGGGTGATTCTGGTCAGGGAATCACCGTCCCTGCAGTTCAGGAGGTGGATCCCAGTCAGTCTTCCAGCTTTCTTACAATGGTCACTCTGGGGAATAGAATTCTGAGCACTCCTCATCCAGGGCTGTCTGTCTGTAAAGTTCCCTTGAAGAGGGTGGGTCACAGTCAGTCAGGTCTGTGCACAGAAACTATGGGGAAAGGGTTTACTAAGTAGGAAGTTCATGAAACTGATTCCCACAACAGAGAAGGGAGTTTCATTTCAATTGGGTAATGTGAAGGAGGCATGATTATTGCAATTAATAATAAGCTATTTCATAAAATCTCTAAAGTGTGGAAGCAGGCCCATTGAGTCCACATCGACCCTCTAAAGACCATCACATTCAGACCAACCCCACTACCCTATCCCTGTAACCCTTCATTTCCTATGGCGAATCCACCTGGCCTGCACTTCCCTGGTCACTGTGGACAATTTAGCGTGGACAATTTAGCATGGCCAATCCATCTAACCTGCACATCTTTGGACTGTGGGAAGAAACCCACACAGGTACAGAGTGCATATGCAAAATCCACACATACAGTTGCCAAAGGGCAGTATCAAACCTGGGTCTCTGGACCTTTGAGACCCACCAGCCTGCCCATTATTGTTATTTAAAACAAATAAAAATGGATGGCAAACCCTTAAAATCTTTAGTATCAATTTCACCCCGTTTCTCAGTGTCCTTCTCTTTGCATTCCTTCTCTATTGCCTTCCAGATTTTGGTAACATCTTTCTTCAGCTTCTGCTCAATTTCCTCACAGTTCATTGAAGGTGTCACAGAGGCCCATTGTTGAGCCAACTCCTGCAAAATGCAAAATAAAGTATCAATGAGCTGCAAGGACAGACACTGTCATTTCACAGTGACAACTTCCTTGTTTCAGAACAAAATATCAGAGATTTGGCAAATAAAAGTTGTTCCAAGAGATTATAGGTCACAACATAATTGGAAAAGTACACACTGCACATGAAAGATGGTTCACAAGCATGCTGAAAACATTGCAGTGATTGATGAAAAACAGTCAGGTGTGAAGTATAAAAGTTAAAGCTAGGCATGTCAAAAAGGAAGGACTGGGTGTTTTGATTTATGCTTTTCAATTTTGAGCATAATTATACAGAGTCAAACGCATACTTCTCTATTTGTAATGTTTGCAGTTTCTTTGCTCAAAATGGGCATTGCTTGGGCTAGAGAATTGCTCACCATTGTATTTGTAGCTCAGTGACCACATCAAGGATTTAGTACAGATGCTGAAGGATTCCCTCTATGATACTGCAACAAAGCAGTGCAACCCAATCTCAAAAACTGAGCAATAAAAACAGAAAATGCTCGAAACATTCAATGCGCCCATCAACTTCTGTGGAGACAGGCAAGTAAGGTTAATTTTCAGGCCTCTAGAGCAAGATTGTCAATGAATTACAAATAAGCAACTCAGTTAATTCACACTTATTTGAATATTGCTTAATAAAATAAGTTCATTATTTGCAAATGATTTCCATCAATATTTTGCTAGCTGTTGAGATTCATTTCTAATCCAAAGGATAACCTACAAAAGTGGCAACACAGCTTTTCCCAAAATATTCTCAAAGGCTCTTGCCACCTTATTCTGGTAAGTAGGCCTAAATGATCAAGAGGTAGTTGCAGTTTGGTCAAGGAGTGGAGGTTAGAAAATCAGAAGGGGAAGAAATTGAGGGAACAAGATGTAATGTTTTAGGGGGTGGACTTTCATGTGACATTTGAGTCAGATTATGTAGAAGGGATGTGAAGACCAATGAGCAAAAAGGGGGAAGGCTGAGGGTTACAGGGGTTGGAGGGTCAGTGGGGAGTTAAGCAGGAGGGTGAGGTGGAGGGAGCTGGTTCAATTGTACAGTTTCCCACTGGTTAGACATGGCTCTAAATCAGTCTTACATTTCCTTGATAACCATACACATAATTAAAGTCTCTCTCCCCCAAGTTTCTTACTCTAGGTCAGAGTTGAAGACATTCATGCAGGGTCTGATGCAGCTGGGGAATGGCCCATTGAAAATTCCTGAGAAATTACTGCACAGTCAGTGTAATGGGAGTTCCACTGGGTCCCAATACATGTAGTTTTGGGGTTTTTGGACTATCCGGACACCAAAAATCTGGGCAAAATAAATAAAGAACTAATTGAGAAACAAACTAAGGATTATTTAAAAGAAAAAAAAGGGCCAGAAATTACAGGGAAAATAACGATGCATTGATAGTATTTGCCTTTGTTAATTTGCACAAGATCTGGCATGGGAGCCAAGAAATATATTTCAGGAAAACAGTGAGATAAAAAGCAACATGTCTGGTCCAATGCTTTGAGCAGAATGATAAACAACTAGACAGTACCTTGCTACCACTGTGGATGGAAGATGAAGTTTTGGGGCGTCTAGCGTCAGAAGGAGGCCTACTCCCAGATCCAGGTGTTGATGGTTTAGTCGGTGATGTATCTCCCTTTGGTTGCGATTCCACTGACTGCTGTCCAGTGAACTGATTCAGAAATTTATGATAATCCAGATTCCCAAAATCATTGACTGGCAAATGGTTCCATAGGTTTTCAAACTGTCGGAAAGTATAAATATAAATTAAACAAACACTCAAGTTATTTATTTTTCAATTTTTTTGCAAAAATCTGGAGGTGCAAAATATGAAATTAAATGTAATTATAAACTGATCAAAATTTAAACCAGAGCTACATGAAGTTTACGTAATGTTGGATATTCATGTGTGAATTGATGGCTTCAACCACTTAGTGTTTGATCATTACAAAGAGAAATGATCCATTTATGGTTGGACATAATCAAAATAAGAGAATTGTCAATATTAGGGAGTTTCCTGAGGGTCTTCTGTCTGTAAGCTCCAGCAAGTTCACTTGTGCTATTCTCCTCAGCTTGCCTCATTATTTATGCAGCATGCCTGTATGCACCCCTATCATGCTACAGTACACACATCAGCAGTGAACCACTTGGCACTGCCAGGGCAGCTGTTCACCAGGTCGTGTGCTGTCAGTCAGGAGCTGGCCTTCACACTTCGTGCACGTAAAGAATTGCCCCAGAAATGGCCGAGAAAGGGAAGTTAGGACTCCGCTTCACCCCCAGGAGATTCTGGCGTGTGGGATGTTGCAGAAGAGGGCCATCCACTTTCCTCAGGACCAGCAGAACAGACCAAGCACCAGACTCTGCCAGTCTGGTTTCAAGTTGCCACCCAGATCAGTGCCATTTCCACAGTTCAGAGAAATGCACAGCAATGCCACAAAGGAAGAATGACCTTCTACACTCCATCAGGAACAGTGCCACCACCTTCTCTCTGCCATGATGTGAAGGTCCCGCCCTTGGACTGGGTTGGACAAAGTCAAAAACCACATGAAACCAGGTTATAGTCCAAATGGTTTATTTGAAATCACAAGCTTTCAGAGTGCAGCCCCTTTGTCAAGTGCAGTGAGAGGAAAGCACACAGACACAGAGTTTATAGGCAGAGAGATCACAGGATCATACAACTGGTGTAAGTGGAGTGAACAAACCTAAAATGACTGACTGACTAACCTCATTGTGCTGCACTTTTCTAGCTTCCACCCTAAACATATTAAAAACGCCATCCCGACGGACAAGCCCTACACATACACAGGATCTGCTCAGATGAGCAGGAACACAGCGGACACCTGAAGGTTTTGAGGGATGCCTTCATAACAATGGGGATACGATGTTGAACTCATCAATCGCCAGTTCTGATGTGCCTCCGCTAAAAACCACAACAATCTCGTCAGAAGACAGACACGGGATATGACTGATAGTGTACCCTTTGTCATCCAGTACTTCCCCAGAGTGGCAAAACTACACCGTGTTCTTTGCAGCCTTAAACATGACATCGATGATAATGAGCATCTCACCAAGATCTTCCCTACATATTCACTTCTCGCCTCCAAACAACCACCTAACCTTAAACAGACTATCGTTTGTAGCAAACTACCCAGCCTTCAGGACATCAACCACAACACCAATCAACCCTGATTTGGCAACCTCTGCAAGATAGGTCAGATCATCGGCATAGATACGACTATCATACGTGGGAACACCACCCATCACGTATGCAGCAGATACTCATGTGACTTGGTCAATGTTGTCTATCTCATGTTGGAGACAAGGATGCCCCGAGGCAAGGAATATTGGCGAGACCATGCAGACACTATGACAATGGATGAATGGACACCGCACAATAACCACCACACAGTACTGTTCCTTCCCAGTCGGGGAATACTTCAGCTGTCAAGGGCATTCAGCCTCCGATCTTCGGGTAAGGGTCCTCCAAGGTGGACTTTAAGATACATAACAACACAGAATCGCCAAGCAGAAACTGATAGCCAAGTTCCGTACCCATGAAGACAGCATCAACCGTGATCTTGGTTTCATGTCATGCTACAGGTGATCCCACCACACTGTTCTGTATCTACAAAATCTTCCTTACTGTCCTGTTTTGACAGCATCACCTTAATAAAATGTTATGATCTTTCTATCTTAAATTAGTTTGTACAGTTTTGGATTACTTATTACACTCCCACACACACACACACTCTCTCTCTCTCACACAAACACACTCCCTCCCAAGCACGGGCATGCACACACCCACATAAACCTATGATGTGAATTATTTCATCCAAGATGTTTGTATATTTGCAGATACATTCTATTTTGTTCAAGAAACACACAATTTGTAGTCACAGTCAGTCAGTGTGACATTTTATAAATTCCTGCTTTCAGAATAAAACCAGCCTGATTCCAGGTTAAAACTCTGACACAGACTCCGCACAAGGCTTCACACCCACAATTCAGTATCTGACCTGAGATGACACATTTTGTATATTCCTATCACTTTGCCTGATTGAAGTTTGGAAAGTTCGGCAGACACTGATGAAACCTTTAATTATCTCAGGGCAGTGACTTGAAACAGATTCTGGAATTTGCATCTTAAATCAATCAAAACTAACAGAGTTCTCCATATCCTGCTTCTGCAATTTCTAGAACGTAAGATTGTAGGAATGATTCAACAGGAGGCAGGCAGTTAGCCAGCCATTTTAGGTTTATTCACACCACTCACACCAGTTGTATGATTCTTTGATCTCTCTCTCCTTCATCTCTCTGTCTACAGACTCTGTGCCTGTATGCTCTCCTCTCACTGTACCTGACGAAGGGGCTGTGCTCTGAAAGTTTGTGTTTTCAAATAAACCTGTTGGACTATAACCTGGCATTGTGTGATTTTTGACCTTCTCTCTGCTACCTCACACAAAGGCTCATCAGGAAAAAAAGGATGCTTATAGGAGATACGGAAGGCTCAAAACACCAGAAGCAGTAGAAGCATATAAAAAAGGGGTTACTTAAAAAGAAAATAGGAAATCGAAGAGGTGTAATGATAAAATAAAGGAAAATCCAAAGGCACTTTAAAGGATATTAGGGACAAGAGGTTAACCAAGAAAAGAGAGCAGCCTATTAATAAGTTGCAAATTGTGCGTGGAGCTGAAAGACGTGGGTGAGGTTTTAAACCAGTACTTGGCATTCATGACAGATCACAATGTAGGTATAGAAATCAGGGAGGAGGAATGTTGGATTTACTTGGACAAATTACAATTGAGAGATAGGAGGTAATAGCGGTTTTAATGGGTTTAATTTTGGATAGATTCCCTGGACCAGCTGAGTTTTATCACAGCCTGCTATGGGAGGCAAGGAAGGAGATTGCAGGGGCCCTGACATTAATTTTCAAAACCTCTGGCCACAGAAGAGGGGACAGAGGACTGGAGAGCAGATAATATGGGAAAATTATTCAGGAAGGGTGATAAGGAGAAGCTAGGGAACTGCAGCCTTGTGAGTCTACCATCTATGGTAGGGAAACTGTTGGAAAAAAATCTGAGGGATAGAATTAATCTTCATTTGGACAGACAAGGAATAATCAAAGGAAAGTCAGCATGGCTTGTGTGGGAGAGATCATGCTGGAGTGTTAACTGAGTTTTTCAAACTGGTGACTAGATCTGTGAATCTGGACAATGCCCTGGATGTAGTCTACATAGACTTCAGCAAGGCTTTTCACAAGGTCTCACCTGGGACAATGGTCAAGAAGGTAACAGCCCATGGGATTCACAGCAATTGGGAAAACTGGATCCAAAATTGCCTTCGTGGTCAGAGGCAGAGTGTGACATTTAGTACTTGTCCTTATGACAGGAAGCCTGTGTCCAATGGCATACCACAGGTTTCGATGCTGTTTGTAAAGTTTATTAATGATCTCTACACAAACGTTGAAAGTTTGACTACAAGTTTACAGATAACATGAAAATTGGTGGTGTGGTAAAGAGGGAGGAAGAAAGCCTTGGACTACGGGATGATACACACAGCTTGGTCAGATGGGACAAAATGTGTCAAATGGAATTTAATCCTGAACAGTGTGCGAGGTAATGCATTTGGAAGGACTAAAAAGGCAAAAAAGTATGTAATGAATGGTAGAATCTTAGGATAAAGGATCAGAGGGACATTGGTGTAACAACAGAACAGGTAGAGAAGATGGTTAAGGCTGCATATGGGGTATTTGCCTTTACTGGTCAAGGTTATGACAGAGCTATACAGGGTGTCTGTTAGACCACAGTTGGAGTACTGTGTGCAGTTTTGGTCACCACATTATAGAAAGGATGGTGACTGCAGTATTTGGGGTGCAGAAGAGATTCACCAGGATGTTGCCTGTGCTGGAGTGATTCAGCTAGGAAGACAGATTGACTTTTTTCAGTTGTTTTCCTTAGAGCAGAGATGGCTGAGGGGAAGAACTGATTGAGGGGCATAAAATTGAGGGGCAAAGATAGGGTAGATAGAAATAAACCTTTCCCCTTAGTAAAAGGATCAATAACCAGGGAAAACAGTTTAAAGGTAAGAGGCAGGAGGTTTTGAGGTGGTTTAAAGAATCTGAAAGAGTGGTAGAGATGAGAACATCACATCATCCCAGAAGTATCTCGATGATCACTTGAAGCACCACAGGGTACAATGCTACAAGCCAGGTGCTGGTGAGGACCCAAGGACAAGCGGTGAGCTGGAGCTGCCAGGTACCTGCCCTGACTTTCATGTCAGGAATTGTCACTGTCTACTTTCTGGGGAGAATAGGAAACTGCACATCAATGATATGACATTAGGTACTAATGACATGTAAATGCTTGCAAATAGGCATCTTGCCACCCACTTTCAAAACCTGGTTGTAAAATTGGACTTCTTTTCTTGACATCAAGAACTTAATTTATTCCAATTTTACCATATTTTTCCTACTGACTTGCTTTTACCACATTCAGATTTGTTTAATTCAAATTTTCACCTTAATTGAATTAAAATCATGTAAGAAAATCCTCCTTTACTGTTTTATTAAAAATTGTTAAGTAATACTATTCATTCATCCATTTCTCCCCCAAGAAAATGAAGGCTTCAAAGTAAAAGGAATGGATAGGACTACATCCAATTATAATTTCTATTGCTGAAAGACGCACCTGTTCATCTGTGAGGCTCATGAAATGTTTAAAAAATATTTCCTTAAAGTGCTTCTTAGAAACAACTTTTACATTCGCATAATCAACTTCTTCAAACTCTTGTGTAATGATGTAGAGGCATGAATTAACGACCTCTTGGATGTGGGACATAATTTCATTCATTGTTAACTGTTGAGATGATTTAGGTCTGCTGGCTTGATCTTGTCCTTCTGGTTTCTCTGCAGCCTGCAATACAAAATAAGTTTTAGTTATGATAAATTATTTAATCAATTGCAGGCAGCACAAGTAAATCAAAAAGCAATGTCTTCTCACACATGTAGTTCTGCATGTGATGGCCTGGTGGTTCGACTGACGACAATTTCATATCCGAGGTCCTTCACCCACTGATCTATGGAATGATGCTGCTCCATTCTTATTGCCTTTCTTAGTGGATTATTCAAAGTCCAGATGCTAAAAACTGTAATATTGGTGTATGATACAGCAAGAATAAATTCTTCTGACATTCTCTCATCCAGCTAACTCAAAAATGGCCTACCAGCCATTGAAAAATGACAGTGGTTGGTCACCGATTTTATTGAAAAATGCATAATTAAGTATGTCCATTCAGTTGTATACTTGTTCCCACACTGAATCCTGAGGAGGACAATAATTATTTTATTGTCAAACATAAAAAGAATTAATTTACAAAGACAATGGTGATTGTCAATAGAGATGTTAATAGGTGCTTCTGCAGGCAATGCAGACATAATAACATGGGTGTCAGCTCACGTCTCTCTCAGTGCCCAGTGCTAACAATCCCTAGTCCTACCCCTATGCTCTCACAACACTGACACCCAAACATGATTAAAGTGCATTGTGCAGGACAACTGCATATCAGTAGTCACTCTGACATTATCATAGATTTGGAAATGCTAGAATGTCAATATTTACTCTAAAAACTATACTCACCATTATTTTATATTGCTAAGAAAGGTTAACGCTTCTTAATCATTTACATAAATACTGTGCTTCATTAAACCACACAGAAATGCAAAATTTGTGATGAAATTATAATCATCTCTTACGTTATGAAAACTGTTAGACAACAAAACCTAAATTACAAAATCAGTTAAAAAGGCATTTTAGAAAAACGCAAAACATGATGCATTTTGGAATGTGATGTGCTGGAATCTGGGCAGGATTTAAAACATTCTAAGATTGTTTATCTGAAATCTGCATTGTACAACAACAGCAATGGGATCAAATGAAATCCATGGGGTCAGGCAATGAAGTGGAAAAGATTGAGATTTCTTTACAGATGTGTGGGAGTGTGGACTGAGTAAAAGTAATAAAAATGAAGATCTACGAATACTAGAAATCTGAAATATAGGGAAAAAAGCTATTAAGAAATAAACAGCTTACCTTTAGCTTCTCAATATAGAAAGAGTGGATTAATTTTAAGTTTGAAACCATGGGCACAAT
Organism: Rhincodon typus; assembly: GCF_021869965.1. Taxonomy (NCBI): domain Eukaryota; kingdom Metazoa; phylum Chordata; class Chondrichthyes; order Orectolobiformes; family Rhincodontidae; genus Rhincodon; species Rhincodon typus. Next base: position 15,504,783 of record NC_063349.1, read on the forward strand.
TATCCCCATGGCTTCAGAACCCTGTTGGCAGGCTCAAATGGATGTCAGAAACCAGAAATTTGTACAGAATGTCTGTGATTTTCTCCATAATGGCCAAGTATTGGCCCGAGGGTAGGTTGGATCTTCAATTAACGATGGCCCTTGGGGCTGGATAGTCAGCAGGAGACATGCCAGGTTATGTGCAGCAGCAGGGTGACTTGGCAGGTCTGTGAGGGATAAGTTATTCCAAGATGTAGATGCCTTCCCTCCAACCTTTTGAAATTCTCTCAGGATTCTAACCAAAATTATGGAAACAGGAGACCCTGCATAGTGGCAGCCTATGGCTCAGCTGAAAGCAGGAAGGCAAGAAGGGTCTTGCAGTGCTGCTACCAGTTAGTCTGAGGTTTGTTTCCCAGTTTCTAAATGTCTCCAGGGAACTGGAGACTGATGGTCCTTAAACAGTTCAAATCACTTACCTGCCATCAGTTGATAGGTGGCCCTGTCACCCTCTCCCTACCCAGTTCCCCCTTTGCACCTCCAGGTAAAAGCCCTGGGGTAGGACAGGGAGGGAATTCCAAGATTTTGATTCAGTGTTGTTTCAAGTCAGGATAGTGGGTGGCTTGGAGGGGAACTTGCAGGTGGTGGTGTTCCACTGTACCTGCTGCCCTTGTCCTTCTAGATGGAAATGTTGTAAGTTTGGAAGGGATTGTCTAAGGATCTTTAGCAATTTGTATATAGTACATAATGCGGCTACAGAGCCTTGGTGGTGGAGGTAGAAGAGATCATAGAACAGAATCCCTACAGTGTGGAAACAGGCCCGTCGGCCCAACAAGTCCACACCAACCCTCAAAGCACCCATCCAAACCATTCACCTATAACCCCCTTAATCTACACATCCCTGAACACTATGGGCAATTTAGCATGGCCAATCCACCTAGCCTGCACCTCTTTGGACTGTGGGTGGAAACCGGAGCACCGGGAGGAAACCCACGCAGACAAGGAGAGAATGTGCAAACTCCACACAGACAGTCGCCCGAGGCTGGAATTGAACCCGGGTCCCTGGTGCTGTGAGGCAGCAGTGCTAACCACTGTGCCACCCCTTTCTAGATGTGCTAATGAAGCTTTGTCCCAGATGGTATCAAGCTTCTTGAGTGTTGTTAGAGGGAAACTCATCCAGGCAAGTGGGGAGTATTCCATCATACTCCTGATTTGTGCCTTGTAGATGGTGGACAGGCTTTGGGGAATCAGGAGGTAAGTTACTCGCTACAGGATTCTAAGCCTCTGACTTGCTCTTGTAGCTACAGTAATTTTACAGTTAGTCCAGTTCAGTTTCTGGTCAATGGTTTTTCAGACATTATCGTATTCACTAAGGAATCCAATTTATTTTGTCAATTAGTGAAATCTATATAAAATATCAACAACAAAAGCTTCACACACCAATTTTGCAGATGGAATTTCTCCCCTATAGAGGGATGTGAATCTGTCTTCTATGCCAATAGTCAACCAAAAATTGTGTCCCATTATGTTACATGGTTCTAGAATTTAACCTAAATCTTCACCCACTGACAAATATAGGAAGCGGATTGTGACAAATATTGCACAGTTAGTCTGTGATTTAATAAAGTGATTGGTTGCTTCTCCAATACTCATACACTCTAGCAATGTAGAAATGGTACATAGGAGTTGAGCAATGTTGAAATCTGAACCAAATCCCTCAGCGACAGCCATTGACCTCTGATACAATGGCAAACATTAATTGGAGGCTGTCCTGAGTAGCCAGAACGTGAAGCTGTAATCTAAACATCATGTTAATCATCCCTTGTTAATGCTGTTGTTAAACTATAATTTTAACTTAGGCTTCGAGAGATTCATACAACTCTATAAATCATAATATTCTCCTATTCTCGGATATCAAAGTTTATTCAAAAGGAAATATGTCCCTGTTAAAACAGAAGGAACTGTCATAAATTTCAAGTGTCTATCAGCTTCTATTGTGTATTATTACTAACTTAAAATAAAACACCTTCTTCTAAAATCCTTGAACAATTAAGTTGACAATTCAGCACTTCAGTAAAAGATACATTACAAGATTGTGAATATGAAATAATTCATTAGTTTGTATCTCTTTCTAAAGCTATGCAATGTTTATCTTAAATATTTTACAAAAATGAGATGTAGCTGCCCAACACGATGGAGCTTATATTTGCATGTCAGGTCAAAGTGCTGAACATTGAGGAATAAACATTAGATGTGAATTATGCTGACCTTATAATTGTAAATATTGTAGCTCTGTAGGAAGTCAAGCCAGTCTACCATGTAGTCTGAATCTAATTTCAATTTGCTGAGGAGGTAATTGAACTCCTTGTCTGTCAGTCTGAAGCATACATTATGAAGCACCTGGCGGAATGCTAATGAATTGATCTTCCCATTTCCATATTTATCAAATGATTTGAAGGCCTAAAGAAACAAAATTAAAAAAACAAAGTTTCATATCATTGCTTATTCTAACAAAAACATCTCCAAGTCCCTTTGACGCCTCAACGCACAACAGAGCAAGTGATTAAGTCAAACAGACGAATAAAGTTTCAGATTTCATCAGCCCGGTTAGTTAATATGGTAAGATAACCTTAACGGCTTTGACTAGGGAAAGAATAATACAGATCTCCTGCTATCACTATCGAGAACTACTGAAGTGGTACATGTGGACCTCAAGACAAAGTCAATATTGTTTTCTACTATGAACCAAGTCTACCTCCCCACTTAAATACTGGTTAGTACTCCTGCATAAAAGATTGTTAGAGACTCGAGATTTGAGTGTCCTCCTGCTGTCTGCCAAGCCATAACCCATGGCAATGCACTTAAAAAGGAGGAGGGTAACATATGAATGAACAATAAAATATCTTAACTGATAGCGGCATTGTACTAGTAGCAGGTCTGGTTCTATTTTGAAACATATTAATTTCAGAGAATGAGAATGTGGCAGGTCAGTTAAATTAGTTTTTAAACTTCTTTAGCAATGAGCAGGCACGAAGATGATGGGCAGAATTCAGCACACATATTTCTATCATTTAGTTGTTCAAGCTATTGAGAATTGTGGGTTTTTGAGGCTATTAAAAAATACATTAGTGTGTTAACATTCTGCTCATAGGCCGTTAAGGCCTGACATGCATGCACAATTATAATTTCTCATTTATCCAAGTTTCCAACTGTATGCGTTTCGAGGATGGTGGTGGTTGAGAAGCTAATTGTTCTCTCCAGGAGAAGTGGGGGGAAGGAGGGAAAGAAATAATCGAAAAATAAAAATGCAGATGGTGCATCTCATGCACCTCATACACCAGTAACTGGCTAAGCAGTGAGAGGATGTGTTGCTGCAAAGATAAAAATAAGAGCTGTCAGAGAATCAGCTTTGTTTACTGAACATTCAACAAAATTATTTTAAATGGTACAGGCTCCACTGACTCTTTGTTCTGATTTTTATATAGCAGTGCTTTGATGAGCATAGCTGGTTGCCCTAAGAACCACAATTTGTGAAAGCTGCAGAATTATCTTTGTGCTATATTGATTACTTACATTGATCTCAAACTGAAAATGAGGCATCAAGATAATTTTCCTGTTATGTCCAGCTTTACTATACAGCTTATCAGATGCTGAGGTAACTAGTTCTATGAGTTTAACGCGAGAAGCCTTTATAAACAATCAAGGCAATTTATTTAACATTTCACTTTCGAAGGAAACTAGTTAATTTTCAATGGCCTTGAATTAAGCGAGTCAGGATCCAAAGCTGGACTTCACATGAAGTAGGATTAGAGGACAGAAGATAATTGTCTCAGTGTACACAGAATAACACAGCAGGTGTCCTGTGGGCTGTGTGTGCTGCAAGTTCTCTGTTGATCTAATAGTTTCATTGTAATTTATCTGATTGTGGATGAAGATGTTTGAAAAAGCACCATTTCCTGGTATGTGAATGTCCTTTAGTCTTTGCCTCAGTTGTTTTCTCGCTTTGTATTTTTGCATGAGACCAAACTTATGTCTGTGTGTCAGTCTGTCTGATGTATGTCTATCAAACTTTTATTTGTGTTTATGCCTCACTTAACTGTCTCTCAATGTCTCTTGGTTGTGGGGCTTCCTTATCTGATTTTAGCATAGGTGGTTTCTTTCTCTATCACAAATAATCTCTTATTCTGATTAAAATATCTATTTCTTTGCACTACAATAGTCTCATACTCTTTATACCTTCTCCATATCTTCAATGCTGCTGCTTCCCCCAGTCTACCCCAAGCTCTCTATAGCCCTAATAAGTTGGCTGTCTAGGTCATAGATGTGATACGAGTAACCCCATGGCAGTGATCTCATCTCCCTCTTGATTTATAATGTCAGGGTTGTGGAAGTTTATGCTAAACTAATTGTACATGGATTTCTGGTTTAAAGATCAGTGTATGCATCTCTGCACTCTCGCTCCATCTGGTCTAAAAATCACGTACTGCACAGCTCAATTCACCCATTAATTGTACCACTGAGATATTTTGTAATTGGCCATTCAACATGTATTGCTTTTAGTAAATCTCAACACAACACAGTCTCTAAAGAATACAAAATAAATCAGTTCATTGTCTAAAACAAAGTAATCAGATAAAATGAATTATCATGTATATGTTTGTACAATTAAAAAGAATTTTATTCTTCGGCAAGGTAATTAGGACAGCTTCGGTAAGGAAATAACACTTCAACAATCATTTTTGGACAGTGATTGATGTTAACGCACAATATTGTGGTAATCTGAACAACACCTTGATGAGTGAAACTTTCTATATGCAAAACGTTAAAATTACTCACCTTAAACAATGCGTTTGAAGATTTGGCAACTTCTCCTTTCAACTTAGTGAGCATTTTCTCTGGAGATTGTATTTGAAAATCTTCACGTGGAATAAATGTAAGTTTTGGGCCACGCTTCAATGACTTGTTTTCAATATCCTCAATGGCTCTCAAGAAATCAGAATAAGAAAATTTGCAATTGTGCATCGGGATTTCCAAACTGGTATGAAACAAAAGCAAAATATAAAAAAATGTCAATTCCATTTCGATGCAACAGAACTTGAAGATTGCATGCTCATAAAATCGCATCTGTCTTTGATTAGTACAATGATCAAAACCTACTTTATAAATCTTCTCTATTAGAGTTGTGTTATACAGCTTCCCACAGACTGAAGGGTTAAATATTTCCACATTTTTATAAGAAGTATTTTATGTTTAGATACATATTTTCTGCTTTACTTTAGCTTAATCTTGATGCAATCATATATTTATGCAAAATTTAAGTTAACAGCAAAGGCTTTGTGTGCCTGTGTATTTTAATGTGACTAGTTGTTTAACTGTTTGATGACATCATCGCTGCTACATGCGATTGATATGGTGCCTGATTTAAACTGCACTAATCAAGCAACAAACTTACTTAGTCATACTAATAGGATCATTCCTTACAGGCAATGTCCCAGATATTCTACCCATTATCGTCATCAAAGCAGGAAGAGTCCTTTATTGACCACTTAAGTGAATGAACAACCTACCTTTCCCACCACGGGAAGAATGGAATGATAGCAGACATCAGGCACCACCCACCCAACCAATGCCTTCCCGTATAATTTCCAAGCCTTCCCATCTCCCGGCCCGAGTATTCCAGCCAACATGATCACTCATTACTGTGTCAAATAGAAGATTAATGGACAGTCTTTCCATTCTGGCAGATAATAAGCAATAAAGCCATTTACAGGAAATCAGTTTCTATTAACTCACTAGTAAAAAGCCACTTGTAAAGGACCAGTTTTCCAAAGGTTCTTCCTATGATGAGAGGCTGAGTAAATTTGGTCTTTACATGCTGCAATTTAGAAGACAGACAGGTGACCTGAGGGGCTTGATATGAAAGACACTGAGAGACTGTTTCCCTTGCTGGGAAATCTACAGAAGAGAGGTACAATCTTAGGGTAAGGAGCTGTTCATTTATGACTGAGACGAGGAGGAATGCTTTCACCAAAGGGCAGTGAATCTGTCATTATCTATCCCAAAAGGTTGTGGATACGCCATTGTTAAGTATACTTAAGACTGAGGTCAAAAACTCTTCGGTCTCTCAGGGAATCAAGACATAGTGTTGGGAAATTTGTAATGACAGATCAGTCATGAGCATGTTGAACAACACAGCAGGCTGATGTAATTTATACCTGTTTGTATTTCATTTGGTATTATGTCCTTATATTGGAATGTTAACTAAATTCATAAATAGACAATTGCTAAGGTGACAGCCCTGTAGAAAAGGGTGCCTGGTAACCAAGTATAATGTCCGTTCATACCTGACCAAGAGCTGTTTAAGCTGTTCTTCACCCAGGTGGTAGTTATGGTCCTTCAGCACCCTTTGAAAATCATTTATTGACACACAGCCATCATTCCTTTTATCTAATTTGTCAAAGGCTTCATGAAAGCCTTTGTGATGGTTCCTGAATTTAGCTCTTATGGGTCAAACAGAAAACAGCACAGGTTAATATATTACAGTCAAGTTCAATGTAATGCCTATTAACAGATATATTCCATAAGAATAAAAGTCCGGTTAATAACAGGAGTTTCATTTATCACCAATAATTTCTGACTATAATAATTCACAAAGTTTTCTCTTTCTGTGAAGCAATGCTATCATCCACTGCTGAATCAAAGTAATGTTTAGTTTGACAAAGGATATTTCTCCTTTGAGTTGTCTCCAAAAACAAATCATACCACCTCTTATTTGAAAGCTTTATTCTCCTGGGAACAGCAGACAATTAAATACTAGAAAAACGGTCATAGTGTCATACAGCATGGAAACAAACCCTTCAGATCAACTAGTGCATGCCAACTGTGTTCCCAAACCAAACTAGTCCCACTTGCCTGCATTTGGCCCATATCCCTCCAAACCCTTCCTTTTCATGTAGCTATCCAAATGTCTTCTAAATGTTGTAACTGTACCCCCATTCGCCACATCCTCTAGCAGTTCATTCCACACATGAACCACTCTTTCCAAAGAAGCCACAATAGGTGTCATAAGGCACTGGCATAATCTGGTACCAAACCCAATAATTCTAAATTGCAATAGTAGTCAAGAGGATCCAAAGACTTAAAACGTATAGGATTCTACTTACTTAAGCTGTTTTTTCAGCTCAGCGATATTAAGATTTCCTGTCTGAGGTTTCTGTTGTTTGGTTCCATCTGTTTGGAATTGTTGTTGCTTTTTGGAATGATCTATTAAGCTGCCTCGGCTCTCTGGAACAATTTGTTTGCTGTCTATCTGGACCTGTCTTGCAAACCTATTCCTAAGCTTCTTCAGAAGCTCGAGGTGAGTGATAAAACCTCTCTTATCTGAATCATACCTGAAAGCCAACAAAATACATATATAAAGAAATTCTAAATATGTTCTTCAGGCATAATGTTCCATCAAATCGATGCACAGTGTAATACAGCAATAGAAGGCAGACACCCAAATGAGGCTGTGGAATGGAGAATAAACTGGTCAGTTGATCTGAAAAATGAAATTCTGACATGAGCCTCAATAAGGGTTCTCCCATTGCCTCCTGTCACTTTGAGCACAAACAATGCTAATACTATTTTGCCAGAGATCTTGTGAATCTTCTGTTGAAGTTACACTACATAACTGAGAGAATTCATTCTATCAAGTTAGAGTTGGCTGGTTTTCCTTTACCCCTCGTTCTGATACAAGTTATCATTCATGGTCATTTCGCTTCATTCTATTGACTGATCCCATTTAATGTGGTAAATGGATGTTGAATTCTTATGTTCATTCTGCTAAAAGTCATAATTCCAAAAGTTGCCCCAAACCCATGGTTATTGTCTGTTAAGATACAGATCAATTGGAAATCCTAATCACTAAACAAACCCACCAATCTCATTCATTTGGAAAGATGGCCTCCAATCAGTATTATTTTGTTTTCAAAACTTTGAACATTTTCAATTGTAGCAGAAACTGCTATGGAACTGTAAGGTCAGTCAGTTAAATATCTAAATAATCAGCTAATTATAGCCTTAATGCAAGATTCTGGGTTTAACAGCAAATGCTGGACATGCCACAGTTAATCAGGTGAGAACAAACATCATTAGTCAATGAAATTGATAGGCCAGAAAGATTTTAAAAACAGTAAACATGCATGGCTGCCACCCTGCCTTTGCAAAAGGAATGTGTTCACAGGATTCGAGACAACAAGGTGCAGGGCTGGATGAACACAGCAGGCCAAGCAGCATCATAGGAGCAGAAAGGCCGACGTTTCGGGCCTAGGCCCTTCATCAGAAAAG